>NW_016690190.1:6074004-6238739 GCF_001604755.1 Lepidothrix coronata
TTTTTTTTTTTTTTTTTTTAGGGTGTGTAGCTTTTTTCCCCCTGAAAAAGGGGAACTTTGTTTTGTCTTCTGGTACTGTAGATTACAAAGTGATGTCACTGAGGACAGACCTTTCCAAAGAAGGAAGGGGTGATGCTTTAGCCTGGAAAGATAGTGCCTCAGGTTGCTTGTTTTTATTTAGCAGAGTTCTGGGTATGAGCCTAGAGCACCTACACCTGTAAGAAAATCCTTCCTGGCAGCTCCCACTAGGAGTCCTGTTGCCCCCCATGCTGAACGTGCTGGCTGCTCCCAGGAGAGGATATCAGGCATCAGGACATGACCTCTTTTCTGAAACATGACAAAAATCAATTTGCTTCCCTAGGTGTTTCCATTTCCAGGCATCCCTATTTACCTGCTTGATTCCTGTTGAGAAAGAGGTCAAGAGAAAAAGCCTGTCACACTGAGGTATTGCTTTCTAGGCACTATGGATGCTGTCCCAGCTACCTACCCTTGCTTTTCATTTTCTCCCAGCCACCTATGTCTGTGTTCAGGGCCATGCAGTGGTAAACAGGGTTAAGGAGATGGATTCACTTGGTCAGGAGTCCTAGGTTCAGTAGGAAACTTCAAAGAGCTAATTCTGTCCCCTAAATGATCTCACCTGAAACCAGGCCTACACAACACTCTCCAAAGGAGTTACTAACTTTCTCTTCCCCAAAGATTACTCTGAAATCATCAGTACAAAATATGGAACTTCTCTCCATGCTGTTGGGAAAGATGGGGCTCTTGATTCAGAGGAGAGATCTCTTTTGGGTTTCCAAACACTTGGTCTCTGTTTTCAGAACTGTCTCAAATGACAGGAGGAGGGGGGATAACTTTCTTGACAGGAAACAGCCTGGCAGGCAGAGAGGACTGATCTTCTTAATGGTGTCTTCAAATCGCCTTAATATAAATCCCCATAGAATAGTCTTACTGGCTTTAATAGGTATGGAAGCAAAGAAATGAGCAGCACTTGAGAAGCTGCATTAAAGGTGTTTAAGCAGTAATAGAAAATGGTCATTTTGCAATAGAATTTGAGCAATTCTTAAGAATTTAAGAGAATTATCTTCCTCCTAAGGAATTTGAAATGTCAATTAAAAATGCTTCAGAAAGCATCTGTTAAGCCCTGATGGATTTCTTAGGCTGGGCTATAAATGATCTGCCTTATTCCTAGGAGTAAACCAGTTCAGGGTCCTGTCTCTCTGAGCCACATAAGTTGAGTACTTCATTCTGGCAGCATGAATATCATAGTATCAATTTCTATTATCATCAAACTTTGCTGTCATTGTTTGTAGCCATCTGTTATTTGGGCTAAAACATAAAACGGGGGGGAAATCACATTTCTTTATTAGCTTGTTTAGTTTAAACTACCAGTTATGGGAGCATTTGCACCTTCAAAAAATTAACATCCTGTTACTCATACGAGCAACTGGTGCAAGTTGGAGCTAAAGAATGGATCTGTCAACGATATCTCCCTCTAAAATTGTACTTCTTGGCAAAATCTTATTTACAACTCTAAGTCAATCATCACTTTTTTTTTTCTTTTTTCTGAAAGAACTCCTGGTAATTTTTTCAAAATCCTTCGGCCAGGCATATAGCCAATAAAGCAAATTTTCAGATTACTGAAGTTATAAAAAATATTTTACAGTGAAATCTCAAAGCAGGAACAGCTGCCTGGGTTTGATCTTGACAGCTGCTCTTCTCCTCACAACAAGCAGCCTATTTGTGTTTACTTATTCATTAATATTGAAAAATAACACAATAGGATCAGATGTCCTTGCTGGCAAATGCCCTACTTTTCCTCTATGTTAGCACCTCTGCCTCGGCATTGATGATACATGTATGTTTTATCTTTAAAACCCCCTCATGTTTAGCTTTATTATGACACCATTTAAATAATTTAGCTTCCTAGATAAAATAATTAAGAGCCCATGCAGGAAAGGTACCAGTTTAACTGGAACACAGAACGGTCCCATTAGTTTTCCAGAGACCACACACATTCTTAAAGTAAATATTTTTTAGAACTGATCTAGATGAGAATAAATTCCCTGGACTAAAGCTCATATTCCAGGTCACCTGGGATCTCCATAAAATCCCATATTCCTCCTTTATACCATGTTTTGAGTGGAAAGACAAATGCTTAATTTTTTAAAGCAGAGCCTTGTCAAATGAGGCTTTACCTATAGTGTAAAGGTGCACATGTGGTTTCTGCATTTTCCAAATAAAACTCCCTAGGCTTGGAGTTTAATAGTCCCAAGTTTGGAGCTATTTTTCATCACCCTCTATCCACACAGGAAGGTCAGACAAGGTGTCCCTCTGATGGTGTGAGGAGCACAAGTGGCCTGCTCAAGGGCAAGGGGCTAGAGGGACCTTGGTGAAAGTTCATTAGCTATTTAAGTGCCTTTTATTTATTTGCAAGCCAGCTACCAGCCAAAAATGAGAACTCAACCCACTGTTGAGTTATAGGGCAGCCCTGAAATGTCCCCAGCAAACACTTCAAGGAGACTGGAGATGTTTCAGAAATGAAGGGTTTGACCATGTTTTTCGTCTATCTGTTGCCATTTGGCCTTCTGTGGACAGAAGCTGTTGCCATTTGGCCTTCTGTGGACAGGGGCGGCCGTGCTGCTCACAGGCCGGAGCAACACGGTGTTGGGAAACTCAGATCTTCCCCAGGTTTCAGCAACAACTGTGTTCATGAAAGTCAGAGTGTAAGGGCATAAAGCTGTGAAATAAATATCCGAGCAGTTGTCCTGACCCTGGTTTGCTTGCAGTCAGAGCCCACCCTGAGGTGTTCCATGGATGTTCAGCAGGGTGATGACAAGGGCAGCAATTGATTGGCAGTGAGAGATCAGTTTTGTTCCACTGGGTGCTGAAAGGCAGCTTGATACCTACGAGAATTCTCCTTGAAAATGCCGTTTCATCCTCATTTGGGGATTTAAATGCCATACTAGATGGCACTGGACTAAAAGGAATGTCACTAAGGGGCCCTGAGAAGTATGGAGAACAAAAAAATGGGGAAACAATGAGAGAAAATCTGGGAGAATCACTCCCTCAAACCAAAAAGAAAGAAGCAGATAAACCCAGACATGTTATGTGCAAACAAAAGTTGTCAAAAGCACTGGAAGAGTTCCCTAGACTAGTTGAAACCAGGAAAATTATAGATGTATTTTGAGAAAATATTCAGCATTTGCTACACAAGTTGAATGTGATTTGTTGTAGCTGTGTCTGGAAGGAAGCACTGATACCAAAGGCAGCACACTGTTATCATTCAAAAAAGCCAAAAAAAACCCAAACAAAAATTCACATAGTAACCTGGAGACTTCCCTGGGAGACATCTTCTCATGCTGTGTGCCCAAACTGTCTGGTTTCGCAGCATGGAGGAAGGAGATGGTGTAGAATTACCAGGTATTTACACACAAGTGGAGAAGATGTGAGATGCTCAGACGAAGGTAAGGAAAAGTGGCCTGTCCTGCTCTCCTGAAAATTCCTGGAGGTTAGCTAGTGCTGCTGCTGGAAGAAGAATCGTTTCAGCAGTTTGTGAGTTGCTAAATCTCTGCCTAAATCAGGATTAGACTGATAAGGTCACTCGCAGGATAAAAGAAAGAAATTGTTATAGAAATATAGAAATGGCATTATTTTAGTATTTTAGAGTATTCAGCAACAACTGCACACTGTGGCTGAGCTGCTGTTCATTCAGTAGGAAAGTTTTAAACACTTTGAAAGAAGGCATTCCATCTTCGGGCTTGATTTGAGTGTCAGCCGGGAAGGAGTAGCTTGCAACTTTATTGCAGTTATCGGCTGTAATGGTGCTAAGTCATAACTCCTTAGGTGTTACCCTGTATATCACATGCTAATCCGTCTGACACAGTTTTTAAAGGAAACCTATTTCAACACAGCCCGCCCGCCGTCTCCTGAAGCAGCTCTTCCAAAATCGCACAAAAGAGCGTGAACCGATTTTTTTTTTTTTCTAATTCGCTCATTCTGACGCCGCGGGAAAAAATTACATAAGGCGCCGATGACGACTTTTAAAGCGCTTTAAAAAAAAATGAACCCATCGCGGAAAAAAAAAAATAAAATTAAAAAAACCCCAAACCTCTCAAGATCAGAAAAAAAATAAAAACAACAACAACAACAGAAACCAAACCAAAACAAAAATCAAACAAAACCAAAAAACAATCAAACAACAACAAAAAATAAACCCAAAAAAACCAACAAAACACAGCTGTCCTTCTTTCTCCCGGGGGCCGTGACGCTCCGCCCGAGGGGTTCAGGGCCGGTGTCCCCCCTCTGCGGAGAGGCGCCGACGGCCGCTCCATGCTGCGGGGACGGGACGCGCCGCGCTCGGGGGAGCGGCGTCTCACGGCGGCGGTGGCGGCGGTGCCGTGTTGTGTTGGTGTTGTTGTGCAGTGTTGTACCGTGCTGTTTCGCGGGATGCAGCGCTCCGGGGCCGCGGGAGGGGCGGGAGGCAGGTGCGGGGGGGGGAGGGGGGAAGGGGGCGTGAAGTCACCTCCGCCCGTCCCCGCGGGCCCCGCCCCCTCCCGCGCTTCCCGCGCGGCCCTTTCTCCCTTAAAAGGACAACGGGGCGCGCGCAGCCGGAGGGGGCTCGATTGAGCACAATGGGGCCGTGGGAACGGCGCCTGCGCAGAGCGGCGAGGGGGCGGGGCGGCCAGGGGGGAGTGGGCGGGAGGGGTGGGGGGGGCTCGCGCGCGCGCCCGCGCCCGGCGGCAGAGCGCGGGGAGCCGGGAGCGCGCGCAGCGGCGGGAGCGCCGCGCACCGCACGGGTGTGTGTTGGTGGGCGCAGCGCGGCGGTGAGTGACTGCTTTCCCTTGGCTCCTTGGTGGGGAGGGAGGGAGGAAAAGTACAGGCGAGAGCGGACGGCGGGTTTAAACTTTGGGGTTTTGGGGGGTTTATTTTTCGTTGTTGTTGGGATTTCTTTTTTTTTTTTTTTTAAATCCAACAGCCGGTGGTTTCTGTTCCACACAAGTTTTACTGTCCCGGAGCGTGTCTGCAGTTTCTGCAGCGGCAAAAAGACTTTGCCGCCTTGAAACTGTTTGACACGCGTGGCTTCTGCGCGCGGCGTTTCTCCCCTTTCTTTTTTATCTATTAGTGGAGTTTTAAATGAGGTGCGGGCGGGGAGAAACGCCCCCCGCATTGTTGCAGACCCATCCAGATAACTCTGACTTGTCCTCCCCATCCCAAAGTACAGTTAAAGCCTTTAGGGGGAACGAGTAGCCGGTTTCCTGCGATTTAACTTCGAAAGCGGTCCCAAGATGCGGTGCGGGTGGGGAAAAGTGGGCTGCCTGGCGATGACGGGCTGCACGGCGCCTTTCCCGGGCCGCGGCTGCCCATCCTCGCCACGCGGACGGCGTGTCCCCGCCGGCCGTGCCTGCCCGGTGCGGAGCGGGTGCCGCAGGTGCGGCCCCGGGTGCGCCCCGCAGCGCACACCTGTAGCGCCGGCGAGCACAACTTGGTGCCAGCGGCGCGCTGGAGGGGAGGGGGTGCCCGCCATCCCTCCCTCTCTCCCTCAGCGTGTTTCACGGCGGGGAGAGGCGGCAGCTGCTTTTCTGTTATCGCTACTACTCGCGGAGGGGTCGGAGTGTGTGCATGCCCCGAGACGGGGCAAAACGCGTGTCCGTGGGCTGGTATGCGACACGTGCTGTCGGTCGCACAGGTCGCGGCGTGGGGCCTCTCCCCCTCCTGCCCCCGGCCCGGTGCGCGGCGTTGCCGGCATGGGGAGGACGGTGTGGCGGGCGGCGATGGCGTCCTGCCGTTCCCGCAGCCCAGCGCCGCTGCAAGTCGCTCCGGTCCCCGCCGGCGTGTGCCTGTGCCCGGCGCCAACAAGTTTTAACTCCCGGCTCCGGGAGGCGTTTGTGCGGAGCGGGAGCGGGGCGGGCGGCGTGCCCCCGGCGCGGCACGTAGGCAGCGCCCGGCTGCAGGGAAAACAAAGGGCTCGCATGTGCTGCGGGCGGCGCGGCTCCCGGCGCGCCGGGGGACAGCGCTCGGCCGGGGCAGGGGGGGGGAGCTCGGCCCAGGCATGTGGGGGGCGTAGGTTGGGGTGATACTTGTTCCGCGCGGGATAGCGTTTTTTAGGGGGCTGGCTGCCGGTTTTTGGAGGAGTTTGGAAGGGCGGTGAAACTTTGGATGCGCCCGCGCTCCCCGTGTCACCGCCGCGCCGCGCGCACGGCGCCGGGGCGGGCGGGGGAGCCCCGCCGGCCGCCCCGGGGCTGCCGCGGGGTCGGGGGTCCGGGGGAGGGTCCGTGCGGCCCCCGCCGCGGCGTGACCGCGTTGCTGGGAGGTCTGCGACGGCCCTTTGAAGCGAAACTGTTGCCATGTTTGAATTACGTCAGGGCCGAGCCATGAGGAACCGGCGCGGGGCGGAGGGGGGGAGGTGGACGGGACCGGAGAGGGGGGCGGTGGCCGTCACCTCGCCGGGACGGGGGTCCCGGTGCTCGGCGGTGCGGCTGGATCCGCGCTTCCCGCCGCTCCTCCCGGTGCCGGATGGGGCGCCTGCACCGAGACCGCGTGGTGGGGCGGCGTTTGCAGCGCGGGGGCCGCCTCGGAGCGCCCACCTTCGCGCTCGGGGCTTTCCTCCCCGGCGCGCCGCCTTCCCCTTCCTGCGCTCTTCTCGTTTATTTTTAATTTTTATTCGTCTTTCGGCGGGTTGAACGCTTGGCAGCCCCGCGGAGGGAGGGAGGGAGGGGAGGCGCGGCCACCCCCGTGTGCGCTCCCCTGGCTCCACCTGACCGGCGGGGCCGCCCGCGAAAGTAGGTCGTTCGCCCCGGGGGGGTCTTTGTTCCCTCTCCGGCCCTGGCCCCAGCCCCGCCGGCGGTAACGGGGGGGAGCGGGGCCGTGCCCGGGGCCGGCGCTTTCCTCGCGCCACGCGGTGCCCGGCGGGAGCGGCGCGACCGGGCTCTGCCTTTTCGGGCATCTCTTACTCGCTATTGTTTTGTTTTTGTTTCAAACTTGCGGTGTTTTGCGCCGGGGAAGTGCTGCCAGTCGCGCTCTCCCTTTCGTGAGGTAAAAGTTGCCGACTCCTCTCGTACATCCATATCGTGAAGGGGATTTAAAGGGACCTGCCAAACCTGTTGTTTACTCGGGCCGTCCCTTAACGCAGCGAGCTGGGCTGAATCCCGCCTGCCCCGGGGCTCCCCCAGTGGCTCTTTCCTGGCGGGAACGGCCCCGGTTCGTACTATAAAGAGCCTTGTCTGCTGACGGCCTGTCCTTCCGACCCAAGTTATTTAATAATCATTACAATTGCAAAAAAGTTTGGAGCTGCGCTGTGGCTGTGCAGGCAGCTGGCGCAGGATGCTGTCCCCCAACCTGGCGCTGTGCGCCTGGAACACGTGTGTCTCTGGGCTCAAGGCCGGGCTCTGCCACCATCCCCTCGTGGCTGGGGAGTGGGGAGGAGAAGGCCCAGCGTCCTGAATTGAGCCCAGAACTGCAATAGCATTGCACTTGGGGTGGAGACCGAGTAACGTGCTTGAGCGCGACCAGTGATGCTCTTTTTCATTTTGAGTTTTAATTCGGCGCTTAGGAAGGTGGCAGTTTGATGGCCATGGAGACAACTCTTGAGCTCATTGATAAGGCACGCCAGGAGAGCAGTGCTTCCTCAGCAAACTCCTTCACTACTATGTGTGTACTTACAGAGGTGAGACAGTTTCTGTCAGCCATGTGCTGGCTGTGTGCACCCCTTTCCAGTCTGGACACAAGACAGGTTTCACTGTGTAGTTTACAGCTTTTTTAAATAAAGAGAACAAGATGGCACAAACTCTGCACCATAGGGACAGACAGTGAACTGGAAACCTTTCTGCTGACACCAGTGGACACTGACCTCCTTTGGCACGCAGGTAAATTCTAGGTTTCTTGGGATCTGTGGTATGTGGTAAAGAATCAGCAAGTAGCAAGTCGGAATTTTCAAACACACCCACAGGCATGCAGCATCCAGCTCCCACTGAAAGTAGGTGGGATTGAGTGCCAGTGCCTCTGGGAAAAATTCCTCCTCACTTCATTCTCTAAAAGAAGCTAATTGCCTTTGTGATTAGTCTTCCTTTAAGAAGAAAATATCACTGACTTCTTAGTAGAAAACGTTAAAAGAGATGATAAATTCACAGATGTTAAAAATAAAGTTAAAACTGTAATGGTTTGTTGTCTTACTCGTGCTGAACAGCTCTTTCTCTGTTACCAAACTCTGTTTTGCATTGATTCTTAACCCCTGATGCTTTGTACCTCTTCCTTAACGAGATGAACAACATACACAAGTTTCTACTTGACAATCGGCTTCACACTTGCACCCCTTGTAGCACTTACATTTTAACACAAAAAAGAAGCCAGGGAACTGGGGCTTGAAAATTGAGTGGTTATGCAGAATGCATGAGCAGGACTCCATTTCACAACTTAAGCCTTTGCCATTTTAGAATGTGCTCAGTCCAAAGTCCAAGTGGAATTATCAGTAATATTACTTAACGAAATGAAAATGTATCCTTTTTTAATGAAGTCACTTCAGCTGTTCTGCCAAATAATTACTACACCTTCTGTTCAAATCCCCGTCTAGGTATGTTACCCTCTTTAAAAACAAACAAACAAACAAACAACCCCAGCCAAAAAACACAAACCAGAACTGTTCAGTGTCTCATGATCACAAGTGCCTGTGATGCTTTTTCAGTAGCAGGTGATTGCAAACAGCATCATAACAGCTGTGGTGACTGCTTTCAGATAAGCATCGCAGACTGAACTCCAGCGCTTGTTTGAGAACATCCCAGGTTCTCCTTGTTGGGCTCGTGCTCAGACTGAGCATGATGTTAGTTATGCAACAGGGAGCAGGGGGAGTCATCTTTCAAGATGGAATGTCTGCAGGTGGGGCAGGTTAGGGTTTTTTTTTTTCTTTTTAACCCCTATGCAAATCTTACTGATTACTGTTTTCATGCTTTGGCCTATCTCTTCTGCAGGACTAACCACATGACAGTTTAGAGGAACACCCAAGTGACTTAGCCCTTCAATTTTGTAGTTTAAGTGGGCTAGGAATTTACTTCCCAGTGAAGATCAACAGGTAACTAGGCTCCTTTGTGACTTAATTGCTTCTGAAAACTTAACTCAGAACAGCTTGTGACCCAGCCAGGATGCTGTGAATGCTCAAACACGGGAAAGAAATGTCCAATTTGATTTTTGGTACGTGGTTAGTATTTGCTGCCAGTTGCATCTGGTGTGCTAAGATTTTACTGCAGCTCTGAGCACACGACAGTAGCTGTGGACAACTACCAGCAAAAGAGTGAGTTACTTATTTTGGCAGAGAAAAGATTCCTGAAATGTAGTTTTGAGTTTTGCTGGTTTTGCTCAGCACATCAAGTGACAACTCCACAGCATGCTGTTATATTCAGATGTGTCCTAGGCTGTAATGGCCAAATACAGCTTTCCTCCAAGTAAAGTTGTTTTGGGTGGAGAGAGGAAGGGAAGGGGAAGGAAAATCTGAGGATATAGGAGGCCAGAAGAGTGTACAGTATGCACAATTCTAGGTTATGGGTGTTGGAAACTAGTCACTCTGTTTTGAGCTATTAAGGACAGATGACTGAGTAAAAGAAATGTTGCTGCAGATAATGAAATTGCATTTTCAGATTACCCCAATTAGATTGGTCTTTTATGTCCTTGGAGCATTCCGGCTTTGTGCACGTTAAAGTGGTTTTTGGGGGGTCCAATTTTAACTTCTGTTCCAAGGGGTTTTTTTGCAGCGTGTAAACTCATGGTGGAGGTATGTTTATGTTGAGTCTCTGATATAGATCAGCTCCTCTGTTGATGTACAGTTTTCTGTCCTACAGTTGATTTTCAGTGGAGGTATTGCAGTTTATTTCAGCAGAGGGACAGGCCCAAGAATTTATTGCGAGAAACAACTCTGCTCCTGGCGCCTTAGACAGCTCTGGAAGCATTTTTCGTGTGTGTGCATGTGCCTGGGTGTATGTACTTGCAGATGCAAAAGGCAGAGCATGTATATTCTTTCTATATTAAGGCATCTGTTTCCTTCCCTTTAAAAGAAAAAAAAAATCATACCATTTTGGCTGTGTTTCTTAGTTCCAATGAAATGCTATAGAGACAACAATTGTGAGATTTTTACTGACGGGAACCGGCTGCATCAACATATGTAGGCTAGATCGTATTTTTTTGTAGACCAACTTGAGGGAGGCTGTGCCAAGGCTGTTTTGTACACATAAAGGCAAATCAAATTGTTCTCCTCTTCTCTGTCAATGTACTGGCAGTTTTGGATTGTACGAAGGGTGAATGATCCGGGGTCAGAATGAAGAAATAGGAAGAGAGGAAGGTATTGAGTAGTTGGACTGGCATCCCTCTGCTCTCCCATAACTCCAGGGAATGTTTCTCTTTCATCTTTGCAAGAAGCAGGTGAGCACATTCATTCCAGCTGGCCTGATAATTGAGTTACAAAGGGAGACATGCCTGCCTTCTAGGAATTCCATCCTTTCTGTTATAAAAGGTTTTCATTCTTCTTGGGTGATCAGAAAGAATGCAGAAGGAATCTGGAAAAGCAAAGGGAAGTGTCTCAGCTTTCTTTAAAATCTAAGAGTTCAGAAGTTCTTCCATAAATTGAAAACTTAATGAGCATCTAAAGCCTCCTTCTAATTTAGATGATCAAATTAAATTTTGCAAAGAAAACTAAACACTAAATTCTAGTCCTGACAGGCAACAAAAGCATGAAACTATTTTCACACATGTAGTGATGCATGCTGCTTTGTACCAACCTTTCACAAAGGTAATAAGCAGGGTGTGGGGATTCTTTTATTTCCCACTTACTTTATTGTTCTCTTCCTAACTCCAGATTTTTTTGCAAGACAAGTTTCTGGTTTTGATGCTGCTTTTCCAAAAGTGAGAGGGTAGAATAATGGAGAGAGGTTTTTCCTGGAGTCTTTTCTGAATCCATTCAAGTTGCTAAAGCAGTTGTGTAAAGCAGAACTTGAGGGAGTAGGAACTTCTGCAGGGAGAAGCTGCAGAGGGGGAGACCAGGGAGGAGGAAGAGGAGAAACACTTTTCCCCTGACTTGGGGGAATACAGCTTCCCTGCTAATGCAGGTAAATCTCCATTTCTGTAGAATGACAGATACACTCCGCTGAGATTTCTGATTCGTTGCTGGTGAGCTGTCCCTTTCGCTTCTGCGCAAGTGCTGATTTAAAAAATGTCATATATATTTTAATAACATGCTTAAATTTGGCAAATAATAACAAGCTTAAGTAACATTAATAATGTGCTTAGATTTGGCAAAATTATGTTGTGTAATTCTTTCTAATTTCTATGCAAGTTACTTATTCCTACTTGCCATCTTTTTATCTGTCCCAGATTTCACATGGTTAAAATACCACAGCTAAGATTCAGGTGTTAGGGTAGCTGGCAGTCTAACTCCCTGGTTCTAATTTGAGATCTAAATTGCAAAGCTTTCAAGTTAAAACCTTTCAAAGGGCACAGTCGTATGTACTTCTAAGTGCATATTAGCTATTAAGCTCTCCAGCTGACAGAATATTTAGTGTATAATGGTCAAATGGCAACTGTTTAGGATTAAATGTGTGACTGAACTGACGCCTTCCATTTATAACTGCACTTCAATGCAGTTGTCAGAGAAATCTGTTTAACTTGTGGTTTTGCTACTAGCTCTTCCCCATTCAGGCATGATGTATGGTAATACTGTTGCTGACCATTCATCAAGTGGGAAACAGATGGCACTAGTTTCCTTTCTATTGAAGGATGGTGTTGAAAGGCTGCTCCTCTGAGAATGGCAGCAATGATGCAAAACAAAATATTTTCAGAATATGTGTTTGATGCCAGGCTTTGCCAGAACATTAATACATCTTGTTCTACTGTGGTGTAAATACCAGCTGGTGACAGAGATCATCTTATCAGCGTCTGGATTTCTGAAAGAATCTGGGTTAGAAAGTAAATCACATTGTTGATGTTGATACGAGTTCTGTGCTTGCCATGCAGCAGTCAAGATGTACTTGCTGCGTAAGTTTTGCAGCTTTGATGAACCTTGTGTCTGCAATCAGTCTTGGACTTTCTAAATAAAAGTATCAGACCATGGATTTAACATTGGGGTGGTCAAACAATATCTAAAATTGCTGTTTGGAAGTTGAAAATTCCCAGGTGAGTATGCTGTTGGATCTCCAGAGGCTTGTTAAAGTGTTCGTAATAGAGTGTCTCTTGGAGAAGCACATCAGATGCTAAGAAACAAAATACATACTTGTGAGTGTTTGCCTAGACACTCTGTTGTGTATTTGCCTTCACAGGGCAGGGATACTGACCTGATTGGGTTGTGCTTTAGTTTGCTACATGTCCCTGAAAACACACCCAGCAGAACCTGAGGGTAGTAACCATCCCTCAGCAAGCCCATTCAGCGGGTCGTGGACTGCATGCCTGCTGCCACCCGCACTGGATACTGTACCTGCTCACGGCTTCCAGGCCACTGCTGTGCTAGTGCAGGGAGTGGTGTATCTTCTAAAAAGCCTGGCAGAGTTTGGGGAGGCTTTGCTGGGTATTTGCACAAGTCATCTTTGGGAGAACGTAGCCCTAGGTGAGCATGGTGCAAATGTGAAGAAAGGAATACAGCACCTCAAGCCTGTGGTAGACAGCATGAGGTGGGATGGGGGGAAGGAGACACCTATCCCCTCCATCTCTCTCCTAAGCATGGAGGATCTCCTTGGCATTCAGCTTGCACTAGTCCCTTGCCATTAACAGGCTTTGCAAAAAGTCAAGACAAGCCTTGTGGGGAGTTGACTGATGTCTTTCTAAGTGTTTTTGCAATGGTAATTGCAAGGAGACTCAACCTCAGTGGGCACCAAGTGGTCTTGTGTGTGCTATACTGAAATGTAAACATATACTCACACATATACAACTCTCTCAGCTGGATATGGCTTCCTTAATGGATTTTGTGTAAGAGTATTAACCAAAAATATTGGATACAGTTTTTGCTTTTCTCTTATTCTCAGCAGCTTGGGAAACTGTGTGTTTATTTTGCAGTACTGCTGTGTTCTTGATCTTCCCCTCTGGGGTTGGTGTGGGGGATGTATTTTCACCTCTGTGTGTGAAAGACTGTGCTAGACCTAGGTGGTTTGCTAGCTTTTGCTGTGGTCCCACAAAAATGCACAGGATCTCTTTTCCTTGCACAAAATCTCTCTGTCAGTAAGGTAAGCACAGTGCTACATACAATTGTTTTGTGGAAGCATGTTTTTGACCTCACCTGAACCTGCTTTTCAAATGATTCTATTGCCATAATGATGTGGCAAGTCTTGGCAGTGTAGACTGAAGATTTGAGATTAATGTTCTGTCCCACTGGAAGATATTAGAATTACACTCCTTACCTTCCTGCAGGTGGAAGATTTGGAGACAGATGACTATGCCACATACATTAACCAGTAACCCAGGTTGGGTTGCTGGGACTTAGCAATCCTTGGGACTGGGAAGTGACTGGGACTTCCCTCTCGCTAGACTAGCCCACAAGTGATGGAGATGCTGCTTTCCCAAAAGTCCTGCCTGAGCTACGGGGTCTTTCAGTAGCATTTGTGGGAAGGCCAGTTAGTTTTCTGATAGTTTCTACGAAAATATAATGACTTGGTCTTTTGTTAAGGGAAGAGGGGGAAATGTGTTATTTGCAGGGCTCCATCCAATTTTAATTTTTTAAAAGCAGAAGTTCTCAGCAGTGGGAACCTGTTCTCATGGAGCTTCCTGCAGCCAGTGGCCTGTCCCCTTCTGAGCAGATAGTGTGTGATAAGCAGCAGGGGTGGCTGCTCACTCCCTGCAGCAGGTGGTTGAGGCAAACCTTGCACCAGGGTCTGTTCAAAAGAGAACTTCTTGGAACAGTCCTTGCCTGTGTTATGAGGCAGAGGCTGTGTGGCCTGTGAGGACTTGCTGTGTGTCCAGGCCCAGCGCCAGAAAAGCACCAACTTTGCTCAGTTGTTGGTTTGGTTTTTTGAAGTGCTGTGGGAACTGTGTTTGCTCTGACAGCTTCTCATGCCGTGTCAGACTGTGCCTTACAGGAATCTGCATTGGGGAGTAGCTGGCACCAGGGGAGAACTTGTTTGGTGGTGGGGACATCATGTGTTGAAAGGGTCTGTGTCGTGGTGACTGCAGTAAATCCACTTGTGAGTAACTTGAAAAGTTTCTGCCTGGAAAACAGCCTCACTGTGTAATACCTGCTCTGATAGCAAATCCTAGCTTAGGAAAAAAATAGGCAGACCTGTGAGAGCAGGATGGCATTTTTGGCCTTCTGTGTTGGTGCTGAGTTTGCAGAGCTGGTGGTGAAAAAATTCCCTGTAATTGGAGTTCCAGTGTTATTGGCAGCAATGTGTTGGTAGGCACATGCTGGGATGTGCCCCAGGGTCCTGCTCCCTGGCCCTTTTCTAGCTAGGTTTGCTTCCCATGGAAAGCAGGGTGGGGAAGGCAGGAGGGCGAGAACGGAGCATGTGCTGACATGGATCTGGGATGTGGCTGGGATGCTCACCCAGGCCTGAGAACAGAGCAGTGCTCCTTGGTCCTGCAGCACAGACATGGCCACTGAGGGCTGGGTGGGACTCCACCCTGCTGTTTTTAGAGTGGCTTTTCAGGTATGTCTGCCCTACAGCCTCGAGGTATGACTGCAGCTCATTTGAAATGACTCCTACTCACTTTCAGCAAGGTTTGGCAGGGCTGTTTCCAACCAACACCGGTGGTGGTGACAGGGTAGTTCCAGTGACCTGGAGTTCAGCTGCCAGCTCCTTATCCAGGGGCTCAGGCAGATTCACATGGCCTGTCCTGCAGCCTGTTTTACCACATACATAGAGCTTTCATTAGCCAAGTCAGCTGCATTCACACCTCTGGGTTGTGCTGTTCTGGATGTGCCCTTAGAGTAGATTTGTGCAGTAAATGAGGTTGTTACAAGTCCTGCTGGGTATTACTTAATATTCCAGCTGTTAATTACATAATTTTTTTAACAAGTGCATTCTAGATGCCTCTGCTCTTCTGAGGCAACATGACATGAAAAAATGGTGCCCCACTCTAGCAGTTTCCCATCTGAATTATAGTTTACCTTTGCCCAGGTTTTTCTTTCGGTATCTACAGTGATAAGTAACACCAGTTTCTCTTTGTTTTCACAGGGTACTGCTGGGAGGAAAAGATGTTTGGCTTTCACAAACCGAAGATGTATCGCAGTATAGAGGGCTGCTGTATTTGCAGAGCTAAGTCTTCCAGTTCCCGTTTCACTGACAGCAAACGTTATGAAAAGGATTTCCAGAATTGTTTTGGGTAAGATTCTTTCTTTAGTCGACGTCGTGGTCAGTTGTGACATTGATCTCCAGGCCT
This sequence comes from Lepidothrix coronata, assembly GCF_001604755.1. Lineage (NCBI taxonomy): Eukaryota > Metazoa > Chordata > Aves > Passeriformes > Pipridae > Lepidothrix > Lepidothrix coronata. Next base: position 6,089,341 of record NW_016690190.1, read on the forward strand.
CCAACCTGGTGTGCTGTCCTTCTTGCTCTGTAAGACCGAAAGATTAGGTTAGCAGAGGTGAGTGGTGGGAAAAGGCTGCCTGTGGCTTCCTCACAGCTTTCCTGAGCAGACAAGGAGGGGCTGGATCCTCTGCTGCTGTGTACAGTACCATTTTAGTTTTGGTCTGCTGTCACTGCCTGTAGAGAGCTGTTAATTCCTAACAGCAAAGTTTTGGGCTCATGCCTCACCCAGCTCACAGCACATGCAGGGATTTAAACCCCTCTTAAACTGTGCATTTTTCACTTGTTCCACAGAGGTGTAAATACCTACACAAAATGATGAACTGTACAGGTCCATGGAGGCTCTCTGTGGCTCTGAAGATTCAAGAATGTTAGATAAAACTTGAGGAGAAGTATTTAGAAGTTTCAGCAGTGTTTATGTGAAGTACTTGTTATGGATATTGGTGTCTTTGTTCAAATAGGACATGTCAACCTGTAATTAAAACTTCTCATTGGAAACCCCTTCTAATGGAAAAAATGAGCATCAAGTAATTAGCTTTCAAATTAGGTAATGTTGCTTGAAAGCACTGGTAATAAAACTATAAATATGAGTGATTTCTTGTGCCAATTACTGTGACCTTTTAATTTTTTCTAAATACTTTCAAAGAACTTTGAAATTATGTATAAATATTTCCCTCTTCCCCTCTTTTTCTAGAAACACTACTTTCATGTACAACTTTATAGTGCTTTGTATTTACCAGGGATTTTTGTACATCAGTCTGGTGGTGACAGTTTTCCTTATCATATTTCTTGACTACTGTCCTTGGCAGTCAAAGACTATGTGAAGATACATTGCTTTTTTTTTGGTTGTTGTTAACTGCAGTAAAGCAGCTTGCAGTGTACCAGGGCCATTGGTCTCGTGCTTTCTGTTTGCCAAGGTAAAAATGCAGTCTTAACACTGAGCAAATACCTAAGCCTGCCCCATTCATCTATAAATCTTCAAAGTCTTCCTATTTAAATAGCTGAAAAATTCTACAAGGTTTCCCCTTTATATTTCTTTTAGCATGGATTAGCAGTAGAGATGATTCCTGAAGAAAGCTTGTTAAAGGGAGCGAGTATTGCTGTCATTCCAGTGACTGCTGTTTTTGAAACCTTATCCTGTGCTTAAGTGGGAGTGTGTTAGGTGGTATTTGTTACTCATCCTTGAAACTCTGTGAGAAAGTTAAGACCTGAGTAAGCTGTTCGTGTTTGTTCCCAAATGTACGTTTGAAGAACATGATTATTCCTCCTTCTCCAATCAAACTAACAAGCCCACTGGAACTGTGTGTTGTTTTCTGGTTTTGGGGGGAAAAAAACCCCAGAACCTGAAGGTGACAGGACTGCTGTTTTCAGTGCCCCTCTGGAGGCAGATTTTATTTCTGTGTGGAATAGTGCTTTTTGAAAGTGAGACCTGGTCTTTAAATGGCAATGCTTGAGCACTCCAGATGACTTGTAATGCCCGAAAAACAGAGCTTCAGAACTCCTCTTATTTGTCAATTTTTATGCTGCTTGCTGTTATCAAGTGGGGGTATGCTTTTATTAACTGTAGTTAAGTGATTTTTCCTTTTGTTTTTACCAGGCTCCATGAGGCCCGTTCAGGAGATATTTGCAATGCCTGTGTTCTTTTGGTGAAAAGATGGAAAAAATTACCAGCAGGATCCAAAAAAAACTGGAATCACGTTAGTAATCTATTTCTCTTCATTCCCCAAACCAACTCTAGAAAGAGAGCGGAGGTGCTGGCAAAGATTTGGGGTTTGCTGTTTCCCCCACGCTCTCTCTTCCCACTCTCAGCATCTCTAAATCCTTCCTGGAGTATTTCCTATTATGTGGCTCTTACCTGCCTTCGTTTGGCTTATGTGCAAATGGTGATTAATCAAGCCCGAGATGGAGTCACAGACCGACTTACCTTGTAATTCCTTGTTTTCACAAGCTCATAACTTTGTCCAAAAGTCTCTTGTGACACTCAAAACATTTCAAATTTGGCCTCTATCCAAAACGGGTTGCTTTTTCTTTTTCCAACCAAGTGACTTGCTCCAGCAGCACATAAATCAATGTCATTTAGCCAGATAATTACAATTACTAATATCTCACAGCAATTCCCACTCATATATTCTGGTTTGATACACCTAATTCAATTTGGGCCTAGGGCTGGGAAGATGATCAGGATTCCTTGTGTATGTAATAATCTTTATCCAGGAAGCCTTGATGGTAATGGGAGCCAGAACTATAGCTATCACTACCACTAGCTTTGCTCAGAGGTTAAATTTATGATTAAAAAACCAAAAACTGCAGGGCAAATGCTTGGCAGACACTCCTAACTGTACCTGTATTAGTTTAAACAACTGTTATGGGCTAAACTGAATTTGTCAAAAATGGTAAGTCGGCAAAAGTTGAACTAAATGTGCTTTTAAAACTAGTTTTTGCGTTTCCCTACAGGCTCAGCTTCTTACAACCCAGATTTAAATGAAACATAAGAGTGTCACTGCACAGATCTGCCTTGGATTAACTAAATAGGTTTTGAGCACCTTCAGCTAAGTCAGTATAGGTGCCTTGACTGGGGCAGTATCTGGGCATGATGCAAAAGTGTTAGGCATGCATTTTCTGTGTTCTAGGTGGTAGATGCCAGGGCTGGACCCAGTCTTAAAACAACATTGAAACCAAAGAAAATGAAAACTCTGTCTGGAAGCAGAATAAAGAGCAATCAGATCAGCAAACTGCAAAAGGAATTCAAGCGGCACAGTAAGTGGATCCAGAGAGATTTTGGCAATAAACTTTAGCCTCCCCTCACATAGCTTACAGTTAGCTGGCCAAGTTGAATCACCATCTAGATTTGACTGTACGCTCACACATTTCGGCGCTGCCTGTTTTCACAACCTCTTGTTCTCTTGGACCTTGGAGAGGGGGTGGAATGAGGAGGAAGAACGTGTGGTGCAGAGTGGGCTGCAAGACAGAGGTGGGGAAGTGGCAAGGGGGGAGTGTGGGAGCCTGGCTTGAAAGAGTGGGCAGGTGTAGCTTATGTCCAACACTTAAATGACATGTCTCTAAAAAGAACGTCTTGAGCAAGATCCTCTTTGAAACTGAAGTTGGAAGAGGCTTTCCCCTGCTCTCGGTAATGTGCTATGGCCATTTTTCAGCTCTCTTTTCCCAAGAAGATTTCAATCTTTTTTTTGCATATATGTTTTCAACCCAGGCTTTGTATTTAGCCTAGACTTCCCCTCGCCCACCCCTAATTTAAATTCTTACCATGTTTCCTTATACCTTCCTCTACTGGTCTCAGTGATTTCTTTCCAGTAGAACATGGACTATTCAAATGGATTTGAATTCATAGCTTTCCAACAAAGCCATCTGCCAGTTATATTCTAAATATATGTTGGTCCTTTAGGGTTTTTTTCTAAAGCAAACCTCCTAACTTCTTAACTGTTGCTGACTTGGTCTTCTCTCTCTTTCAATTATCTTACCTGGCTTGAAGGAGAAGTCTCCAAAGAATCAGTAAAGGTCCTGACCCAAAGAGTTTGTATCTCCTCATTCAGTGTGCTGTAGTTAATCTAGTTGTGTTACTGTATCTGCTAGAGATGACAGCTGAAAGGTAGGCGAGTAGACACTCTGTTAAGGTGTGTGTCTGCACAGAGTCCATAGTTTGCAGTCTTGATCCAGCAAAAGCTCAATACTACCTAATGCATGATGAGAATATATATATATATATATATAAATACAAACACACACACATATAATGCATTAGAGAGAAGAGCTTTACAAGACTTTACCTGAACAGGTGAGAAAGAAGATTTACAGTAAGAGAGAAAGGTTACTAGGTATGAAGAGCAGATCCCATTGTCTTGAAGGATCTTCAGTGATTCCAGAGCAGGCCTGCATGGGCTATGTTTGAGAGCCAGGAACTGGAGCCTGATCCTGAACCTTTTTCCAGTCTCTCACGTGCAAGGACCCCCTCCAGTTCCAAGGTCTGCTTTGGAAATGCTGACAGGTCGTCTCTGTACTGAAACCTGCTGGGGGCAACTTAAAAAAATGGGTTGTCATTGTTAGGTTTTTTTTGTTAATTAAAAAAACTGTCTCTCTGTTCCCAGTCTATGTATGACCTTTTACAAGCCAGGAAGGGGCTAAGTCATTGGATGCATGTCCTCATTGTGGCATTTATTCTTTCCCCTGCAGATTCTGATGCCCACAGCACAACTTCGAGTGCCTCCCCGGCTCAGTCGCCCTGTTACAGTAACCAGTCTGACGATGGCTCTGACACAGAGATGAGCGCTGGGTCCAGCAGAACACCAGTGTTCTCCTTTTTAGATCTCACATATTGGAAAAGGTAAAAAGGTGCACTCTGTGCAGGTGGTGACTAATGTCACATGCACACTGCTTGGTTCTGCTTCTTCAGGAGTTTGTTGCTGCTGAACTATTTTTGGTTTAAGGATATAATTTAAGTCACAGAGCATTAGACAATACCTGTCTGTCTTTCTGTGGGAAGAAATGCCATGTACTTGAGACATTTTCCCCTATCTCCTTCTAGTTTCTTAAACACTAATGCAGTTGCTGGAAAATATTTTTACTGGTTTTGGGAGCAACAGATAATATTCCTGTCTGTCATTATCTTTTCTTAAAACTGTGCCCTGTAGATGTTATGTGTTGCCAAATACAAGAGTGTTCTCAGCTTGCCAGCAAACATAGCATTTGATTGGGTTGACCTGTGATGGTATTCATTTGGAAAAAAACAATAAATCTTGGAGTGGGAGGAAAACCACAAGGTTTTCTGGGAGCTGACGAGCTTGTTATCTTTTATTGCATGTTGTGACACAGTAATCCCTTGTTTAGCTAATTGCTCCATTGAAATTGTTGTGACTTTGCTGCCTCCTCTCAAATAATGTTTGCAAGTGCATTGTAGCCAAGGTTAGTTCAGCCCAGATAGTTGTATATCTGAAACTTCTCTGGGAAGCAAAGTGGGAGACTTAGTTTTGCAGAGATATGTTTGGATTTTTTTCTCCATATTTTTGTTTCTTCCCCAAAGCAGTGTTGTGGATTTAGACAAAGACTTGTTTTCTCTTTATGAGCAGCCTTTTTGCCCGTATCCTCTGAGCTGGAGGCTCAGTAGTGTCTGGGGTCAGACTTATTTTTTGCATGTTTGTAAATTCTGTATATTCTAAACACACAAAGTATCTGTCTCCCTGCCATTTCTTCCAGGCAAAAGGTCTGCTGTGGAATTATTTACAAAGGTCGTTTTGGGGAAGTCCTCATAGACACTCATCTCTTCAAACCTTGCTGTAGCAATAAAAAGTCTGCCACTGAAAAGCCAGAACAAGAAGGACCACAGTCTCCAGCAATCTCCACCCAAGAGGAATGGTGACTTCCTTGGATAGCTGCAGAAGGTTACACAGATCCTCTTATTCTCCGGAAAAATACTAGAAAAGTGACTCTTCACTTTGGACACCTGCTATGCTGCCAAAAGACTATTCCCTAGAACTGTTTTGGGTTTTACTGCTACAATTCCACAAACTCTGAAGCCAGTTTGTATCCTTTCAGAAAGACTGTACATAATATTTAAGATGCTATGGAACACTTGGCAAAGCTGAATGCTGCTGCAAGGTTGTCTAATCTTCCCCCCACACTCACTTCACAAGTGAACATGAGGATGGGGGTTTGTATATTAAAGTATATGTAGTTCATGTTTCTGTAATTGAAAGAAGCAGTGGTTGTAAGGTTTTTTTTTTCTTTAAAAGTTGGTTGGTAAACTCCCTTAAATCCCCAAGAAAATATTTCATTCTTAGACATGTATGAGTCAATAAGATGAACTAATACATAGAAATGTTATAAGTCACCTCTCTAGTTATATAAATATATATTTTTAAAGGTGTGGAGATTTCACCCTGTACTACTGACGTAACAAAGACAAATATTTCATCCCTCCCTTGTGACACAGACTGGTAAACTGCAGACATCTCTACTATGAGTGGTAGCTTGCTGAGAAGGCCTCTAACATACAGTCCTCCTCAGAAGAGGTGGGAGAGCTCTCCACTTTAGCCGAGGAGGAACATAGCAAAACGGGAGGTTACTTTGTTTTAAGCCATCAGCAGACACCCTGGGCATGGTGTAGTAACCAGCTGGTGGTGAGAGATGGACCAAGAAACATCCTGATGCCCAAGTTAGGTGTAAGGGATGGCCAAAACTGAGTAACTGCTCTCAGTTGGCCCAGTGCAGCTGCACTGTGACCACAAACAAAACTCCTGCTGATTTTGGGCCTGACATAGAACTAAACCCATTGCTAAGCAAATCAGGCTCTGGTCCAGGGACATAATCTGATTGCAGCCTGGGGTCTGGATTCACAGTTGCTGTTTTGAAACCCTTCCCCTGCAGTGCTTCTCTGTGTTTGGGCTTTGTTTTTTCTGTTTGTTTGTTTAAGCAACTGCCAGATCAACGCTTTTGTGAATACTGAATATGAAAAGTTCTGCTAAGAACGGTGCTGTGCTGAATCAAGGCAGCTCTGTTTGCATTCACGATCAAAAGATAATACTTTCTACATAGATTCCCAGACAAGCTCATGTGCAAACCATTGTGACACTCCTTCAAACTCCCCTTTGCCTGTGGGGTGGAAGCAGCTTCCTGGAAGATCGTGCTGCAGTTTTAGCTCCCAATTGCTTCATGTTCCTTTTATGAAGGTTTAACTTGTGTGAGTTGGGAATTCTGCTTTTTGTTTGTTTGTTTTTTCTGGTTTTGGGGGGGAGGGGGGATTTTTTCTTACCATTACTCTTTTGGGATATCCTACAATGGATTGCTACATGGTGTGATTCTTGGGGCTGTCCTACACAGGGCCAGGAGTTGGAGTTGATGATCCTGATCCTGAGCTGGTCCCTTCCAACTGAGCATATTCTGTGATTCTAAGCTTTCTTTTTTGTGAGAGTCATCAGCATAATACTGTGGTGGGTAGGGTTTAGGACTGGATTTCCATGTAGTCTCCATTCCTGAAATGGGAATACTTAGCAAATGAAAATATAGATAGGGAAAGATACACAGGTTTTAAGAGGAGCGTCTACCTTCAAAGCTTTTTTTTTCTTTCTTTTTTCCTCTCCTTCTGTTGGGTAAACCAACCTCTGGAGAGAAAGAAAATCAGGGGAAACAGGGCTTTGACTTATCACAGCCTTACAGCTTAGAGTTTTCATTAGACTTATTTTGCTCTTCCTAAACTCTGGAGATTCTGAAGGGAGGACAAAGCTCCTTACCTTGCTTTCATCCTCAACCAAATAGAATCATTTGGGTTGGAGAAGACCTAAGATCATCGAGTCCAGCCATAGATATAATGGATACTTGGTTGTATAAAGGCATAATTAGGTTGGTCATGTCCAGTAAGGGCTTGAGCAAGAGTCCTCGCTATTTTTGCAGACACTTGTTTCATGTGAATTTGTGTTTTCAGCATCAGTAATTCTGTACACCTAAGGCTGCAGTATTGGTGGTAGGATGTGCTCTGATACGAATCATCTCTTCTGTATTTATTTATTTATTGCTAGATTTCAACCACCAACTGCTTCCCCTACTCCCTCCCACCTCTTCCATTCCTGGTAGTAATGCAAAATGAACTGTATGTAGTCATGCACTTTGTATTAATGTATTAGAAATCTATGGAACCTGTTTTGTACTTTTATACTGTTCAGACACTTGTAATCCAAACTTTTTTTTACTAGGGTAATGAATAAATTTAGACTTATTTAGAAAATAAGCAACTTCTCCTCTATTTATTTCAAGTCTCTTCTGTTAAATTAGACTTGGTGTTGGAACCAGTCCAGGCACCCCACGTTGAACGAGACCGAGACTTTTTTTTTTTTTTTTTTGAGGTGGGGTGAGGTAATTCTCTTCCTATTTAATTTGGAAAGAAGAGCAGAGCAAAGGAAGGAGATGGTGTTTGTTATGATAGACAGCTGTCTTGGGGCAGAATCCCAGAGCTTTCCCTTGGCTCTGTGTGTGCGTCAGGCATTCCTTCACTGGGAATGGGTGGTGCTGACATTCGGTGTTCGCGGGGAGCTTGCTCTCTTTCTGACTCACCATCATTCATTGAAGGCCAGCTGAAGTAACAGCGTTAAATGGTTGGTGCTGACAGCATTTGGAAACATCCCTTTCCAGATCCAGCGGAGTCGGTGGAAGAGACTGGTGCTCCTCTACTGAAGCCGGAGCCTGGAGTGTTCCTTTCCACAACAGGCGTAGTCAGCTGGATAAGCTTCAGCAGACTGGTGGGAGCAAGGTCTCTGTCTGGTAGGAGCTGTCCGTGAGTATCTGAGTTTAGAAGATAATGGGGAAAACATTTCAACTTAAGTTTGTTGCAAGAGACCATTTTGGACTTTAGTGGAAATGCTGATTTATTCCTGCTGAGACACTGGCTGTTTTCTTATAAATTGAGTTTGATGATATCCAGAGATTCATGTAGAAATCCCTTCAGAGAAAGCTCTGCATAGACTACAAGACCACATGATTTTAGTACAACAGCATCTATTTTTGATATATTTGACACATCTGCTGAAGATGCCTAAACATACCTTGAACATAGTTCGGTTCACCTAAAATGAATTTACTATCTAAAATTACTAAAGAGAAGCAAAAGACAAGAAAAATCTGTCACGTGACAAGAAAATGTTTTGTTGAAGGCCACCAATGGACAGGGAGCAGATCCATGATTTCCAAAGCCTGAGCTGGGTGTCCAGTGCTGCTGCTGAAGCATGCAATGGCAAGTTCTGTTTGCTTTTGTATGGTGCTGCATGAAGAGTAATTTTGTTCTGATTTGTGCAATTTTGAAGTTTCTCTGTGACTTATACAACACTGAGCCTGTGACCTGCTTTCTGAGCAGGTGACTGGGTGCCATCCAGCCCCAGTGACCAAAAGTTGCAGCTCTTGTGAAGTCATATAAAAACTTAGTTCCACTATGATGTAAGAAAAAGGGAAACTCCTCCTAAATGGTCCTTGCAGTATATAATGTAACTTTTTAGGTTGTCCAGACCAGAGGTAAGAGCAATCTGCCATGTATTCTGCAGATATGGCCCTGCAAGTACCAACATCAGAGACACAACTAACTCCCTTTTGGTTCTTGTTTTCTGTTTTCTTTCCATGGAAATCTGTTGGTGAGGAGAAAAAGGAGCACACATCCAGTTCCCTTTTTTCAGACACTGGAAGTGGCACCCAGAAAATGCTGTTGGCTTCCTCCATATAAAGAGTCTACAGTAAACAGACACAAACCCCATGCTCCCTTTCAGGATAACTATATATAGGATTTGTAAAGCTGTTGGAGGTATCTTATTTGGTTGTGATGGGCATCATGTAGCCAATCCAGCCTTTTCAGTAAACCCCACTTTGCTGTTTGGAGGAGAGGTTCCAGTCTATTTCTATTGGAAATTCCATGTTTGTGTTGACCTGCAGCAGTTTTGAATTCTGTTGGTGAGGAACAGGTAAGTTAATGGTTATGGGCTTACAAAGAAATTACACTTTCTGGGATAAAAAAATGGTATGCAGAGCACTTCTGTACTCCAAATCCTGAATGTATTTGGAATGAATGTGACACATTTCAAGCCATTTAGCACAATGAATTTAGGTTTTGTTTCTCTTTTACATTTATTACTGAGAGTTATTTGGAGAATACTTTCTACTGTATCTGAGAGAGAGGTTATCCTTACAGGAGTTCATGACATCTGCTTTGCCATAGCCTCCAGCCCAGTAGAAGATCGACTGGAAAGGGACAGACTGCCCAGATGTCCCAAAGACCTCAGTTCTGGGAAAGTGACTGTTCATGATCCTGCTCAGCCAAAAAGGGACTCTCACTGTCGGAACCTGTGAACTCCCTGCAAAGACAAAACGGAGAAGGCTGGAAATGCACTGGGAAACATGGGAGAGGTGAGACTCGTCAGAAAGGGACGGTGGAATCGGGCACTTTGGCGGCCGCCAAGAGGGGTGGCACGGGTGGCTGTTATTGCCGACCTGTACAGCGTGGCCTGACGATACCGGGGAAAACACCGACGTTTAGGAGGAGGTCGAAAAGCCTCGGCCCCCGGGGACAGCGGGAGTTGGGGGGGGCGAGGCCGGACGGGTCCCTCCCGGCGGCCGCGAGGTGGCGCTGGCCCGGCCCGGTCCGGCCCATCCCGGTGACAGACCGGCCGTCCCTTCCCCGGCTGGCAGTCACAGCGGCCTGGGCATTCCCGGCTGGCAGTCACAGCGGCCAGGGCGTCCCTGGCACAGCCCCGGGATGCGAGCCGTGAGTTGCCCTCGCTCAGGCTTGTCAGCCAGAATAAATAAGTGTTATTGTCTCGTCCAAGCCAGGTGCCACCATCTAAAGGGTTTGGCCCACTGAAAGTTGTTAGAGACTATAAGGGGTGCAGGGGAGTCGCTGCTGGCGGGATCACTTAGCAGGGAAAGCAGCTCAGTGGGTGACGCACATGTCTGTCAGCTCTCACTGCTGCTGTGTGGTGATGTGAGAGCCACAGCCACGCTCACAGTAGTGCTGGCCCCTGGTGCTGCTGTTCTCAGCCTCTGGTTGCCCTGCAAGGCTCTGAGAGCAGCGCTCCACTTGGCCGCCCTCCACGGCAAAGTAGGGCACAGGCCCAGCGCTGCTGCAAGCTGGTATGCACGGCAGGAGATTTTCTTAGAAGCTGGGCTGGAGATGCTTCTCTGCTGCCAGGTCTGTTCCCAAGAATTTAAACTGTGAAACAGTGAGCCTTGGTGATTGGCAATGCTGCACCTCTTGAGTGTTTCAGTTTCTGACATCTAAGAAGTAACTGCTCCCTGATGACTCTGACTGATCTGGCATAGCTTGACCCTTGGTGTTTGCCTCCAAATGATGATCTTTAGGCTCCCCTTCCACCTGAAAGGGAGCTGACCAGGGACCATGACCTCTTCCTCACCATCTGTGATCGTGAGAGAAACAGATCTTATACCCACCTACAGCCTCTTTTCAACTCTGCTTTAGGGAGAGCACACATCAGATCATAAATCAGTGGGTGGGGTTTGCTGTTACATCAAGAGGCTCTGATATTCTTCATTTCCCCTTAGCTGCTGGTATGCCTTCTGTAATTTTTATCTTCAAGAAATGAAAATGCAGGACACAGGAGGAACACGTGGCATCTATTGCTTGTGGAGTTCACTAAGCATCAAGGGCCAAATCCTGCTCAAGGATGCAGGCCACTGCAATTGAATCAATCTGCAATTGTTCATCTGAGAACAGGTGCAAATTAAAGGGCTGAGAATTTTACAACTGATTCTCAGACACAATGTAACCAGGATTAACAACTTTTTTTCCACTCCAATGAGATTTCTTAGCCATGTACTGCTGCTGCTCATTAACATTGTCTTAATTAGGCCATGGCATTCCACGGCAGTTTGGTACTGAAGCAGAGTTTTGATCTAGTAGGAGGAGATCTTTCACCTGCTTGAGAAACCTTACTAAGTAATTGGAAAAATGCAATGAATTGAATCCAGGTGAAGCATCACAGGTCAGTCATTAATGCCTCCTCACAAGGATTGCTTTCATGGCAAGGCCACCTTGTTAGGAATTGGAGTGCAAACCACAGCCTTTATGTGTGCCCCAATGCCACACAGTCAGTCCATGGGCTCATACTGAAGCAGCCACAGGGATAGAAATGCCAGTGAAGGAAACAAGCTGGGCAATTGTTCCTGGAGCTGCTGTGGCATAGAGGACACTGGAGTTAACATCCTGTCTTATGTCCTGAAGGGGTAGCAGATTTATTATCCTCCTTTATGTTCTATTGAAATAAAACAAATATAGAAACCTCTTTGCTCCTTTTTTTTTTCTGTTATTTTTCATCTTTTGGAGTTACAGAGCTTCTAGAAATTTTAAAATAATCTTAAACAGAGGTCAAGGTACCCTAGAAAGAAAAACTGAGTAAAATCTAATCATGTTATATACTAGCTCTCCTAAGTAACATCACCTCTGTAACATCACCTTCTTAGTCTGATCCCGCCCCTTGTTTTCTCTCCTCTCAGCTTTGTCTCTTCTAGTGTTTCTGTCATTTCTGTAATTTCTATCTATCCCATTGGACAGACTTTTGAAGTCTGAGTGATAACTGATCCTGTTTTCACTGCTGGCTCTGCACCTTTGGGAGTAGATGGGAGTCCTGATACAAGCTGAATGTTTAAAACGAAGATCAGATGGAAAATGGGAACAGAGAGTATCCACACAGATTTCACAAGAAGAATAAGCTAATGTTCCTCTTAAGAGAAAATGGAAAAAAGTAAGTTTTCTAAATGAAGAAAAAGATGATTTTTCTAAATGTAAACAGTGGCACTTATATAACGCATGTTCCTATTGCAGGTGAGGAATGTGCTTTTTAGGAAAGGTATAAGAGAATACGGAGATATATGAGAGCGTGGAATAAAAGTAGAGCTGAGAAACATCAGGACTCGAACAGATTTTCAGTGGTGTTGGCACATAGTAACCATCTGTTTTCTCTTTTGCTTCTGGAAGGCCTCTGTCAGCAGACAGGAGGCAGGAGCTTCACCTCGTCTGTGTTACCAGCTTTCCATGTGAGACAGGCGCTTTGCTGGGCAGGCACTTTCCCCTCTTTTGAAGGCGGGTGAGTGAAGAGCCCATCCCCTCCGCATCACCTCCCATCGTTTACACAAGCTAACCCTCGGCTATTGTCTGTGCCTGTGTGAACAGAGCTCCTGTGCAGCACGATGTACGGCTCTCAGGCTTACATGGGAAGCTTGTGAGCTGCAGATGGCTGCCCCGGGACAGCGTGGGGCTGCAGGGAAGGCACACAGCACAGCAGAGACCCGCTGGAGTATGTGCAGAAAGAGCTATCTTCCCATATGTCCTCCCTGGAGCAAAATCTCCAACCACAGTGTAGGTTCCTCAGACCTATTTTTACCTACAGGGAAAACAGAAAAGAAACTAAGACTAAATAGGAATGATTTAATATCCTTGCAGGAAAGGGTAATTCAGACTTTTGGAGGCTTTGAGGGGCAAGGGAGAAGTTATGGAGGGGAAATTTATGCCATGTGGTTTGGAAGATGATTCTGGCACTCTGATACATAGTTAGATTTGATTCGATCTTCTAACACAAAAATTTCAGGAAAGTCATGTCTTTCCCCTCTCATGTTACTTCTTTACTGTTTCCTACATCTCTTTAATTAGGTTAAAATCAGCAAGCTGTAAACCATGAGGTAGATTTCTCCTAAGTTTCTAATGTGGAGATTACATACCTATGAGGTGGCCAAAATAAAAAGGCAGTGTTTGTATGAGGGATTATGCTTTCTGGTTGTCTGTGGCTGCAAGGGAACCCATTCCATTACCCAGGATGGCTCCTGTCACAGCTCTATATCCTGTAATGAGTATGGAGATGGTATTTTAAACTGTGTAAATTATTGCCTGCCTCCTTGTTTAGAGGGGTTTGGACAGTTATTGCCAAACCTAGTGAGAGGACTGTTCAAAAATTATGCTGTCACCTCTGCTCTTGTCTAAACTAGAACAAACTCAAAATTGCGTCTTTCTCTTTCAGTCTTTTCTCTCATTTACAGTGTAGCAATAGTGTGAGTTACAGGTGTATGTCCATGAGATGGGGAGTTTACCCACGTCCCTTGCTAACTTTAAAGCTGCCCCTTCCCCTTGGAACCCACCCTTGGAACTTCCACCTAATTTCAACTTTTTTTAAAATTTATTTTAGGTTTTCTAAAAGCTTGGGGGTTTTAAAAATAATAATAATAGAAAACCCAAACACCAAAACCAAAAAACCTAGATAAACCAAACCAAAAAAACCACGAAAAAACCCAACCACCAGACAATAAACCAAACATACTAATTCATTGTGGGTATTAGCTGATCACTACTCCATGCATGCTTTCAGCCATAGCCCATTTAAGTACATTGGTTGCTGTGAACAACCCAACACAAAGGAAAATTAGATTTCTGTTTTTAGCACTGTCTTTCTGTCATCTCTTGTAAGCTGTAAATTCACTTAAATTTTCAAATTAGTTGAAAAATTATGGCCAACAGAATAAATAGAACATTTGGCTTCAAAAAAACCCCACCTTCATCATCACATCTACCTGCCTCACTATGTAGATAGCAGTAAAAATAACAAATGATTCAGTCTTCAGTACATTCATTTAATAATTATAATAATTCACTGTGCTAAAAGGATTCAAAGGAAATTAATTGTGCAAGTAACAGGCCTCATGACTATGCAACAAAGTGGGAAATTTTCAAATCATGGTTTTAAAGCATGTATATGAGTTCACTGTTCTCTATTATCTATTTAGAAATCAATGTCACAACTCTCTTATTAATGTATGAGGTAGAAACCAAATGTATAATAATTTCAATCAACTTCATAATTTTTTAAAACACTGCTTTAAAACTCTCCATTATCATATGCAAAATGGTAAAGTCAGTTCCACTTAATTTATTTCATATGTTATTCCAACAGCATCACAAATAGTTCATTGTTACACATCTCTCCAAATAATGAGTTCAAGACATCTTTTCCTTCCCACCACTTCAGCTGCGTGCTGCACACTTCATATTGTGTAATTGTCTGATGAAGAAGGGAAGCAGCATCAATGAAAAAGTGTTGGACACAGGTCTTATACCCCCTATGGAATATTTGGACGATGGATAAAAAAGGAAACTAATGATGAAACTAATCAACAGATTACTAAAAACATAGTTTAACTTCCTTCCCTCATCAGAATGCTACCCATCACCACAGATACTCTCACCCAGGATGGGAAACTTCCAGACAACCGTGAGATTCCCATAAAAGGTGCTGGATAAAATTTAATGAGCTCTGTCTGAATGCTGCACTTACAGTATTTGCTGGAACAATTGATGTGAGTCTAACAAACCTCTTATTAGCTAAACAGTATACTTTTTAAGAAGCCTAAAGAAACTAAAAAAAAAAAAATCACCAAAAAAAGGGTGTTAAATTAAATTGGAGGCAGTCAATCTCTTATGCACTGAAGTCTGTGCTTTGCTGGACAGTAATCATATAAAATGTATCCACTCAGAAATACACCTCAATCTACAAAATGTAAATGCCCTCCCCTCCACACCCACGGAGAGAAGCACATGTTCCTCTTCTGATGATTGTAATGTAAAATGTTTTGTAGCTCATTAAACTGCTATAATTTTTCTACTTGAAGTCTGTATATAGAATTTCAGAGTAAATAATCATATCTTGATTAGCTGTGAGAAAGGTAATTTTCTGTGAGGCTGGGGGGGGGTAGGAGTTCCATAAAAATATTTTCTTTATTGGAAATAAAGAAAATAAATATTTCTGCATTGGAAATTTAGGCAACTAATTTAGGTCCAACCCCGAGGTCATTCATAATTGTTGGTGCTTAGTATGTTGAGTTTTCTCTGCTACTTCCCACCACATAAAGAAAAGGGCAGAAGAGGACCTGACCAGTATGTACTGCTCTGTGTAGAGCCCTTTTATACTTGGGGATGCTCCAGGTCTGTGGATCCCCTGTGTTGTTTGAAAAAAACCTCACAGCTACTAAGAGAGTCTGAGATTCAGCCTGTGATCCACTGAAGAAAGACAAATAAATAAAAAAACCCAAAAGAACAGTTATAAATTATACTGGCATTTCATTTGGCCATCATACCTGAGTATCTTCTTTGTAAAGTCATGCAGTTTCTAGTGACTTTTTGAGATCCTGTGAGTTTTTACTCTATGTTTCCCTGTAGAGAGCAAAAATATCCACCTAACTGCAGTTAGGCACTATTTCAGGCACCTTTCTGCAATGGTACAATATACTTGAACTACACAGCAGAAGAAACTTCTGACAGCAGGCAACTAAAATGCGACGCTGAAACTGGTAATCCTTTGGTAGTGTGAAACTAGCAGTGGCATTATGGCAAGGTAAGGGGGAATGTGGAGGTTTTTAATTTAAAATCTCATAAAATATATTCAAATATTCAGGGTGGAGATTGTTTTTTGTTTGTTGGTTGGTTGGGTTTTTTTGTGAGCATATAAGTCAAATTTAGGCCTCCACTGAATACATAAGTACAGTGAGAGTCAGGGGCAAAATACTGAGGGGCCCCTCCAAGAAGCCCACAGAAGTCTTTCCAATGGCTTCAATGAAGGCTGGATAATGTCTCGCAGAATTACTTATGTGTTTAGAGATAAACCTGTGAACAAATATTTACAGACTTGGGGGCTTTTGATTTAGTCTTCAGAGTGTCTGAGCCTTTCTGGTTACCATGGATGTCAGAGGGAGCTGTAGGTGGTTCAGCATTTCTGAAAGTGGAGGCTTCTAGTTACAGAGTTGCCTGCTCTGTCTAGGGCTACCTGGAGGCCTACCTACCCCAGGGGACTTGGAGGGTGTTAAGATGGAAGGGCTCTTGATTCTGCATCCAAGATCTGATCCGCCCACCAGTTGCACAGCCTGCACTGGAGCGTGCCCAGCCTGGGCCCTGGTGTGTGCAGGCGGCTGTTCGGGAGGGAAACTCAGGTGCCAAACAGGCTGACTTTCATCAGCTCACGTCCCTACATGTAACACCGAATAATTCAAGTGGCTCCAGAGGACTCTGAGGCCTGGGAAGTGTGGCCACAACCCAGGCGCCCAGCACGGCCCTGCATTTTGTGCTCTTGTTTACATGCTGGTGGCAAGGATGGTGTGGCCATAACCTAGGCAAGTATGACAGGGCAGCATTCAAAATGGAATTTTTTTTCACTTTGTGTTAACAATCCTGTGTATTATCATGCTGTTGACTCCTGAGTGAATCAAGGTCTGTGAAATGAGAGCATGTTTGTTTACCACTGCAACATGAAGATAACCACACCTGTTAGTGCTGCTTTTCAGCCTTGCTGGAAGAGATTTGTGCTTTGTTGTGGTTTTTATAGTTTTCCTTCTAAGCTGTAGGATGGTCACTAAATCTCTGCCTCTCTCTCCCAGGCTCACCCCTGGCTCTTTGTTTTGTTACCAGCAGTGGGAGTGGTGCAGGAGTATAATACTGCTCTGCTTTTCTGAGGGTCTGAAAACACTCTGCTGCTGGTAACTCGTCTGGAGGCTGAAGGCTCTGATCATTTCACAGATTTTTGTCTTCAATCGTGCTAGTGTACAGCTGGTTGAAAAACAGGAAAATTGAAATTTTTCTCCTCTATCCTGGCAATCTTCAGAGATGGTTCTGGTATTTTTTTACCAGAAAATGTTCCTCATATTCCATTGGGTCTGTGAGCTATAACAGCAGTATGCTTTTGACGACATTATTCATTGCTTTTTCATAACTATGTCTCGATATTCCGAGTGCTGCAGAAACCCTAAGGTTTTGTTTGCTTCTCTTTTTTTTTTTTTTTAGCAGGATCTCTGAATTAACTGGTATTTGTAACCTTTAAAATCTAATGATACATATGTATCTGAATTATATGAATGAATAATACAGAGAGTAAATTATTATTCATCAGCACTTTAAGTAAAGTTCTTTCATGTAACTTTCATTAGCATACTAATACTGTGCTGGAAAGCTCTCTAGATTTTTATCTCAAGGAAGCACTTACTGCTCCTCCTTAAGAAGATGAACTGTCCCATTAAGATCACAATTCTTGTGAGAAGGAAAAACAGCAAAAGCAAAACCCCCATGTTTTTCAATAGGAACCTTTAATAAAAATTAAATTTGTATATTGTCTTAATGAAGTCAGTGGGATTAGTCAACTACTCAGAGTTAAGCATGGGTTTATGCAAATGGTTACTAAGGGTCCTGAACAAAAAAATAATTTTTAGGCTCTACTGCAGTTATACTCCCTGTGGCTCCATGTTCCAACACTCGTGTCAATGACTGCACTTATATCAACACAGCCAACATAAAAAATGCAAAGTACTTAATCAAATTGTTCCAAGTGAAAGCTTCCTTCTTGTGGCAAAACTTAATAAGGTAAGAGAAAACCAGATTAGTTTCTATGCAGGCACTTTAAGAGGGAGCTTTGTTCGTAACAAATACCGAGAGTAAATGAAAATGGGAGTTAGATGAAGCAGGGGATTAAAACAATGGCCAATATTTAATTCATTTTAATAGTACAAAAATATTAAGACCCAACTTGTCAGAATCCCTGAATAAATGCATCCTGTCCTCTAAGGGCTTTATGAAATTGTTTCAGCCCTGTTAAAAACTGTCAACAATATTCTTATTTCTCATAAAAGTCTATTCCTATTTATCAGAAAGATATTGATAGATTTATGAACAATTTATTTGCTGCTGAGTCTAAGAAAATAATGGTAGCAAATAAGATCTTTTTAGAATATAAATTAATAAAGAGCCTGGATTTTATTAAAAAGTGGGAAAATTAAGGACTATGATGAAAATTGGTTTTCATACTTTGAATTCTACAAGGAATTATTGTAAGTCTTCAGGAAAGTCAGGCCCTATCTTATAAATCTTAAACATGCTTATTTGCATTCATGTGATCAGCATTGTTTTATTTTGTGAAAAAATGGCCAACATAAAACTAAGCATATGCATGCACATTTTTAGAGAACACCTCTCCAGTTTATAAGAGTATGAGAGGGGTGTTTTGGGTTTCTGCATTTACTTTTCCCTATAAATTCTATTTATCACGCATTTTAAAATTTGGTTAACATCTTCCGCATAGAAATACCATATTCTTTCATGTAAGTTTTCAATTTTTACAGGAACACAGACAAATTAAATAAAATAAATGATAATAAAAACCTCTACAGTCTTCAAGCTTTGTTCCCTAGTAATTTTTGATTTTATTTTTCTCCCGACTGAATCTCATAATAGCACTTTTTGAAGTTGCCAGATTCTGCCCCTCTTTTTATTCAGTTACATACAGACACACAACGTCTTGCATATTACATTGCTGAGAACTTGCAGAATCAAAAAAAATGAAGCCACAGAGACTGCGTCCTAAATTCAGGTCACAGATGGATTTCAGGAATGTCAACTGTCTGCCACCCATCCTTTCTTCCTAATGAGAAAAAAAGCCAGAAAGTGGGGCCTATTTTTTTCTTTCCTCACAACTTATTGGGTAGTGATGCAGAGAAAGCTACCAGATTGGAGAGATAGTCTGCTATGGTCTGAAACCAGACTTATAAATTAAGTTTAATTGAGTCCCAGAATGCATCTGTGACATAGTAGGAGTCAGAGGGAAACACAAATGAAAATATTTTTCATGGATCCACCTGAAAAGCCTGAGATCAAAGGTGTTTAGGTGGCAACAGGAAGGAAATAAATCTGTTATTAGTATTTCCCTGGGAATAATAAAAATCCATTAGCTTCTCTGGAGGAGTCAGGGTTATTGGTTTTAGGATGAAAGGCATGCAAGCTGCCTAAATCAGTGCTATCTAAACCATACCTAAGATAAACAACCAGATAAAACAACCCAACCAAGTCAGGCTGTTATATTTTTAAGACCTATATCACTTAAATATTTTTGAGCCATGCATCATAGCTGCAAGTGTACAGCCAGTCTGAGATTCATGCTTGTGAGATGCCAGGAGATGCTTTGCTGCACAGAAGCTGGAGCCATGAGCCATTAAGGATCCTGAGTCAGTGAACAAGCAAATCAAATTCTGAGAGAAGAAAGTGTGTTTGCGTAAGAACTCAGAAATCTGAAAATGATGGACCCCAGATGTTTGAGAAAGGTTTTTACGAACAATTGAGAAGCTGCTTTAATGGAAATGAAAACCATAGCAAAAGAAATGCTCTAACAGAAAAATGCAAGTAACAGAATAATATTTTAATGGAAGCCTGCAGCATCAAAGGGCTCTTCGAGGCTGCAATGGAAGGACAGGGTCAAAGAGCAATTTATAGCTACTTTTTGGGAAGCAAAGAAACCCTGGACTATTTGGGCTCTGTCAGTGGAGCAGATGAAGGTAGGGCACCCAGTACCTCAGAGTATCATGTGGTTAATCTCTGTGCAGAATGGTGAGCATGTGCAATTCTACAGTTCCTCTTTGTAAGAAACTCTTTCCACCACAAAACTCCCCTTCACATTTAAGAAAAGGAAAACATTTCTCCACAGACTACCAAAACTAAATAATAAAGATATGTTTTGGAGACAGCGTTGGTTTCAAATGGAGAAATACACTGGGCAGCTTTTTATCAGCATTCTGGTGGATGGTGGAGGTGGGATTATCCCCCTTTTCTACAGGAAAAAGTCACAGATGCTACTAACCTTAAGTGCATAATTCAAGACATATAATGCCTCGTTGTCCAGGAGATTTATATTCAGAGGGCTATATTATGCTCAGAGCATCCCACCTATTGATGCTAGTTGCAGCTGTGAATGCTCTGTACCTACAACTGGATCCTAATTCATCTAGAAAATGAAGAACATATCCATGTAAAGTTCTTCAGAAATATGTAGCAGAAATATGTAGCTTAATTTAGCTTAAAAGCCAATGTTCTCTTGCATTATCCATAAAAATATATTTTTCTGCAGTTATTTTGCTCATTCACTCTAAGTGTTCTAAATCCTGCAAAAACTAAGTATGTGTCCTGAACTCAACAGTTCTAATGCACAGTCCAGTTTTGTTCTAAGCCCACATCCATGCCAGGTACAAAGAAAGGGGAAGGGAGGATTTTCATGGCGAAAATAACACTTTAAACATGTTCATTTATCAATATATCAAAATACCATCAGATAAACACAAAATTAACTGAATTAATATTCGTTTTAAGGAAAAGTTTACTTCTACTATTTTCTAAATTTTTAATGCCTAAATTTACAAGCTTACTAATATCTTAACATCAAATTTCTAAGGTTTCTACAATAGTCTATCACTCTGACTCCTCTGCTGCCCTGTATATTATCTTCCATCCTTTTTATCTCCTCTGCACCTGAGTTAAGCATCTTGCCCATGTGCTTGGTAGCAGAAACATTGAGAATTGAAAAGTAAGATTCTCATCCTGAAAACGAGAGTGATCCCACAGCACAGTGGCCATCCAAAACCTGACAGTCTGCACGTCCTCTGAACATAAAGTCTGGAGAGAGTTTAGCTGCCAAAAACCCTAACAAGCACATGTGTGAGTTGCAACCTCCAAAAGTAAGCAAACGTTTTTCATAGGGCCGATGAAAAAAATGCTTCTGACACAAATAACGAATCCACTTTCATGGATTGATCCTTATTGCAAAGTGTTCATGGGCAAATGTTCCCTTTAATCTCACCACTGGAAATCAGTGAATTTCTTTGGAAATTTTTCCTCATGTACACACAAAAAAAGAAATCCCATATGAATCCCTGCTCTGCATTGTTCCCCTTTTTGCAGCTGAGGTTTGATGAAATCCTAAGCAAGGACAGAGACATTAACAGAGGCAGGTGCTGCTGCTTACACTGCTCAGACCACATCATCTCCCTCCTCAGCTGGAACCTCTTATTACTAAGGTTACCAGCACTTTTAAAATTTGCTTTTGCTTTAACGTTTTTTCAGTTCCTGATGAACTCTTCCATTCTAGGTGACTGCTTCAAACTGAGATGAGACCCACTAGAGTCTGGGCTAGGTGATATCCAGAGATCCCTTCCAACCCCAGGAATTCCGTGATTGTGGGTGTGTTAACCATTTTCAAGAATTGAACTGAAAAAAACAAGCAGTTCATAGGATCCTTTCTGTGCTTTCACTGAAATTCCAGAAACTCACAGCCCGGGAACAGGAATTTCAGCTTCTGCCAGGAAGCATAACTTCATTCCCTTGCAGATCTTATAGGTATTAACACAGACTTTAATTAAATACACTCTGTTTGGCCTGGGGCAACATAGGTGAAATATGACTAAGCTTGTAATGGCTGCTCCCAGGCACAGTAACTATTTCTGCTTACTTTTTTTGCTCCCTTCCTCTTTTCCTGGAAATTTATGGAAGAATAAAACAACTGATGTAAACACTGAAAGTGAGTGAAAAAAAGGGAAAAGAAAAATGAGAGGAATGGAAAAGAGTCAATAGAATCAAGAATTCTGGTGAGTGAGGTGACTAGCACTGGCTGGGAATTGGAAAGGGTGCCTGGCACAAGTGGCACAAGAAGAGCAGGAATATGAACCAGTTTGCCAGGCAGAATTGAACATGGAGGTAAAAAAAGGAGAAAAAGTTTCTGTACAAGGAAACTGAAACAAGGATCCTATGAAGGAAACATCAAAGACAAGGAGCTGGAGTGCTAAGGGAGAACTTAAGGTATATTTAAGAAACCTTTGCAAAAGTTAGTTAGAAATCACTGTGGAGTGCAGTAGCTTGTGTAAGGCAATGCTGGACACTGAGTGGGGCACCCAGACTCCTTGGCTTTGAGCTCTCAACAGCAGACAGGGAGTCACAGGGTAT
The DNA here is from genome assembly GCF_001604755.1 of Lepidothrix coronata. Taxonomy (NCBI): domain Eukaryota; kingdom Metazoa; phylum Chordata; class Aves; order Passeriformes; family Pipridae; genus Lepidothrix; species Lepidothrix coronata. Next base: position 6,111,619 of record NW_016690190.1, read on the forward strand.
ACACATGAAAAAATTCCTTGCAACATAACATAGCCTTGCAGCAATGTATTTCCTAAGATCCTTCAGGTTCTTCCAATTAATTGGATGTAATTCTGACTTATATTCCTCTTTGTGAGATCTAATGTATTCATCATGCGTTGGTTCCAGAACTCCTCAGCCTTTCCGTCTAAAATATGTTCTATGACTGAAAAAGGCTCATCTAGTCCATCACTGTATAATCTTTGCAACAGCTTCACTGTGTCTTTCTCTCCTAAGGTTAACAAGCAGCTGATCTTATTCTACACATTGACTTGCTTTCTGGAGTTTCACAACAAAATAATAAAAGGGGTGGCAGGGAACGAAAGTGGGAACCTGATCTCAGTCCTCACCATGGCTGGCTGGGGGTTGTCCCACTGTACTGCAGGGAGGCAGGCTGATGCTGGATGCCACTGGGATTAGGAATGGTTTTGGTAGGCTGGATAAAGAGTCAGGTGTGGAAAACTCAAGTGGCTGGGCAAAGGGTTGGAACTGTGGGCAAAGGAGCCTATGACTTGGACAACATGCAGACCTGGGGAGAAAGACTGAGCCTGGGGTCCAGGGGTGGAAATAGGAATGCAGGAAATACAAGAGTGGGATAAACTGCTAGGACTTGGAAAGACTAGAACAGTCCCAGTGAGAGGAGATAAGCAGAATCAGTCAAACATGAAAAAAAGGACACAACATTTTTCTTCAGCCATCAGAGTGTAATCCCCTTCTGATCCTGGAGTAAAAGGCACAGATTCCCAGGTTGGGAATGCTGAGCATCTGGGACTCCATAGCTATGATCGATGTGTGGCTGGACTATAATAACCTATGATCATCTACTTAAAGATGATCTCACAATGGATCTGCAAAATGGAATTAAACTAATTAATTTCGGTTGTGCTTAATCCTGGCATCTCCTAACTTCAGTGGGCTTGAACTTGCCACATTAATAACACTCTACAGTGCTCTAGAGATCACATTTATACTATAAATGATATAGCAGAAGTCTCAATCAGATATTCTGTATTTGTTTTAAAAGTAAATTCAAATATCCTTTGATTTTAAATATGGATTTGGCTTGTATGACTTTTCTTTACAATTATTTCCTCTTTTATACAATTTCTTAATTGTAGAAGTGCACTATAAAGCAGTTTGCCAGCTGTAATTATGACATAGAATATTCCTGGGTGTATGAACATTAATTATTACTTATTATTAATATATGCATTAATTGATAATTCATTTTATAATTACTTTGCAAGGACCTATCCCATCAGTGCTAGCTTGGAAAAAAATGCACAAAGAACATGAATCTACTGGAAGGACTCTCAGTGTACACTGCTGATCTGAGACACAAGCTGTGTCTTATTCATTAGCATTTCTTCTCAGTCATGAAAACTGCCCCACAAAATTACATCATTCTAGGGGTCAGGGCTGTAAGAAAAATAAAGCATTTTGAGACTTGTGACTAAACCAGGAGAAGTGGCAAGATTGTGGATGCTACAGGTGGCTGCATATGGCCGAATCTGATTCTGTGATACTCTGTGAATTCTCCTTATTGTTTGAATCACTTTTCATTTGCTTGTTCTACTTTTAAAAACAATCTTTCTTTTGTACGAAACTTTCCTCTCCAGTTCTCTTATCCATCCTGTGTACTACATAAACACTTGTGTTCTGTAAAACCTCTCTCTGCAATCTTTCCTCACTGACTTATTTTTCTCTCTTTCAAAATGTCTCTCATAACTTTCACACTTTCACAACTTTTAGGATTGGTACGAACTTGCTGTATTATTTATTGGGTTTTTTGAGGTAATGGCCACAAAAACGGAAACACAGAAAACAGAATTCCAGCTTAGTCTTCTGATCTTTAGAAAGTCTGTTTTATCTAGTCTTCCAACCTCAGGCCTGTTGTGCAGCACTGATGGAGTTCAACAAAAGTTTGCGTGTGATTATTTTATGGTGTATGCTCAATGCACTTTAAGTGCTTTTACTAGTTATCAAGTGTTTACATGGTGGGATTTCATTTGGGTTGCATTGGGTTGTCCTACGAGGAGCAGCTGAGGAAGCTGGGGTTGCTTAGCCTGGAGAAGACGAGGCTCAGGGAAAAACTTACTCTCTACAACACCCTGACAGGAGAGGGGTCAGTCTCTTCTCTCAAGCAACCAGTGATAGGACAAAGGACATAGTCTTAAGCTGCTCCAGGGGACGTTCAGGTTGGACATTAGGAAGAACTTCCTCACAGAAAGGGAGATCAGACATTGGAATGGGCTGCCCAGGGAGGTAGTAGAGTCAGCATCCATGGAGGTGTTTAAGGAAAGACTGGATATGTCTACTGGACATGGTGATGTTTGGTCACAGGTTGGACTTGATGATCTCAGGTCTTTTCCAACCTACTTGATTCTGTGATTCAGTGATTTTCAGAAGACATAAACATTTTTTCTTACATAAGGTTACCCACAGTCCCACAAGTCTCCTCCAGGAACTCTGTACAGGCCCAGAGGAACCCTCCAGGTGGTTTCACAGACACTTGTCTTATTGTCCCACGGCCACCCACGTTACCCAAAGGATGTGACAGGCCCCTGGGCTGGGAGCAGGCGAAGCCCCGAGGGGGATCCCCTTACACAGGGATGACGAGACCTCTCGCTGTTCGGAGAGAGCAGCCCGCCTGTCCTGGGCTGGCTGTCATAAGAGGCTGCGGCGACACGCGCGACTCGAGGGCAGATCGTGGCTCCGCCAGTGCTGTGCCAACCTCTCCCGCACGGACCGCACCTCCCGTCCCTGTGAAGCGAGTGGCACCCCGCTCCCCAGGGCGTCCCATCCCGGGACCTTGATTCCTCGATCCCAGATACCCCCCCCAGATCCCACAGGCGGCACCCGGGCGGGACTCCCCGACCTTCACGGGGCCCGCCCCGCGGTGCCCGCCCCCAGGTGGGGCGGCGGCGGCCATTGGGAGGCGGGCGGGGAGCGGCGCGGCCTCGCTCCGCCCCGCCGCTATATGAGGCGGGGGGCGGGCGGCGGGGTGGGCCTGAGCGTGTGCGGGCACCGAGGTGAGCGGGGAGGCGGGAGCGGGCGAGGCGCTGCGGGACCGGCTGGCTGACCGCGGCCCCCCGCAGCCCGGCCGCCGCAGCGGGCGCAGGAAGCCGAGGAGGAGGAGGTGGAGAAGGAGGTGAATCCCGCGGCAGGAAGGAGCCGCTGCTCCTCTCTTTTCCCTCCTCCTCCTCCACCACCGCCCTGCTTGGGGAGAGGCGGCGGCCGTGCCCTTCTCTCCCCTGCCCATCCCTGGCAAGGACGGGATGGAGGGCTGAGCCCTGCGGGGTAGTCCCGGAGGGAGGCAGGTTTTCCCCCCCTCGCCCGCGGGGCTGCTGTGGCGCGGCCTCCCCGGCGGCGGGCAGGCAGAATTGTGGTGTCATTGCTTTCCAGGAGCAGGTGTCCGTAAGTAGTTGAAGATGAGGGTGGCGGAGCATCTCTTGCAGAAACTCTCTGCTCAAGGTTACAGCCTCTCCCATGGAAGCTGGTGTCTTGCCGTGGCACAGGCACGTCTTTCGGAGGGGTGTAGACAGGGACCGGCTCCTCACGGAGGGATGATGCCGTTGTAGCTGAGCGTGCTGCCGGCTTTATTCAGCGTTTTTCTTTTGTCATCCCTTTTTTTTTCCACTGGAATATTTTTAAGTTCTCGGTTGGACTGCTGCAGAGGTCATATAAGGGTAAAACCGAATTAATGGGGTTTAGAGAGAAGAAGAGGGGCTATACCTTCAGGCATTCCACTTCGAAATCTTCATTCAGGCTGCAGCCCGGATGCCAGGCTGGGGGCGTGATTTGCAATTGCTTGCTTGCAGTTTTTTTTCCCCCTTGTGGGTGATGTGTGCAGGAAGCCTGCCTAGTTTTATATGGTCACTATATTGGGTTTCTGGAATCATCCCCTGTGCTGTCTAATTCTGCCTATGTAAAGGATTTCTGGTGTCTGGATGGGTGGGGAGGCTTTGAACAATACAAAGTTTGCCTTGCTTTGAAATTTCGTGCCACAGATTTTTTGAAAGGGAGGGAGAAGAGTGAAAAATTGCGATCAGTTCTTACTGAGGCTCAGTTTTGTGGTTGTGTGTTCTGATGTACGATAAGAAAAGATGTAACTTGAGAAAGGGGAGGGAGGTGAGAGAGGGAGCTAAATAAAAGGAGTTTCTTTGCAGCTCCATCCATTTCAATGGTGCAGCTTTCCCAAGCCCCTTTTCATCGCCCATCATCACCTTCAGGCCGGTCGGAGGAAGGGGAGGAGAAGATGATGAAGGCGGCCAAGCAGCAGGTGACCCCGTCTGGGGAGAGTCCGGCTCCCGCCAGCCCCCTGCAGTCCGCGCTGAGCACGGCGGCTTCTCCTTCCCAGGCTTACGAGACGTACATCGACAATGGGCTCATCTGCCTCAAACACAAGATCAGGAACATCGAGAAAAAGAAGGTAACTTGATTTTCTTCGGTATTTAAGCTGCCAGTTGTAAAGCTCGTTACGTATTATTGCAATTATTTTTAATAGCTGGAATATGGTTATGTGTTGATCAGAACTGGAGATGCTTCTCCAGACTGAAACAGTTCAGAACAAACTTGGAATTGATTTAAAGATGGCTTATAGTCTTGCAGAAATATCTATTTCTTTCATCAATTACATGCATCTAATATTAGGACGTAGAATTGTTTGTAAAATTGGAAATTAGAACAGTGCTTCCTCTGACTTGTGGAAATGTCAGTTTATATTAAATATGTATTGCCCTTTACTTTGCATAAATATTTGACTTATATATTTTAAATATAGACAAATGCTGTTCATTAGAAAGCTTTTATATAGAAATCCTCCAAAGCCTGCTCTCTTGTTTTGGCCTCTGCTTTTCTGAGGTTGTGGGAACAGGAGAGTGTTAATGAGAATAATAACTTAGATGATACACTTAAAATATTGTGGCTATAGCTACTCAGACTTTTGCATTCCAAGGCTTTTCAGTTGATTGGCAGGTGACTGAAGGCTGTGTGCATGGCTTTTAATACTATTTTCTGTGAAATAAAAGAAAAATTGTGCCACTGCTTTTAGTATTGGATCAGGATCACAAGTAAAGCAGCTGTGTGAATATATTGTGTTTCTCTAAATGTCTGCAGAGCTTTGTTACATGTTTGGGTGAGGAGAAGATTAGACTTCTGGCCATGTGGTTAGGGGACTTGATCCTCCTGCAGGAGATGCAGTATTACTGCTGTCTCATGTCATGCATCATGCTGTAGTTTTGAATAATGTCAGACAAGCATGTTTTCTTTGTGTGATCAACCAACTTTGTATTGTATTCTAATTCTGTCCTGGGTAGCTTATTGTTGTTAATTTCTCTGCTATCTTTGATTTTCACATGAATGACAATATGGCATCACCAGCAAATGAAAGTGTGACTTAATATGAGTAGAAAGTATTCCAGTCGTAGGCTTCTGTAGGTACTGTGTCAGTAAAATTCTGTAGATACACAAATTAAACAGTATTTGATTTCATGGCAGTAAACTCCCCTTTCTTTTTCCTGTGTGTATAAAAGAAGCTTGCAATACCTAATAGTTCAGTTTTGTATTGTTTACATCAGCATTTAACAACTGTTTCAGTATACTGGAAATAAATCTTATTTCTTTCCTGAGGACACTTGTCCACTTTCTTAGGGAACAGTGCTATAGAATCTTAATGTAACCAAAGCCAAATTTTTGAAAGACGTTTTGGAGAATTCAGAAGGATTATTCAAGGGTAATAGAACTGAATTCCAGCATTTACTTGGAAAAGCTAAACAAGCTAACTTAAGGACACTAGATGTATTTGGAGCCCCTTAAAAGTCTTGGATCAATGCATTAATATTTCTTAAATGAAACAAAGGTAGCAAGTAGGAGCTGAAAGATCAATAACAGGGAAAGGAAGTAGACAGTCCTGCAGGCTAAGACTGCCAAATCAAAGGGAATAGCAAAACTTTGTGTTCCTTTTTCCTGACAACAAAAGGAAGAAGCAAAATCTCTATTCTCTTGCACTGTGGATGACTTAAAACACAGAAAGAATATGTAACTTGACTCATACCCCATAGTTCACATTAGACGGAAATTAATATAAAATTGGGTTTTGAATTTTCTGCAGCTCAAACTAGAAGACTACAAAGATCGTCTGAAGAAGGGAGAAGCCCTCAATCAAGACCAGGTGGTAAGCTTGCTTTATGCATGAGTTGAGGGCCTCAAAACCTTCCAGTGTGTCAGAAGGGACAGGTTGCTGAAGGAGATGATGGTGTGGTTTTACAGAACCAGTGCCTGCAGGCTTGCAGTGGCGTCTTTCACAAAACCAAATGAACAAATTATTGGTAATTAGGCTGAACATTGAGCCCACAAGCTTGTCTCCTGCTTTAACCTTCCTGCTCTGTAATGAAGTGGTAGAAGGTCCTTGTTTATCTTTGCTCTGTAGACTTTCAGCTTCAGTGCTTCTGCACCTTTATTTCATAATGAGGTGTCTGTGTGCAGCTTATCTGTATTGGTAGTGCAGTGTCAGAACCCAAACCTCAAGAATTCTGGGGTAGCTAATTAATCCTCATGGCTTTTTCATTAACAGGTGTCTCTTGAAATTGCCTGTTGGCTGCACAGTGCTGTTGGTTACAAGTAGCTGTTAATATAACTGACAGGGTTTCTAGCTTTTTTTCTATCTTGGACTGGAATGGATTCTAGAACCAAAACAAAGTTTCTGTAACATGAAAGTTATTAATTCTTAAGTGTATCCGAGTAGCAGTGTCACATACTCCGAGGGGTTTATTGCTCTACTCATCCAGGAGTCACATTTTGAAATGTACTGCACACATGCTAAAGAATAATTGTGTGATGAAGGGTACTGGCACTTCAATGGTAGTGCTGATCCTGCTAATAAACCAGCTGGAAAAATATTTCATTGAGTGTTAGTTTTATCACAGTGCAGCAGCATGAGAACACAGATACTATATTCTTACTCTGAATCATTTGTGAAAGAGAGCTAGACATAAATGGGATAAGAGGGGAAATGATAACTTGCTGCTTAAAAGCAGACCTATTGGAGTGAATGATCATTTAGCACTTAGCAGCAAAATGTGATGTAGCCTCTTGCCATCTCAAGTGCAAAAGTAAATTGATTAAACCTGATGGTTTGAAGTAGGATGATGGCCTTTCAGTTCCTGTAAACTCAATCTGGAATCAGGTGGGCAAGAATCTTGTGTTTAGATCATAGGTATTCTTTGCAATCTGTTTTCTGCCATGAGCAGTGAGACTATTTAACAGTATTCTGTGTAAGTTGGATTAGTCTGGAAGATGCTTTAAAGCTGCATCTAAATTTGACCACTCTAGTATATGCCCAGGACTGTGAAAAGCTGTTAGGTGAAAGTGAAATTAAGATGTGGGGAACTAAAAGAGATGAAGGATTATGTAGATGCATTTCCTTTCAAATGCATCCAACAGCACTAATTTTGGAAAATGGCATTAACTGGGTTACTGGCTTCTAGTATTCCTAGCTGAGCTTCACTTTTTAAATATTAGATCTTTATCCCAGTTTCTGGGATATCTCAGGCTTTTAAAATGTGGAATTAGATTCAGTCTTGCTAGTCAACTGGCAGGTGGTAGTCAGGCTGTTCAGATGACTTGAAGAAGCACATATACACTCAGTATAATTAATAATCTTATGAAAATTCCTCTTTTAGTGGTTAATATACAGAAATACTACATTTATAACTTTCAGATGCAAATTCCTGCTGTATATACAAATCAAAGCTAGAGTAGAGCTTCATACAGCCTAACACTTAACAAAGTGTTAGATGGTAGTTCAGTTTCTTTAGGTTTCAATTTCTAACACAGTGGAAGAAGTGCACATCTGGTGATGATGAACATGTTTTGCAAACAATTTGGATTAAGCTGTAATTACTTATGGTGCATGCCTGCCAGAGCTACTGTGTGCTAGCCTCGCTTTAGGAAACATTTGTTTCAAAAATGAGGAGCTTCCAGCAAGTTAAATGCTCTTACTGGCAATATTGTGCTGTTTTGCAAGCTGAGCAGATTTTCCTCAGTGCTGTTCCTCCAACATGCTGTTAATGAATGTTAATAACAGGTGTGACAGAAAAAAGCTGTTGCTTTCCTGCAGGCTGAGTTATAGCTTGTCATCAGAGCAGTGGTAACTGTTCTTAGTGTTTTCAGGTAGGGTGTTTTACTCTAGAATTTGCTTTGTTAAAAGCACAGTTACTGTAATCTGTCGGTGTTACATTGTGAGTGTTCCTCAAATGTGTGGGCATTCGGGTCTTAGAAGTCATTCTCCTGAGTGCTAAGTGAACTGCTAATTAGCACTTAAAAGTTCCTTTAATGGATCTGAGTGTGGAGACAACCTAAACTACCGGGTGAGTGATTTACAGTAACACATGCATTGTGTTGAGTAGCATTTAGGCCTAGTGTTGTCTAGTATACTACAAACGAGTCTATAAAAGTAACTAAGCAATCAAACTGATCGAACAAATGAACATGTAACTTGTTTTGCAGTTGCTTAGGAACACATATGGAATTTGCAGACGTCCCAAATCATATTGGGACAGTAGATTAAGCTTCTGTCACTGCACTGATGAAACTCAACGCTAACACTGCTTTGGAAAAGCCTGTTACAGAAAAACTAATGATACCATGTCAGGAGCACAAACCAAACTGAGTGTAAAGCACCCATGAACAACTGAAATTAAACTTAACTTGTTACTTCCCAGACATGCCTTATGGTATGAGGATATGGGCAGCATGTCTGAACTACAGCATTTTGTTATCTTGAGAGCTGTCAAGGAAGCTTATAAAAAGGAGTGACTCATTAAAAAAAGGGTATATCAAAATGCAATTGATAATCTACTGCAATGAGTCTTTTTGAAGACTAGCTGGTAAAATATTGGTTAAAGCCATTAGTGAAGACAGGAACATGGCTTAATTTGTGGAAGCTAAATTTGAAAGACTTTTTTTCTTAAAGTATGACTTGCCTTGTGTATTTCTAAAGTTGGTACAAATTATCTGTGAAGGCATTTGTGCATGAGGGTAGAAGATCTGTGCTGAACTTGTTTCCTGTATTCCTTCTGGGTTTTCAGATCAGTGATTTTAAGTATCTGTTTACCTGTGATTGCTGAAACCTATGGCACTAAAATTAAAAAACAAACAAACAAAACCCCAAAAAACCAAACAAACAAAAACCCAAACAAAACAAAACAAACAAACAAAAAACCAAAAAAGGCTTTCTTGTGTCAACATTAGTATACCAAGTATTGTAAAAGATGTTACCTGGAAAGTCTAATGCAGGCAAGCTTGTAGGATATCTGTCTGGTGGTGGGAACTGGCTTTCTGCTGCACTTTTCAGATAGCTATGGGTCAATGATACTTGCAATTATAGTTAAAGTACCATCTACAGACATGGTATTGTAAAGTTATAATTTCAGAGAAGTACACACTAAATTGCTGGTTCACAGTGAGAATTTAAATACCAGGAAACTGAGCTGCAGCCAGTAATGTTAAGCATGAAAAAATACATTTTTATCTGTTCCTTTGTAGGAGGCAGTAGAGAAATATGATGAAGTAGTACATAACTTGGAATTTGCCAAGGAGCTTCAGAAGACTTTTTCAGGACTTAGCCAAGATGTAAGTATAAATGCTCTTTCCTATATTGCCAGGAGGTAACTGCAAGATTTGTGCTACTTTTCTAATGGTTACTGTTGTATGCCAGTGCACACAATGCTAGGAAGTTCCTGTCTTGGAGCAGAAAAGTGTGGACAATTTTGTGTACCCCTCCATAATGTAGTAATTCACTGCATGCCCCTATAAGAGCGTGTGCTTAAGTAAACTGAGTCACTGGAGCTCAGATGCTTTTGAGATTATTCCAGTTTACTTGGATTTGTACCACTAATTCATCCCCTGCACAGGTGCAGACTGCTGGGGAAGCAGCTCTACTGGATGGGACATGTGGGTCCCTGGGGACTGCAGGCAAAGTAAATGGATCACTTGGATCACTGAAGCCTAGACATAGACTGAGACCAGGAGATTAATGTGAAGTGATTATTTGGTACTTGTTGACCAGTTGTGTCTGATTCTGGTCACTTGGTAGACAAAGGCTATAGACAAGCTTCAGTGAGTCCAGTGGTGGGCCCCTGAATGGCTGCGGCCTGGAAAATGAGACCTCTGAGGAGAGCCTGGAAGAACTGGGCTTGCTGGGTCTGGTAAAGTAAAGGCTTGACAGGAAGGGGGAGTATTAGCCTTCAGATACCAAATACTGAAAGGGTGGAGCCAGGATTTTGCTGAGAGATGTGGTAGGAGAAGGAATGATCACCAGTTGAAATAGTAGGTTCCAGCCAGGTAGGAGGAAATGGATACTCTGAGGATAATTGAGCACTAAAGCAGCCTCCCTAAAGAAGTAGTAAAATCTGTCCTTGGATCTCTTCAAGACCTGACTGAACAAAGCTCCAAGCAATCTAGTTTTGATTCAGCAGAGCCTTTATTCTGGAGGCTGGGCTAGACAATGTCTCAAGATCACTTCCAAACTGAATAATGTTTGCAATGAGGGAAAGTGCTGAGGTTAAATCGCTTTGGTTTCCTTAAGAAGTGTTTCTCAGTAAAATTCAACTAAAACTTGTGGAGTTTGCTACTTCAATTGCTATAGTTTTCTCTAATTATGGCAAGCCACATGAATAAGGTCTTTATTCAGGGTTTAAAGCACTACCTGCATTATTTTTATGTACGTGTTTTATCTTTGGAGAAATCAGTCTCTTGGCTCAAGCAAATACTACCCTTGTGGAAAAATTTGATCCAGGGTAGTGGTGGGGATGCTAAGCATGATTAGTCACTGCTCTGGCATTATTTGTCTGCCTCCTACAGAATGCTGAAGGACTGGTAAAATGGCTTGTCTCGATGTTTACTGAGACTGAAACAGTTTTGCTAGAGAGTGTGTCTTATGTGTATATAGTAATTCCAGGTAGTGTGGTAAATCTCTCAAAGCACTACGTGAGCAGAAATTTAAGAGCCTTTTCAACAGTGTTATTGCTTTAGGTTCCCTCTGTCATTCTATGTTGAATATAGAAACTGCTGTACTGAATGTTAAAACTTGGATTGCTTCCTATTGCTTTCCTTTGTGTAGCTGCCCATAAAAATATCAGAAATAAAGGATTGTGACCCAATGTATCTGTGTGCAGGTGTTTTTAGTAGTCCAGCATTAGCTTCTACCAGTTCATGTTTGTTCTTGAACTTATGCTGTATTTAAAGGGTAACTCACTTTGTTTTTAACTTGATTCTGCTTCTGCTAGTATGGATTCTACAGCCAATAGCCATTACTGGAACACTAGAGGTCTTTCTGGCAACAGCATCCTTGTAGCCTTTACAGTGTGTTCTAGGAAACAAAACTTTCATAAATCTTGCCCCATATTGAAGCATTTGGAATTCTGCAGTTACTTGGATAGCTTCTGCTGGATAGTTCTACTAGCACATGATGAGAAACTTCTCGACTGCATGAGCACTGTGTATGTTCTGGGATTTGTGTTGTTGCTTATTTAATGAGTGTTTCAGTCTTCTGCCAACAAAAATAAAAGTAACTAAGATTCTACTGTATCAAACTGGAGTATGTAAAAATGAAGAGCAGTTGTCTTACTAGGAGAAACTTGAGGCAATGTCTGCATCTCCAATTTTGTGCTAAATGTTAAAAGTCAACTAGGCCTGGATGTGTGCATTGGTATCAATTCTACCAATTCCTTTAAAAGCTGTTAGAGTAAAACAACTAGCAGACATAATCAGGATCTAGATATCATAAAGGCATATCACAAGTGAAGCTACCAGTATCCAGTTTGACTAAAAGAATTAGTAGATAGATGGGGAACTCTTCCAAAGGAGGTGCTTGAAAGATCCTGGCTATCTGAAGAGAGCTAGGAGGTTCTGTTACCTAACCAAAATTAATAGTTAGTTTGCCCAGTGTAGGATGATCAATACTAGAACTCAATGTTGTGTTTAATTGTTGAATTTGTGTATTAAAACAGCTGCTGAAAGCACAGAAGAAGGCTCAGCGGAGAGAGAGTATGTTGAAGCTTGAAGCAGAGAAGAAGAAACTGTGTACAATACTTCAAGTCCAGTACGTGCTGCAGAACTTCACTCAAGAGCACGTTCAGAAAGATTTCAAAGGTGGTGTGAATGGTGCAATATACTTGCCTTCTAAAGAACTAGACTACCTCATAAGATTTGCAAAACTGACGTGTCCAGAAAGAAATGAGAACCTGAGGTAAGTTCAGGGCTTTTGTCTAATTAGTATGCTTCATTCATTACAGTAAATGTCCTCTGTTTGACACTGCCATGTCTTTAAATACTGTGTTTTGGAACACTAATTAAAATTCTATTCAGCACCCTTGCTTTAGTCTGAGATTAGGAATGTAACAGATTTACCTCACTCTGAGCATTAAAGGAAAGCTGTAGTAATTACAGCCTCAGGTGCAAGTTGCAGGCAAATTTTTGCCTTCTCATGTCACGCTGTGGCACTGCGGGGAGGTAGTTCAACACCATCCTAAACAGGGAGGCTGGTGGCGTGCTGCTGCCTTGAGATCTCACTGTTCATGAAGTGAGAAAAGGGCAGTAAATTCAAAACTGTTCTATGTTCCATTCATATGATGATCCATATGTGCTTCTTGACATTCCTTTGGAATAAAGTGTTGCTCCCGAGGCTCTCTTGCTATTAACTTTAAAGTGGTTTTAAAAAATTGCCTGAAGTTTTTGATACCTCTTCACTAAATGTCATACATGTTAACAGGTTGTCAACAGAGGTAGTGTGTGTCAGGGCTAATGTGGCACTGCTCTCGTACTATGATGGCTCATGCCTAGCATGACAGCCTGTCTGATTTTAAGATAGTGTAGTAAGAATTGTATTTGAACATGGGATAAGTAGTTATTAGGTGGTAAGTTGAAACACTTCATGGTTAAGTCATGTTTGAATATGGACTAACTCTTAAGTTCCTAAAAGTTCTAATCACTTGTCATACACTAATCTTTGCTTAAGTTAACTTCTAAAGAACAGCACTTATAAAACGCTTCACAACAGGAGTCTCTCATTCTAGTGAAATAACTTAATTTCTGGATTACTCTCACCATATGTCCTAGTTAGGACAGCTGAGACAGCTGAGTTCATCATGGTATGGGTGTAACCCAAAACTGTGTACTCTATAGCCTTCCATGCCATTTCCCAGAAACTGTTGTCAATAGACTATTCACACCCTCTGCCCATAGAGCCTGACTCCTCAGGCTATAAACTGGGTGTTAAGAGGCCTGTGAGATAGGAGGATGCTCTTGTCCTCACACCCTTTGTGGAACTCCCCGCCCTGAGGGAAGTATTGAGCATTCCTGCCTGAACTGGAGGATATATAATCTTGGAGTCTTGGAACACCATATTATGCTTCCACAAGAAGCTTAATCCTTTCTTTTGGGATGCTGTGTTTCATCATGTTTGACTTCAAATTCCATTATCTGGAGGGTGTGGATCATGGACCTATGACAAGTTTCTAAATAACTGCTAGTTATTGAGAGTGACAGGAGCTGCTGGTGGTTACCCCTGTACATGTTTATCCAATAAACAAGGTGACCAGTCAATTAAACAGCAGTTGTTTCCCTGTCTGGGGATCCTGGCTTGGAATGAAGTCCAGCTAAATGGGTGAGATATCTTGTGGGATAGTGCTGGGATCTGTGTAATGACCAACTAAAGCACTTCTGTTTGCTAGGTTAAATCACATGGACAGATACATTATAATTGCTTTCAGTGATTTCAGGGCTTAGTATTTGCTCTGTGTATGCAGCCTTGGTTTGGAGGGCTGAACTTGGGCTATTGGGATGCTGCAGCACTTGATCTTGGCTATGATTCTACCTGGTGAAACTTGTCACTCGTTTTAGTGTTGAAGACCAGATGGAACAATCATCTCTCTACTTCTGGGACCTTCTAGAAGGAAGCGAGAAACCTGTAGTTGGAACAACATGTGAGTGTCTCACCTAGAGAAATAACTGAAACATCTGAAATTTGTGTGCTCGTTAAAACATGTTAAAAACAGTGAATATACATGGAAGGCTACCAAATGAAACACTTCCAAGTGCTATGTGTAACTATTATCCAAGGATGAACTGCTGGTTTAAGTTCTGTTTTTTTTAAGTACAGATCAATAGCAATACAGCATACTTGCTTTTTCCAGCTCAAGACTTCTAACCAATGTACTAGCATCCTTTTGAGGAATAATTATGGTAGTAATTGAAAAGCTGATGTGTGAATACCTTGCAGAACAGTGGAAAGCTTTTTGTATAGCTATGTGCAAATGGGTTAAGTTTGGAATAGTTCCCAGCCATGAAAGGCTTAGTTGAGCATACTGATGTGTGCTTCACTGGCCCCAGGCTGAAGGTCCCACAGCATTGAAGATTCTCCCTTATTTGTAGGAATTCTAGACTCATACCTGTTGTCTGCCTACAGTGCAGAATATACCACACTAGAGAAAGATAGTTCCATTAGTGACTTACTGTGATCTCTGATCATGCACAGTGCAGTCTTACTTTGTACCTGCATTGTGTCCTCACCTTCCAAGCACAGCAAAATCTGTGGGACTACATATTTTCCATTTGTGCCATACTTCCTAAACCTCTGGTTGTAAACCAATATGCACATTCTTTTCTGTTCCTATTTACAACTTGCTTGCTTATGAGGAAACTGCCCTTACTTGAGTTGTAGTGTCTTTCCTATTGCAAACAGACCTTGCTTACTCCAGTCCTGTAGTGGCTGCATTGCAGGAATCTTTCACTTGTCACTGAAAATGCTGAAGCTGTTAGACAAGAGCACTGGTGTGCCCTGTCTAACTTCCATATGCAGGTAGTTGAACTAACAGCTAAGTTTTAACTCTTCCCATGTACTTCTGGAGGAACTGCAAGCTTCCCTTGTATTGCTACAGGCTGGTAACTTTAACCTTGTGTCTACTGACATAAATAGATAGTTTCCTTGGACTCCAAACCTTTGTTTTGTCTATCATCTAAACAACTTCTGTCATTATTTTATCAGTATCTCTATCCCTTTAATGTCAGTCTTGTGTCCTTCTGCTGTGCAAGCTAGACTTCAGATAAAGCTGTTAGGTCATCTTATTAGCATTTGTTGCCTTGGAAGACAATTTTTTTGTAATCATGTTAAATTCTAGCCACAATTCTTGTTTGTGTGGCTATCACTGGTAGGAGTGATCTCTCACTGAATATTCTTCTTGTTCTCAAGGCTGTCCTGTCTCTAGCTCCTCTTAAACAATTTCCAGTATCACTGTTCTTTCTGAGGTCTTGCTCTAAGCTGCTGTCTCTTGTTTGCAGAGAGGAGAAAACTGGAGAGAGCTTCTCAGAGTACACAGCTAAGCTTTTGTTCAACCATGTCAGCTTTGACTCTTTTCAAACTTGAGGATTAATTTCAGTTTGAAAGAGTCTCTTGCATTCTTC
The DNA here is from genome assembly GCF_001604755.1 of Lepidothrix coronata. Lineage (NCBI taxonomy): Eukaryota > Metazoa > Chordata > Aves > Passeriformes > Pipridae > Lepidothrix > Lepidothrix coronata. The sequence continues at coordinate 6,127,099 of NW_016690190.1, forward strand.
CTGCTTGTTTCTGCAATTTTTAACTTTTCCTTCTGAGACTTACTGTCCTGTTACTGGGAAAAGGGTCTTGTAGGGCAGTTCCACAGTGAATGTTTAGCTTTACCTACATTGCAGTCTGCACATGATTTTAGTATCAATGCTGGCTAGTTTGTTCATGGTAAACAAATCCCTTTCTAAGCATGTGAGACCAGGTGGCTCAGTGTTTATCTTGTGTGCACTTAAACACAAGATGCAGTCTTACCTCTGGATTGAAAAGATGCTTTCAACAGTAATATATTAAGCACTCTAACAAATACTTTTCTTTACGAAAATGTTTTATTGCTATAACTGGGTAAGATGTGTAAACTTGGAGAAGTTGCAATTCATATACAGGGAGGAAGAAGGAAGTCTTAGTCTGTAATCTTGAATACCCCTTAATTTCAGATTTTCCTATTTTAACTTCATGGATTTTTATTCATCAGATAAACACATGAAGGACCTGTTATCCAAACTTATAGACTCCGGCTACTTTGAAAGTATTCCGACTCCTCGTACCACTGTGCCAGTAAAAGAATTGGAAGAAGTAAATAGAAAATCTCAGAAAACAAGACAGATGTCAAAAGGAGAGTCTGTCAAGGAACCAGGTGGAATATTAAAGGGTTCAATTTTTGTATCATTGTTGGGAAAGATTTGAACTGAGCATTAACTTTGCATGGCTTGATGGTGTAGCTTACTTGCAATGTAGTAACTGAAATGGAACCTGCAAGTCTTGCAGCCCTATACTGGCTAATAATGTAGAAAAAAATTAATTCAGTTATAGAATGTTTTTTACCTTCTGAGCAGCTCTCCATGTTAAAGATGTGGGAACTGTCTGGTGTAGGGAATATTACATATTACAATAACCAAATTATGAATACTACAAAATGTTTCTTGCTTAACTCTGAACTTTTGCAAATGTAAAACCTAATCAGAAAATAAAAGCTTGTGTAAGAATAGCATGTTGGATGGCAAATTGAGCTTAGCAATTGGCACTACTATTTAAATAGAATTAAAGAGTTGCTACTGTTTGGTCTGCCTTTCTGCGTTTGATCAGTTGAAACAAATTAACATCCTTTCTCTAGAATCCATTATGGAGCTTATGAAGTCTGAAATACAGCCACAGGAGGTAAGATACTCCACTACTAATTGCTTTCCTTTAGTATTGTGATTTATCAGACACAACGTTGCACTTCTGCAGCTCTTTTTTTAAACTTAAAAAGGGAGTCTGAACAGCAACCTAGGTGTTGCTTTATGTAGGAAGCATTAAAGACTTAGTTGCATTTCCATTTCTAACCCCAAATTTATGGCATCTGGGGTATTTTGGGATAAATGGAGCAGGATTACATGAAGCAGTATAGTACTTTAATGCTCTGGCACTTTCCTGAATAAAACAAAGCCTTTAGAGTGGAAACACACAGATCTTTTGTGTACTGTGGAATAGAGAAAATACACATCTACTAAAGCTGTCTGTAAAAGCTAAGCTGATTGCAGTAGGCTTGATATCGGTAGGGTTGAGAATGATGTGGGTTTTGCCCTGATTTGTCAGAAAAGTAGGGATTCCAAGACAGGGTCGTGTGCACGGGGGTGTGTAGACCTGTTTCAGCAGCTCTTCAGACTCCTGTGCTCAAGCTTTGACTGTTAGTAGCATAGAAACCATTAGGTTCAAATGATGGGGAGGGGTGTCCTTTTCTAAGTGTAAATACTGGTTCTTAAAATGCTGAATCCCTGTTTCCCAGGTATCCCACTAGAGGGTGTACTCTAGAATGAGTTTTTGTAACTTACTGTTAACAGTTATCTGACTCTTCCGGTGTCTTGTCAGAAAAAAATATCTCAGCCAGTGAGCCTTGTACATTATTCACTTCATATATTTACTTCCTATTCATGACAAAGTGATAACTCAGGAAAAACTTCAGGACATCATTAGACTCTCACACTTACCGATGCTGATCACAGCCTGCAGTTGAAGTCCAGTGGTACTAAATCTGAGAATCTGACTTTTTTTAGTATTATAACTCCATTAAGAATGAAGGTTATACTTGATTACTGGGTCTAATATTTGGGGGGAGATGGCACTGCTAAGCTTAGCACAATGTTTGCTAATACAGTACCATGGCATTTTAGATGCTTAGGAGGAGAGTTAACTTTTGTAAAAAGTTGCGGTTGAACTTGATATTGTCACTGCCTAGGAACACCAGGTAGCACTGAGGATAAGGGCAGGAGATTCACTCAGCTCTAGTGGGTTTTACTTGTGCTGTTCAGGACTGTTTCCTGTTTCTCTGTGGCATGCCAAGCAAAGCTAGTCTGCAGTGTGGTAGGATAAAGCCATGGCTGTCCACACAGTTTCTATGACTAGTGCTTAGACTGTCTGGGCTCTGCTTTTAGTCAGCAGTTTTCAGTAGCTGAGTGACCTAATTTAACTGACCTGAACTGTAGTAGCAAAATGTGTTCTTGGGAGCCATTAAGTTTCTCTGGTCTATATAGTTTCTCAACAGGCGTTATTTGCCTGAAGCAGAATACTCTGTCAAGAAGAAGACAGAAGAGCCCAAATCTTGGGAAGCTGAGTGTGCTAGAAAGCAAGAACCTCCAAAGTCCTGGGAAATGCTTGTTGATACTGAAGAGAAGGAACAGAAGCAAAATCAAGAGGCCTTAAAGCCTTGGGAAGCTCGTGTTAGACAGCAAGAACTAAAAAGACCAGATTCTCCAAAGCCTTGGGAAGCTCGTGTTAAAGAGGAGGAACAGAAGTGTGAGTCTGCAAAGCCCTGGGAGACCCACGTTGAGGAGGAAAAACAGAAGAAGCAAGAAGCACCAAAGGCCTGGGTAGCACGTGTCCGAGAGGAGCAGGAGTCTCCCAAACCCTGGGTAGCAAAGGTTAGGGAAGAGCAGGACCAGAAGAAACAGGCATCACCTAAGCCATGGGTAACAAAAGTTAGGGAAGAGCAGGAACAGAAAAAGCAAGAGTCCCCAAAACCTTGGGTAACCAAAGTTAAGGAAGAACCAGAAGAAAAGCGGGAATCTCCAAAACCTTGGGTAACCCAAACTAGGGAGCAACCAGAACAAAAGAAACCAGAGCCTGTGAAAACATGGGAAATGCCTGTTAGGGAAGAGCCAGAGCAAAAGAAGCAGGAGCCTGTGAAGGCTTGGGCTGCACATTTTAGGGAGGAGCCAGAACAAAAGAAGCAGGAGACTCGAGAGGCTTGGGAAAAAGCTGGCAGGCAGCAGCAAGTGTCACCACCACAGTTACAGAACCCTCCGAAGTCCTGGGGAGCTGCAAGTATTGGGCCAAAGGAGCAGATGGGGCCAAAGAAGTTTGATATGGAACCCAAAGAAGTGAGTTGGCATATGTAGTATTACCTGTCCTAAGCTTTTGACACTAGTGTATTGGAATAAAGCTACCTATTAGCAGAGCGTTTATAAGGTGCATTTTGTAGGCCTGTACTTAAACTCCCATTTTATTCTTTCTTGAGGGTGAATAATTCTGGCAGTTAAAGTTTATACTTGAATAGCAAGATGGTCTACTTTGGTTTTTATATCAACACAGTGTTTGAGCCTTGAATAAGTGCTTTATGCACAAGACAGAAGAATTAACTTGGTTCATCTGTAGCTGTTGGCTCTGTCCACTGTTAGCAGTACAAAGCAGGTATGACTCATCCAGGGATCAAATACTTTGTGGCTGCATGCAAATAGCACTTCAGTAATTTTTAGGCTTTTGATTAAAATAGCTGCTGATTCAAGAGAGATCTAATGTCTAGATCAAGCAATACCAACTGTACAGGGGCTTAAATATGTATTTCCAGATAAATGCATGAACCATACTGCTGTCCTGGGGAGTCTAACAATAGCACAGCTTTAGAAATGTATAATGAAGCCATTGCAGGGCTTTCAGCTGAGGAGGCTGGTCACATTACCTTTCTTCTCACGTGTGCTTGGGTAGCAACAATTCTGATAACTGTAAAAATGGATAACTCTGCTTTATCTGCCATCTTATGTTATTAAGAGCAGTGTTAATTTAAAGTTAGACTTCAGGAATACAATATGGGGAGTTGAGCAATTCTCTGTATACAATGTTGTCAGCACATTGTGCAAGAAAGCAGGAATCACAATACATTCTGTAATAAATTTTATATCTTGTCAGTAAACTTGGCATAACTGAAAAATGGATGTTCTTGTGCCTAGAGGCGAGACCGCAAAGCGAAGGTTGAACACGAGATCAAGAGAGTATGTAACATGCAGCACTGGGTAAACCAAATGGGATTGAGGTGTTTCACTTTGATTCATCTTTACACTGAAGCTGAGTGGAATCTTGTGTCCACTGGTGGTGGTGGTTCTGGCAGAAAGCCTGGTTGTCTCCCTAAGTAACTCTGAGCACTAATAGGTGTGGTGCACCCAACTATGCATAGTATTACTGTAACTGAAACTAAGTATTGGAGTAGTCTCAAGCACTTTAAGAGGCCTTGGGATTTCTGGTGGCAGATTACTTTAAAGCTTAAATGCAAGAGATGGGGCTGTTATTTTTATATGGGATGGATAGATGGATGGCTTAAGTGGTCGACAAAACTTTGCTGCAGTGAGTAAAAAGGAGGGTCTCCAGTCAGTTGGAGAAACTTGCAGACTGCCTAGGAATCTTCCACTGGCTAAGTTAAACTAAATGTTGGAATGTGAGGTTGCTTAAGGTGGATTGCTGAATTAAGTAAAAGCATAATTTAAAGTATTCAAACTTTGATTTACCTAGTCCATAGAGAAACACCCGCTGGCTTTATTTTTGCTTAGTAGCTGTTGAGAAATCCTCATATCAAAAGTATATTGAATGAGAAGGAAATACCGTACTGGCAACATAACTAGTCTTCGCAACCAGTTCTTAAAAAAATGAAGATATCTTTGGCTTGAGGTGCATGTAAAGAACAATTAAAATCATATTAAGCTTTTCAGAAAAGTTTCTCTTATCTTTGTTTATGTAAAGAGGCAATGCAGTGCTATAGCTGGATCTGTTTAACTCCCAGAGTGACTGTATAAATGACTTTGTGCAAAGATGTAGGATGGCAGATAAAAGGCCTGTGTCAGTGCTGCTGCCCTCTGAGTGAAACTAACCTTTCTTTGCTCTGAAATAACTGTTAGAGCTTGAGGTCTTTTAAAAAACTATGTTTAGAGATCTTAAAATATACTTATTTAACTGAATGTACCATAAGGTGCAATGCCTAAGACAGCAGAGTGAGCTGATATGCAGGCCTCTTAAACTGTTTAAACATCTGTGTAATCTGTGGACCAGCAAACTTGTTTAGAGCTGAGTTTGTGGCCTGCTATGAGAAAGCAAATCAGTTTGGCTTGTGCTGTCATCCAGTTCCATTTAATTTATACCTGCTGTGAATACTGTGAATACTGCCCTGAGTAGAAAGCAAATGTTAATTGTGTATCTACATGGTACAGCTGTGATTACAGCTTAGGTATCACCATTCCACCTCATTTAGTACTCCACAGCTAACAGGAGTACCTAGTATATTGGCACTCTGACTAATAAAATTCCAGTGTGGTCAGTGTGCCTTTACGTTGGTTTATTTGCTATTGTTAACAGGTCCAAAACCAAATCCTGGGTATTTCAACTCCACTTTTAGTTAGTTCTTTGGACGTATGTCAAGACAGGTTTTTGCCAAATGTATAAGTAGCGTTAAAGTTAGTTTTTACAAACATTGTTATGACAAATTACACCCTGAACTTACAAGTACTGTGTTACTCTATTGGTTCAAGCAACATTCAGGTTCACATTAAGTGATCTTGGTACTTACAAGCTTGATGTGAGCTGGAACAATAGGTTACTAAACTAAGAATCTGCTACCAGCTTGTAATGACTTCCAGAAACAGCATCTAATTGTAGGGTAGAAAGAAAACTTGGTTTAAAGCCATTCTTAAGAATGTTAAGTACTTTTCTTCAAAGCATCTCTTTTTGTAAAAGGCATAAAAACTTGAAGTACTTTAACTTCCTGATACCTTCTCATAAATGATTTGTGTTGCACTAAATATCATAGTTTTGAACACCTAGGAACTAGCAAAGCAGCAAATCAATATGAGGTAACTTCACTACAGCTGCTTCTGGCTGGTGTATTTTAATAACTGTAGGAACCAGAAAATAATTTCTATGCAACAGAAAGTCTGTGTTTCAGCCCTGGCTTAAAGCCTTAGTGTCATGTATGTAACCCTGTATGCTTCTGCTTCTTATTGAAGTAAAGAATGCTACCAACATAAGGCAGAGTATGAGCTGTGGAAAGAGAGAAAATCTCTAACAAATTTCTAAAGCACACAAATTTTATTATCTTTGGAAGCAAAAGTGACACGCTGCAGTCTCTTCTGTTTCCATGCTACTGAGGCTTTTTAAATTCTTTTGTGTTTAATGTACAAGTCTCACTTATGCAGCTAGTGGACTGTCTTAAGAGCTTGAGACACTGCCAGACTTGACCTGGCTAGGTGACTTAAAAGTGGAAGGCTTCTGTTACCTGTTTTCAAACATACAGAACCAGTTTGGTAGTGTACTTGTGTCTTAGTATAAACAGTCGTGAGGAGGAAGAGGGTAACAGAAGTATTAATCAGTTTAATGGATATAATGGTTTTACAATATATAGTGGATTTACTAAGACAGTGAGTACTGTAGACTTTAGTCTGCTTGTAAATGAGGGCTAATAAAGTGATGGACAAAGATTCAGATTCCTAGTAACTTTATAACTTTCTGAGATTAACTTTATTCAGCTGTATCTTTTGTCCTGCACTTAGATCCTTAATACCTTTAGTTACTGTTCAGTATTGGAAACTATACAGCAGTATAAACCTGTGTAGTCAGTAGTTGAAGTAGTGCTTGTGTATCAGAATTTCTAATTAAGATAGTTGTACGAAGGTGTACTCATTTAGTTTTAGAATAAAGTAAAACTTCTCAGAGCTCAACAAGTAACTGTCATGTGGGTCACAGATATTAGAAATGGAGTCCTTCAGAGTTAATCATGTGCTGCAGGCTTCTTCCCTGTTCACAGTATGGAAACTTATGCAAATGTGAGTGATTAGTTTCAGGTAACTGTTGAAGAAGAAATGCGAGAGTATTTTTGGGCTTGCCCTAAAACTGGACAAAGAGCACTTTATCAGTTTGTTTTGAATTTAATGTGACAGGTATGACACATACCCTTCTGCCATACAGTCTTCCAATGATTTCATGCATGTACTCAACACACTGCTAATACAGTATATTGAAGTAGTAACCTATTAGAAAGACAAGTCTTTGTACTGTAAGAAAGTAAAGGCTTTCACATGTTCCTGTGTATCTCAGTGTTTGGACCAGTTGAAATAATGCAACTAAATGTTTTCAGATTTGCCTCTCTCTAGCTGCATAGACAAACATAAGAGCATCAAAGCTTTAGAGAGCCACAAAAAATTATGGATTTAAAATACTTATAACAAGCCTAACTCTTCTCCAAGTTGCTTTCAAAAGATGTTAAACTATCTAGACAATGTAATATTATTGTCACTCTGTAAATACCAGGGCTTCTGCTGCTTAAGGAGCTTACTATTATGATTCTGCTACCTTAGACTTACCTGTTCTTTGACAAAATATTTCCCTCTTTAAAAGTGAAGTCACAACCCGTTGGGATGAACTGTTAAGGGACCATCTGAAACAATCAAGGAGTAAAAAGAGAAGCAGAAGTCCATATTTAGCTACAAAGTTAGGCTCTCATGGGGGAGTACAGGTGTATTTATGCCAAACTTTGAAATGTTTAATTAATAGTTTCTGCAGGAGCTGGTACATTCAGAGTATTTGGTTGTTACAGTTAAAACAAAATGTTTCCACTGAATTACCAGCTTGCAATGTATTTCTTAGGTGCAGTTTCTTCAAAATGTCTGGAAATGCCATGTTAATGAAGATCTGTACTTAGTGGCATGGGCTCTACTGGGAGGAAGTATGTTCTAAACCTTGAGTGATGCAGCTTTGATTTTTAAGTTTGTTCTGGCCTTCAACTTAAATATGTGAGTTTACTTAGATGGAAGTGCCTAATTTTGCCACAGATGCAGGCAACTTCTCGTCTTCTTCACATTTGATGAGAAACCAAATGAAGTGAATTAACCTAGTGAAAGGTGCCCCTGCCCATGGCAGGGGGCTTGGAACTAGATATTCTTTAAGGTCTCTTCCAACCCAAACCATTCTATGAAATATGTGGCTTAACCAGCTGTAGCAACAGGAAGCTGATTTTTTTTTTCTTTTACTAAAGTGAAAGCCTGATTCAGGAAATATCAATAACAGCACAGAATTCCTTGGCTTCCAGTGTCTGACACCTGTAGGTTACTCTGGAAATATGTTGGACAAGGCAGCTTGCCTTGCTTCCAGCATTAGATTTAATACAATTTCTCCTTATTAGGTGCCTAAATCTGTACATCAGCCAGCTGCAGAGTTTTGTTCTACTTCAACTCTTCCAAAAGATCCAGTACTGAGAAGGGAGAAACTTCAGGACCTGATGACTCAGATACAAGGGACTTACAACTTCATGCAAGTATGTTTTTCTCTGCTGTTGTAGCACAAAGCTCCAATAACCCTACCAAGGGCTAGGGAAAACAGTGCTGACAAAGTGTGTTGGCACTGAATGAATGAATTTAGTGCTAATTAGCCAACAGCAGCTTGTCAAGTGAGAATGTTTCATTTGTATCTAGAGTTTAATTTTTTTCCTACCAACTGGTGATCTTTTTTCGAAAGGAGTCCATTCTGGATTTTGATAAAGCTTCACCAAGTGCCATTGGTTCATCCCAACCTCCTTCAGTTACTCCAGCAAGTAGTCCTGTAGGTAGGTGATACTAAAAGTGTAAATGGTATGTAAAATTCTGTAAGCACTAACAGGGTTTGCTTGGGCTGTAGATCAGTGAGCCAGGTCAAGGCAGCTTGTCTAACTATAAAGAACAGGCTATACTAAGGAACTGTTTGGGTGGGTCTTGGGCTATAAAACTTAATTACCCAGTTTAATTTTTCTAATCTGTAAAGTGGGTATCTCATTTGTGGTAAAAATATATTTATCATTGAATACCTGTCCTCTTTTATCAAAAACACTGAAGTTTTCAATTGGCTGTAGGTTATTGATAGTAGGTTAAATGTTTGCAGTGCACATGCTAAAAACAGTGTGCATTTTCATACATGAAATGTTTGAAAGAAATAGAACTCCACACTGAACCCGTATGTAGTGTTTGAATTTAAAAGTAAATGCTGCTTAATGCATTCTTTTTTTACAGCTTCAAAAGAACAGAAACTGCCAAGTCAGAGTGATTTTCTTCAACAGCCCCTTCAAGTAAGTTGAAGTTAGGACTGTCCCAAAAAGGCAGATAGACGTTATTTACTAGTATAGACTTATATTTTAATTGCTTTTTCTTATCAATTGTTTTGTAACAAATTTCATATCACATAGTAGCTTGCTCTTCTGCTTGAAAAGGAGCAAGAGATGCTTGAATTTCTTGAAGCTGTAAAGTATGTTGAAGACATGCTGAAATAGTTTGAATATTTAACTCACAGATTCAGGTCATAGCTAAAAGTTGTGTGCAGAAGAACACTTTTTCTTTCCTAGCTAGTCCCTATTTTCATCTTTCAGATCCTCACTTGTCCCAAAGGTAGTGTCTCAAGCTTTGGTAGCCACAGTTAAATGAACCTTAAATTCACTTACCCTGCTTTCATGTCTTGCTGGTTTGGCTTTTAAATAGGCTTCCTTTCCACTAACAGAATTTCCTGAAAAACTGACTAACTAGTCAAAGCACTTCAGTTCCTGCCTTATTCTGTGGTTTACTTGGAAAGGCCCAGAGTGTGCGTTCTAGTGAAACCAAACATATAAATTAATTTTTTTCAAAACCTTGTCTCCATTTTCTCTCCTTGCAAGGCTGCTGCTTCATCCATGGCACTGCACAGTTCAAATACTTCCCTGGCATCTGCTGATCACACTCTTTCTGGCTCTGAAACTGAAGACTTGGTGACACCACAGACACCACAGGTAACATACCCTGGGGTTCACTGGCATTTAGAAATTTGTGTGATAGCCAGCCCTAACAGAAAGCTGTGCTGGGGCCCTCCTGAATAACTGTACTTCAACAACATGCAGGGGCAGAATGCTGGTAACACCAGTAGTATAGCCCACAATCTGGAATACTTAAAGAAGGTTGGAAAAGTCTTCCTAGTATTGCATGAATGCAAAGTAAACAGTCTGCTCCTTGAAACATAAAGGGTGTGGAATGAAAAATGCACACTAGAAAGTGTGATGAATATTCTTGTGGGAACATGTGAGGAGGATAAATGTTTGCTTTGGTTACAGTGTAGAATATTCCCTCTAATGGTGAAAAAGAGGTTGCATAAATTGGGATGGATATTGTCATGAAATAGAAGACCTGTGTGAAAGCTGAAGACTGAGATGTTCTCTCAAGCTTCTCTCAAGAAATACTTGGAATTGGACTCGGTGGTGTTCAGCCATGACCTCAAACCTTGCTTTCTTAACTGTATTTATGTGCAGTTAAGTCTTCAAATAGCATTCAAATATTGCTTAGAGCTGAAAAGCATTTCCATTTATGCAGATCACTGTCTTAAAAATCTCTTGTGAAGTGTGTTGCTGTGTTGAGAATAATATGCTTGACAGGGATATTATATTTTCTTCCAAACTTTGGAATTAGGGTTGCTTACACCCAGCATATCTGTAGTCCCTTTGGTTTGAAGTCCAGTATCTGTCTTTTTCCAGTCCTGCTTCTCATGGGAAGCAATGGGTAAGTTTTGTTTGGTCCCAGCACAACCAGGGAATACACTCCATGGTGAGAGTGCTCTCTCCTGGTGTGCAAGTGCATCCCAGTGCTGTCTGAGGCACCTGTGATGTGTGTACGTGGTGAGCACAGGATTGGTAGTCATTAGCCTTAGGCTCTGCATTTAAGTATTAAGCAACTCCTAAACTTAGCATTACAAGTGTGAGCTAACTATAGAACACGCAGGCTTTGCAAAAGCAAACCAAAGCTTGGCTCTGAAGCTTTGTTCAGTAGAGCTCACTAGAAGCTTAACATAAGACATGTCTTTCCATATAATTCAATGAGACAGGTGTGTGTCACAGACTTCACTGTAAGTAACTGCTTGAAGCAATCTACAGTTCTTAAAATTATCTGAGTTTGTTCAACCAGTTGCGTAAGCAGGTTAATCTAAGTCTGAATCTCTAAAGCCAATTACTTGAAGCTTTTGGTTAAGATGACTATTTAGTACTTTGGCTTTGGACTTAATGTTTGTCCTGGTCTTTCAAAATCCATTTGTTTCAGCTTATGCACTGGTGTTTCGTAGCTCTACCAGAACTCTTTAGTACTACTTGTAACAGCAGGTTTCTTCTAGGCACCAACATCCCTTTCTCAAGAGGCTGAGAAATACACTTCCCAACCATTGTATCAGACAAGTTCACGTATTTCTGAACCACTGATACCTAAAAAGATTGAAATTGCCCAGGTGAGCAATCACAAATACAGGTAAAGTAAACCTATTAGTTGCTGAAATGTAAGGCTCTGGACATGTTCCTTTTGACTTCTGATTCCTGTAAATATTTGTATTCTAAATCAACACTTGACTTTGCCATGGGCACAGATGAGATCTAATGCTGGTTAATACTTTGTCTGGACAACTCAGCATTGTTTCTAATCTGAAACATGATTAAGTGGGGAAGGGGGAAAAATCAACCCCCCTAAACTTTCAAAATTCCTCCAGAAAAGAGAAGCCGCTCTTAATATCAGCCAGAGAATTATCTTTCAGTAAATGGAACAGAAAGCATTCAGTGTTTCCTTACTGGTGGGAAAAATACCTAATGTCTCTTTATTGTGAAATTATTGCAGTGAATGGTATGTATAGTAGCTCATAGGCACATTTCACTTAATCAGCAGAGACTGCAATAGAAGTACTGTTTGCTGAGGATGCACAGCAAGATTTGAAATTGTAAGCAAAAGCTATTTTGTAGCTCTACTATGTCCAAATGTCATCCTGTAGAAACTGCTGACTTCTGTCAGTCTAGGCTTTAGAACAAATTAACTGCTTCTGTTACTGCCTGATAATTATCAAGTGACCTTTCATTACATTTGTTCTTCCCCCAGGCAACTATTCCCCTCCCAAGTGAGCCACAGTCACCATTGCCTACTTCAAGCGCCCCCATGTCATCGGTACCACCAGGGCAAAGCTTTCAGTCTCCTCCTGCAAGCAGCAGTTCTGTCACAATAACAGCAGCTCCCTTTCAGGCTATGCAGACTGTAAGTACACAGCTTGAGGCCACACAAAAATAATTGACAATAACGTTAGTAACTTGAGACTAATGCTGAGGAGCTGGCTCTTCTTGGTATGGTACAGAACTTGATAGATCATTCTGTTTTAACATTGAAAACCTAGGTTAGAACTCTGCTTCTCCAGTGCTTTCAGAACTCAAAACAGATCATCTAAGAACAGAGATCGTAGTTTTGCTCTGTATAGTCCCAAAATCTAATACTGGGATATGTTAGTAGCCTCAAGGAACTAAGAGGGAGAAGTCAGGCCTGGAATGAACAGATTTATAGCTGTGCCCCCAGGTAAGGTTGACTGTACTTAAACTGTTCTTAGGAATAGATTTCAAATAAAGACTACATGAGAGAGAGAGTTGTGAAGTACATAGCTGTTAGGACAAAAAGCTTTCTGAAGCCTGAACTTATCTTGCTGCTTTTTAAACAGTTTCCTTCAGTGGAGTAAAACTCAGTCCTCTGGAATCATAGAAAATGTGTCCTTGATGGAGACTGGTGTTGCTCACTATCCTATCTTGTTAACAAGTAGTTGTGTTAACAATATACATGTGTAGGAAATAGACCCCACACAGTCTGAGTTGTTTACTGCAAATAGAGAACATTAGTAATGGTGTATGGCCTGAAAAAAATACTATCTAATATTGCTACTCTCTGGTAATCTGCAGTGCAGGCTTAGAGGGGGTCCGAGGAAGTCTCTTCATTTAGTTGTTAGTGTTGCCTTCTCTGTACTTGGTCTTATTTACTCCTCTGATACCTTCTTCAGAAGATGTTAACCCTTCATTTAATGATCTTGCTGGAAAGAAAGCTTAGAAAGAGGCCACTCTGATTCTCCAAAGGTGTTTTCTATTTCAACAAAGGTGCCTATGGAGCTCTACAACTTGCTGGACAGTATCTTCTTGTACTGAGACATATGTTGTAGGATTTGGTGGAATACGGTAGCTAATAACTGCTCAAAGCACAGGAATTAATAACTAAAACTTCAGTGACATCCTGATGTGGTCTATGGTAAAATCACTGCATTGACTTTTTCTGCTTGCTGTTCTGTATGTGTAGAAGAGTTTCAAGTAGAACCTAGCTCAGAGGTACAGAATTTTGATACACATTACAAATAGGGCAAGTGGTAGGGAGATGGTACTTTCTGAGCTGGATCTATTTAAATTATGCTAAGGGGATAGGTGGTGATTTTTCCTGAAAGTGGAGAAATAGTAGCATGCTATGGTCAAGAATCTAGAGTCTTTTGGGGACCCAGTCTATAAGATAAGCATCTGTCATGGTATAAATATGGAATGTTGGTCTCAGTCATTCTGATTGTCTGTGTTCGGAGTACTTTGATCATAATGGTACCACTGAAAGTTCACTTGGACTAATGCCATGTTTTTAGATATGTTAAATGTTCAAGATTTCTTTTGGGATTTTTGGGTAAACCTAGCAAACATCTGTCACTAAATTGCAAGGCTGTTCATTCCTCTTGTAGTGGCAGCAGCCTTTAACTTTCCAGTGCAGGGTTTTCTTGTTCCCTACATTGCTTAGATTCTCATTGCTGCCAGGAAAACACAGCCATTGGATTTGAGTAGAGAGTCGGGAGTCAGACAGTTCCTTGCCAGATAGTGGTATCAGTGACAGTAATGCAAGTATCTGATTATGTCCTCAGCTGTCTGAACAATAAGCACAATGGCATCAATAGGAAGCTTAAAGGCAGACCTGACCTGTAGCCCTAATCCTATATTTAAATTCCACCTGTAACTTTCACTGCAGGAAAAAGTAGACCACTTGCTAAAAATACTTCAGGATGTGGGTGTTGACAGCCTGACTGCACAGCATCTTCAAACCTCTTTTAGAAAGTGAACTGCTTTGGATCATTCTTTTTTTACCAGAGGAAATATCAAAAATTAAATAAGAAATCAACAGAGTCTGTTTCATTTTACAGTGGTTCAAAATTTATGCTCAGCACTTCAGTATCATGAGGAGTTTCTGTGCTGACTCCCTCTTAGAGGCAAGACTTAGTTTCTTGACCCTAGAAGTGTGTTCATTTCCTGCTTTAATTATAGAGGCTTCTGAAAATGAAAAGAATTTTCAAGCTGTGAAGCTGTTCTCTGCATCTAGCTGTAGTTTTACCCTGGTCTGTCTTCAAAGAGTTTATAGTCTTGGGAAATAGTCAGATACCACTCTAGATCTAGTATCAGTACTGCTGACAGTTCTTTTTGTGAAATTTAGACCCTTTTTACTTAAAATAGACTTTTTTTTTTTCCTATTTGATGTCGATAGTAGTTGTCACTTTTGGCAGCATCATTTCTGGTAATTTTGTATTACTGGTTGTAAAGCAATACAGTCACTGGAGTGAGTGAACTCTGGTTGATTAGATTAAACTATCAGTAATATCTGCTCATCATTGTACTGCCCAGGCTATAACATTTGACTTACAAGACTGTTACCTAGGTTGTGTTTACTCCTGGGAACTTTTTAAATGAGTAGGAGAGTTGAGGCCCAGTTGACTGAAGGGGCAAAGGCTGTTTAGTATGGTGTTTGATTGGAGAGTAGTATTATATCAGATTCCAAGACATATATGAAGACCTAAATTCTTCTCAAATATATCTCCTCTCACTATAGGCTGTCCCAGCTTCAGGGTGAGCTGTAGGACAGGTGAATGAATTTAACAGGATTTCCCAAAGAAGGAAAATAGCTTATATGGTAACTGTTCAGTTGATTAAGTACTGTAGCTATAGTTAATCAAGCTGTTTATTGGGGAGTAGCTACATAAACAGGTGTGTGTTCCACAAGTTTACTGAGAGGGAAAAGGATGGGTTTATGTACAGTATTTTTGATTATTTCTAAGAAACAGTTGGTGTTCTAGGAAACATATGCTAAAAAGCATATGGATTTGAAGCACAGTGTAGCAGGGTGGTGGCACTAGGCAGAGACTTTAGCTGGTAGTGTTAAACACTTGTCTTCAAATATGTTGTAGGTATTTAAAGTGAATGCACCACTGCCTCCACGTAAGGACCAGGAAATTAAAGAGGATTCTTCGTATTCAGCAGGATATAACCAGAGTTTCTCTACAGCAAGTACACAGACTCCTCCTCAATGCCAGTTGCAATCTTCTCATGTTGCAGAACAAACCTCTCTTTCACAAGAATCTCTGTCTTCAGGTGAGAACTGCACTTGGGTCTGAAATTCAAGTAGACTTTAAATATCTTCAGTGTATAATAGTCTCTTAATTCATTATCATGTGCTGTGAGTTCTGACAGTGAAATTGTTAACAGGTGCTATATGTGTTTAACATGAGGTTTACATCACCTCTAATGTAGTCAATGGTATATAAACTTAATTTCAAAACTGCTAGCAGGATGAAAAGCTGGTTCAAACTTGTTTCTCTACTAGATAAATAGACTGTGTCACCTACATGCCTGAATTTCCCAGTAGGTGAGAAATTCAAGTATGTAGTGATACTTGTCAGTCAAACAATCGCTTTCTTGGAATTTAAGCAATGATGAAATCCTCTTATTTGGAACCATTAATTTGGTCTCTTGTAATAGTGCTGTGCTGGGACTTGCTAAATGCTAAGTAAAAAAGTTGGGCTAAGTTTTCAGTCTGACCTGAGGAATACTGAACTTAGTAAGTGGTCTTGAGCTGTTGTATTCAACACAAACCTGACCTGCTTGACATTCAGATAGTGCACCAGGTGGATTTATGTAGCTGACACTAAATTTGACATGGTACTAGCCCCTAAATGTCCGAAAGAGGTTTCAGGATGAAAGAAAGCAACAGCCAGGGATCTGTGTTCATAAGAGTATCAAACCAAATGACTCAAGGTCATTTAAAACTGCTGTTTTTCTGCCAGAGTGATTTTCACATGACTTAGAGTAGAAACAGACTGATAGTGTGTGAAGTCAGTGAGATACATGAAGATTAAGAACTCAAAGAACAATATAAATACAGAAGTCAGGAAAGCATGTTTAGCTTCAATGTTCCTTCTCATCACTGAAAGTACAGGTGATCAGCTTTCTGTGCATATTTTGATGGGAATCATAATTTTTTGGTTAGCCTTGTGCAGTGGCTCTGCACAGACCTCTCAAAAAGGTTTATACTGTTGCTCTGGATCAGTTTTAAGCTTCTTGGATCGATTTAAAACATGGTCCTGTGGAAATACACTCATAATTGCAAAGTCTGTATCTAAAACTAACCATTCAACCACTCTGAGGGAAAAGCATTCTTGAATATGTGTTGCTTGGGGCTGAACTGCCTAATTAGTGTGGTAGGAATGTCTGTTGAAGAGACTGAACCCAAATATCTGTTTTCCATAGTTATCTTATTACTATCCAGATAAGACTGAGTTTATCTCATCATTCTGAAGGATGTCAATACTGAGGTGACCTAGTTTATCAGATAAACCACTGTGGTCTTGCTAGTAAAACAGTGTTGATTCCAAGTGACAATTCTTAATCAAATGTTACTTGATTTTAATCTAAATTGGGCTTTTTCATGCTGCTAGCAAGCTTGTTCTCACCTATGCAACTGAATATTGCAGTTGTTGAATGCATTAGAGGCTTACATTGACAGCCTGGGCTCTCAGTGGCTTTAAACAAGCATTATACTCTACAAAACTAAGGAAGGGATCCCCACTTATTTCAAGTAATGGAGGGGCAGAAGAACAGAATATTCAGAGCAGCTTAATCAGTCTCTGAACATCCTAATCCTGCCCTTGCTTCTAGGTGTGGTAACTTATTGCAGTTAGAAAAAGCTTTAAATTCATCTGTGCCTTCTGTTTTAAGCAGTGAACTATCAATCTGATGGAGCTGTTCCTGTTAGCAACGGTAGCCTTGCCTTTTATCCAGCACAGGCTAACGTTATTCCCAGACCCCCTCAGCCTTACCTTAACAGTCGTGGGTCTGTCAGAGGATCTGCTAGAGGTGGAAGGTCACTGGCTAATTCATATCGCTCCCCTGGTGGCTACAAAGGTATGTCTGTATTTACTAACACCTTAAAATTTGCTGTACTAACGCTGCAATGTGATTTAACACAACACAGTATTAAATTCAAGCTCTGTATGTGAAACTTCTTAAGACCAGACTTTAAGGGCAATGTGCAAAGAACAGAGTCCTCTTGTAGAATTCAAGGAAGTTCATTCTGATTTGTGGTCCCTGTACTTGAGATTCTCAGGTCAAATGGCAGAGCAATTTCATAGCCTTCTTAATTATGAAGACAGAAACTTTCACTAATAGGTTATTAGATTACCTAATTGTATGGACTCTATTTCATTTACTGTTCTGAACTTCTTACCCACTTCTATTCTTTCTTTTGGCATCTGTCTTGCTGACAGTCTGGGCAGGCATTTTTCTCATCAGATGTCACTTGTAGTATTTGCCCAAACCAAGATAGTCTTTGCTTAGCACTGCTGGCTTTAATATTACCAGCAGAAACCAGGATGGGGGACAGGCTCCCAGTAGTGAAGATCCCTTCCAGATTAGAAACAAACTGAAGAGTTATAAGAGGAGGATTATTTGGTCTCTGCAGACCAGTTGCTCTTTTGCTGCAAGCTGAAGTATTACAGAAAGTTTCAGCTGACTTTCAGCAGATACTAACTTAAGGTTGTTGGTAGCTGTGGTCTGTTCCACTTTCAAGTGGAAGGGTGCTTAGTGTGTGATAGTTCCTTCAGTTATTGGGCTGAGCCTGCTCATACCTGGTAGGAATGTGTACCACATGAATTCTATAGGTCTAATTTAACAGCAGTTAAGGGTTTGGTGGTGTCTAGTATGAGATTGCTTGCAGTCTTCTTTGGTATTTAAATAATAGCTCAAGTTAATACTTTAAAGTAACGAGTTATTAGCTCAAGAAGCAAATTATTGTAGTAGCACCAAAATGTATGACAGTGGTAGTTGTATGTAATAGCAAAAGAAAGTATTTCTTAATTCTCCATTAAATCCTGTTTCTGGATCTAGCAAGCTTTTCAGCTGTTCTGGGAAATCCCAGTAGTATCACAGGCAATTGTTGGGGTCTGTTCATATTTTAAAACATGCAATTTTGATATATCCACAGTGGATAGTTATGAGTAGCTAATGAAATGCTTTTATTAAAGGAGTAGTAAGACTCTGTTCCAAGTTCTGAATTTAAGAATAGCTGTTTTAATGCATAGCTTAATATACATAATTGCCAAAAAAGAGCTCTACTTATATTCTGAACCTGTAGTGTAAACCAAACAATGAATAATATTGAATAATCAATGTTATTTGAACAGGTTTTGATGCTTACAGAGGTTCAGCTTCAATAACTAATGGCAACTATGGCCAGCTTCAGTTCCCTGGTAGAGATTATGCTGGAATGCCATATTCTCAGAGGGTAAGTATTGACTTTGTTTCCAGTAGCCTTCCAGTGTAGAGGAGCTAAGTCTTCTAATATGATAATTTTTCATAATCTTAACAGGTGAACTATTTCTTACAATCTAGAGGTTAGTTTTGTTTCCTAGGCAAAACTCTTTTTTTGGAATGGTAGACAGCAGTTGAATTAAGTCAATTCAGACAGATAACATTTCTGTACAACAGGTTGAATTTTAGTCTGAAAGGAGTCTTTGAAATGCAAACAGATGGTAAATAAGATGTTGTATGAGTCTGTTTTATTATTTTAAAAGTTGGTACACTAAAATGACTTTGTAATGTAAAACAATGAACCCCTAAATGGACTAGCTGAAAATGCAGTTATGCAAAATACCAAATAAGAAGTAAGAAAACAAAGGTTCTTGATGGGAGGAGAGTCTGTGAAGGTCTCTACAGGCTTATGGACTTCTAACAGACTTGAGGTTTGAAGGTTCACTGAGTTTGCTCAGTGAACTCAATTGAGTGCATAGTTCAGAAGGTAACTTGCATTAAACAAGCATCAAAATAGCTCTTTAATTTTATACAAGCTGTTATAGAAGTAAATTTTCCATGGTTAAGGCTGTTTTATCTACACCTTATTTCTAAACTCCATCGCTGCCTATTCTAGAGATTAAATTTGTTGTGCAAAAAAAAAATAAAAAGCATATTTGCCTCACTTGATGTCAGATTTGCTTACAGCCATCTTCCTTATTCTTCTCTTTTAGGATGTTAATTACCAGCAGTGCTATAAACGAGGTGGGATAACTAGTGGTCCTCGAGCAAATTCAAGAGGTAAGGCTGACATCAGGTTCCCAGTGGTACATAGACGTGCTTGGGTGTAGCAGCTGGGGTGTTATGGATAGTGTGAAAAACAGCACACCATCACCAACATAACAGATTGATCTTAGTATGAATTAACTGAGCTAGGTGGAAGCTTGAGTACTGTTCTTAGACAGCATTGCATAGCAGCAGATTTAATTTCACTGTTCTCAGGTTGGAGTCTTCACGTATCAAAGTTCTGACACAATGGTACCCTACTGAACTGCACAAATAAAATTACTAGGAAAACACACATAGGGTGGTTCTCTGTGTTCAGGGAAGAAGCATTTAGCTTTCCCTTAATTGTGTTTTCTCTTGATTCTGGGTAAGATATCAGATCCCAGACACTTTGGAAGAGAACTTTTTCTATGAAAAATAGTGTGTTTGGTAATACAAGCTTATTCTGTACTTCTGTGGTGCAGTATAAAACCTAAAGAAATAAGTAAGACTAGCTGCTTGAAACCAAGCACAAAATAGCATATATTTTGAGAAGTTGTAAACAAGATTATTTAATCCTACTGTATGGGCTGGAAAAAGCTGGACTTCTAGTGCTACGGGTGAGAAGTGAGATGAACAGTAGCTGTAGATCACTACTTCAGAGAATAAAGGGAATTTACACCATATCATGGAAGCTGTTTTAGGAGGAAGCAGGTCATCTCTCAGTTTGAGGGAGGATTCATAGAATATATATCAGAAGAGAACTAAATGAGATGGTGGCTAATTAACAGCTGACAGAAGTACTCATGAGCATTAAGATGTCATAGCAACTTTCCTTAGTTTCACCGATTATCTTTTAAGACGTTGCTTTCCAGTGGAAATAGCAATGGTTTGCAACTTGAGTGTGATTGTTTTAAATTTCTCAGATCTATTAATGGTTTCATTCTAGACCCTTTTAACTTAGATACTGGAAAAGATTAAACACTTTGTTTTGGGAAATGTAGTGCAGAAAACTTTAAGCAACTCTAGTTTGTCAGGCTTAAAATATTCTAGCATCATAAGTTAGGACTAGTAAAGATGCAACTCTAGAAGAATGGTGTTGAGTAACTTGAAGTAAAAATTCAGATCTTGAAGGTGACTAAATGACTACTTGGCTCTAACTTTTGCAATTTTTTTTTGAACTTACATTTTTTTCTCCCCTCAGAAGTTAGCATATGCTTTCTATGCTGATATATGTGAAAAAGTAAAGCTAAAGCTATTGTAATCTACTGCCCTCTCCTACTTAGGAGTATAAGAAGTAACTGCTCATAGCTAAGTTATGTCCCATGTTGCTGAATGCAAGTGTGATGAATGTAAACTAGCTTCAAAGCTCTCTTCTCACTGAAGTCCCTTAACTTGCTGTGCTGAAAGACAAACCTGTTGTGAAGCCTGCGCACTTGGTGCTTAAGATTACGCCTGCAGGCCTAAGTGTATACTTTGGTTTTTGATACTTAACGCTGTGCCAATGATTTTTAACAGCAGGGTGGAGTGACTCCTCTCAGGTGAGCAGTCCAGAACGAGACAATGAAACCTTTAACAGTGGGGACTCTGGGCAGGGAGACTCCCGCAGCATCACCCCTGTGGACATGCCAGTGACGAGCCAAGCTGCCACCATCCTCCCGGTGCACGTCTACCCGCTCCCGCAGCAGATGAGAGTCGCCTTCTCTGCTGCTCGAACATCCAACCTGGCCCCTGGAACTCTAGACCAGCCCATTGTGTTTGACCTGTTGCTGAACAACCTTGGAGAAACTTTTGATATCCAGCTTGGTAGGTTCAACTGTCCGGTGAATGGTACCTATGTCTTCATCTTCCACATGCTGAAACTGGCTGTAAATGTTCCGCTGTACGTGAATCTCATGAAGAACGAAGAGGTCCTCGTGTCAGCGTATGCGAACGACGGGGCTCCTGATCATGAAACAGCAAGTAATCATGCAGTCCTGCAGCTGTTCCAGGGGGATCAGATCTGGCTACGTCTGCACCGGGGAGCCATCTATGGAAGTAGCTGGAAATACTCCACCTTCTCGGGATACCTCCTTTATCAGGACTAAAATCCAGTGCGATGTTTACAAAAGAGCTGCTCCAAACACCTTGGTGGAGGGGGGTGGGACTAGCTTTGCACTTACTACTGACTTTATAGAGGATATGTGGTTCCATTATTGGGGGGAAATGATGGTCCTGTTGTGCAAGGTGAAATCATGGAGTTGGGGTACTGAATCAGCACTAATTTGGCACTTTATCAGTTGTGATGTAGCCTTGCTAATAAAGCTGTGAATGTATATTGTTTGCACTTACCCTAAACTGTATTAATGTCCAGCTTACTACACTATTGATTGCCTCAAGTATGGGCTATTCACAATGCCTTGTTGTGCCTCAATAAAACAAGTTAATATGCATTTTAGTATTAATCTTGCTCGTGGTTTCAATTTTAAAATATATCACTGAGCTTATACCTGATGTGGGAGATACATGAATATTATTGCATAGAACTGATCTTCAAGTTTCAGTTATTCAGGGTAATCTGTGTTTAACTGGGATTACTGGATTATTTAGTTCCTGCTTGATGTCCTCATCAAGTGTTCCCTTGATCAAAATGAATTCAAGACTTAATTATATACCTTCTTTCTTTTTAACTGAAAGGCCAAGAAATGAGAAGTGAAATGCTACATACTTAATTAGGACTACTTATTCCATATACATATCCTGTCCAAATCGAACATTGTCATAGCATCAGTCCTTCAGTAGTGATGCAGTTGAAATTCTTAAACCTCAAAATACTCACTGAAGGGCTAGCTCACAGTGTTATTCAGTTCCAAGATACTTTAAAGTTAAAATTCACCCTTCTGAAGCATAAATGTGTATTGCTTCCCTCACCCTCGAGACTTGAATCAGATTGTAATGCAAGTTATCTCCTCATTAGAGAAGGCTGCTGAGGAACTTTGTATTTAAAACGTGCTGCTTGCAATTTAAATCAAACCTGAACACAAGTGCTAGGAAGCATTTCTGAAACTCCTTTCTTGCAGCTATTGGGTGGTTTGACCAGCCTTCAGCACTCCCTTGTGGCCTGAGGATTGAAAAGACATGAGGTATGTCCTTGTCTGAGCTGCAGTGTGTGTCAAATACTATAAATAATTCTGATGTTTAAAATGGTAATATGAACTAGTAAGAAGGTAGGTCACTGTCTCTTCCTCCTTTGAAAAGCTTCAGTAGATTGTTTTAGCAGTAAGAAGCACTTTATCTGAGGGTACTAAGGTAGCCAGTGCACAAGCCTGACTGGTATATCTAAGGCTGAACTAGAACTATACAAAGTAAAGGCATCTTAGCTATCTGCTTATTTAAATAAAAGTAAACCCCTGAATTTAATAAGTTTCAGACCTGATATAAAGCTGCTGTTTCCAGGTAACTGGTTTCACAACTTCAACTTTAAACATTTTGCCCTTGCTACCATGCAGGTGCCAAAACAAGTCTGGCATGACTTCTGACATAAAGTCACTGACATAAAGATCCTGATTTTGTTCCAAGCTCAGATTTGGTTTTCATACAGACTTTTTTAAATGGTGACCATACTTCAGGTCTTGGTTTAATTCCTTTGGCAAATTTTGAGTTGAGATATTTAGGTAGGATAAGCTTTAGGGAATTTAATTTTTAGCACTACAAAAACGTCAAGCCGTAACTATTGTACACTATGCCTTTATTTTGTGTTTTTAAACACATTAGTTCTGACTTTAGCCAGTGAAGAGCCTTATTTCTAGAGCAGTCAAAACAGAGTAAGTGGCAGCTTAATTAGCACTTTTTCCTCAGAATGTGAACTCTCCTTGTAAATTGATTGAGAAATATGGTAGGCAGGCAGAAGTGGTAAGATAACTTTCAGCTTGCAATAGCTTTGCAGCTGTGGCCAGACAGACTTCCATTGCTTTTTTTTCACAGACCTACAACAAGCTTTATTTTTTTATTTTTTTTTAGACATGTGGGGCATTGAGTCACCCTTCTCCCAGGCTGTCTCTGATGGGACTGGTAAATAAGTGAGCCCTACTGTGTGTACAGCAGGGTATCTCTTGCACTTCAAACTGCTTTAATGTCAGTGCACAACTGCTTGGTGGACCCACGTTACCATTTGTTTGAGACTAATCTTATATCTCACTGGTAGTTCTAGCAAAGTGTATCTTTACCTAGCGTGTCTTTAAGGTATCAGAGATAAACATCTTACTTTCAGAACTGGTTGTCCATTTGTATAATACGGATTTTCAAATCCCTAACTAAAAAGAGTACAACCAGAATTGTGTGGATATGATGAATCTAATAACTGTACTATTCCTTGATAGCGAACTTGACTGTAAGTCACAGCTTCTCAAAAACACAAAGCTTTTTAGGCCTTATCGGCCTGAATTAGAATAAACCCTACAGTAGCAGCTACTTTAAAGTAAAATATCTTGTTTTCTCCTGGTATTTTTTTATTTAACAAAATACAAAACTTGGACAATTCTCTTCCCTTAGAATAACTAAAAATATGATTAATTTTATGCTATGGGTTATAGTACCTTTTCATCTACAGCTCTTGGTTTTCACTGTTTCTAGTCAGCTGTGAACACAGCCTTTGCCAACCTCTGCTACAAAAAGGAGCATAAGCACAACTGAACAGGTGCTATCATAAAGAAGCTTTCAGAGCAGAAGCAACTCAAAAGGCTGTTACCGAACCTCAAACACAGCTAAGGCTGTGTTTAAAAAAAATACTGCAGAAGACCAAGCAAAGCACCTTTTTTCTGTACCAATAGCTGGCCAAAGTCCAAGGGCAGAAAACTTGTTATTCTAGTCTCCAAAACATCTAAAAATGTGACCTAGGGTATTGATAACTCATCCTTTATGCTTCTAGATGAATACTTTTTGAAATCTTCTCAAAGTATTTCAGAAGATTTCAGTGCATTTACTGACACAGTTTTAGTCTACCTCAGAATGTCCAGACGAATGGCCTAGTTCTTTATTCTGCTTCTGGGCAAACCGTTTAATAGGTGAGTTTCACAACTTGAAAATACTTGAGGTAACACTGCATAGACTTGATGTAAATACTGTCTGACAGCACCTTTTTCCTCAGTAATTGTTAAATGGAGTTGCTTGAACTGTTGCATTAGGAAAAATGCCCCAACTGTATAAGAATGATAGTCAGGTCTAATTAAAACATACAAAGGGGCATCACAGTTCTGCTAATTTCTTTCTGCTGTCTTGCTTTGTAAATCAGATACCACGTAAATTCTCTCCAGTTTAGTTCTCTTGTGTGTCCTGCTAAAGATAAACTGTAAGGGTAAGGAACTAACACTATATTTTGATTTGGAATGAGTGAATTTCCATGTTTCCTTCTCCTGAGGTCAGTGAAATATCGGAATTACCCTGAAATGGGTGGGTGTAATGGTTTTGGCTGGGAGAGAGTTAATTTTGTTCAGAGTAACTGGTATGGGGCTCTGTTTTGGATTTGTGACCAAAGCACCATTGATAACACAGCAATGTTTTGGTTACTGCTGAGCAGTGCTAGCACAGTGTCAAGGCCTTCTCTGCCTCTCATACCACCCCACCAGCAACTAGGCTGTGGGTGCACAAGGAGCTGGGAAGGAATACAACTGGGACAGCTGATCCCAATTAACAGAGAAGATGCCCCAGACTCTATGATGTTGCTCTCAGCAATACAAGCTGGGGGAAGAAGGAGAAGGGGACATTCAAGTTGTGGTGTCTGACATCTGAAGTCACCATTACACACGATGGAACCCTGCTTTCCTGGAAATGGTTGAACACCTGTCTGCCCATTGGAAGTGGTAAATGAATTCCTTATTTTGCTTTGCTTGAGCATGGCTTTTGCTTTACCTGTAAAACTCTTCTTATCTGAACCTACAAGTTTTCTCACTTTTGCCTTTCCAGTTCTCTCCCTCATCCCCCTGCCAGGGGTGTGAGCAAGCGGTTGTGTGGGGCTGAGCTGCCTGGTTGTGGGGTTAAACCATAACAGGTTTCCTTCTTAGAGTTTTCAAAGCACTAGGGTACCAGTACTTCTGTGATTTTTTTTTTTTTTTTTTTTCCCCCAGGCTATGGAAGTGAGGGGACATCACCAATAACCTCCCAGAATTGCCATGGCTGACTGCCTGCAGCTAGGGAAACCTCCATCCTGCAGGCTGCAGTGGTGGTGCAGGGAATGTCACTGCTCTGTTGTACTGGTTCAGTTTATGCACCTTCTCCTCCCTGACCGATTTGTTATCTACAGCTGCTCCAATGAAACAGTCAGTGGGGGTGATTGCTTTGGAATTTTAACTCTGATCAAAGGCTTGTATCTGGAGGACTGGAATACATTTATCTGCTGCAGATCATCCTCGCTAATTCTTTATCAAATCTATACATGTCTTTTGAGAAAATTGCTTGAGTTTTGTGGAGGATATGAAAAGTCTGTTGTGTATTATAATTGGAAAGATACAGTACCATAACCAGATAAAAATGAGTTAACTCCAGTTAAGCACTTGTTCACAAGTCCTTGATCAACTTAATTTTGTGTCTTGTCTCCCAACTATAGACAATCCTGTTAAAAATGAAAAAACTTATAAATTTGTATCTGTGGACTGAACATATCCAGGTGGTGTGGTACTTGAAAAATAATATGGTGAAGTACTAACCTAGCTGGATAGGTATGAACCTATCAGTTCATACATCTTTTGGACCTTAGATGACTAAGGTTTGAGATGTGGCTGGTATGGATCAAAGGCTTTATGCTAAGTACAGATCTAGTCACTTTGTCATTAGTTTACTGCAATGAGGTAAACCCTGTACTGAAAACAGAGGATCACTTTTAGCCTGTAGCACATCACACAAAGATCATTTTCTTTCCATGAGTGTCTGCTAATAACTACAACTTAGAACCAGATGCTGTCGTAGAGGAACTTGGTTGGCACGATAAGGGAGCTGTTGTTCTATGCCAGCAGAAAGTGTTACACATCGTGTTCAGCCGAGACTCCACACGCATTTCTAAACCACCAAAAGTCAAAAGACTAATTCGAAGTAACCTGCAATATGTAAGGCTTTTGTAGTTTTCCTCCACCTCCCCAAGTTCTTGAACTTAATCAGATTATCTTGATGGCAAGTCTGTCAGGAGCTTGGTCTGATTTTTGTTGAAGTCAAACTTGCATTGCTTTAAAAATCTTTGGTTTCAGCAACTCGGTTTCAAAATAAGATTGTTTGTTCTAAATGCTGTATAAAACTCTTGTTATAGTGCACCTGGAATGTTTTGGAGCTTTAAAAAAAAAAAAAATCTTTGCTTTCCCATATCTCAGTATCTCCCTGGTACTATCTTCCTTTTTTCCCCCCCCGTACTTGTATGCTGGCACAATTTTGATTTCAATTTTTTGATTTCAGTTTCTTTGTATATCACTTATCTCTTTCACACTGGGACTTCAATCACCAGCAGTTAGAGAGCTGACAAGCAAATCTCAGAATTTTACCTCAGATTCTCTATTTGCAGAGTAGCAAACCAAATTAAAAAAATAAATAAATAAAACCCAACCATTCTAATTCAGTTCCAGATCCATAATTTTGAAGTAGGTCAAGCCTAAAGCATTAACAGAATCTTTGCTCTAACAATATGAGTTCTTGCTTCTAAGTAGTTACTTTCATCCTGAAGTTTTTGAAGTTACATAAAAATATCTCAATTAATGACTAAACTTATTTTTAGAATAACATAGCCATTGGTATCTATGGAGGTTCATGTTGTACAGAAAGAAGTACCAGGCATACAGAAAATCCAGCACACGGGTAGACTACAATGCTTGCAACAATAATTCCACAATTAAATCACTGCTGACATATTACAAAGAAAATAAGCATTGTTGAACTGGATGTTACTTGATTTGGAGACTTGCTGGCATTGCCTCATTGATGTCTATGAGCACAAAAAGCAGGTCTTAAAAGCCAAATCTCAGGTGTAAAATCTCTTCCACTTTTTGTGTAATCAGTGTTGTGTGTTAAAAATGCCATTTTTACATACAGGTAGTAAGTGCAATAAAATTCTAAAAAAAATTTGAGGAAGATATTAAAACAGCCTTTAAGCATGTTTTGTTCTCTATTGATGTGTTTTTTGTCACCAGCTCTGCAAGACTGAAGTCTTTCAACAAATAAATTTCATACCTTTTAAGTTCTCTCACCACAGATGAATACACAGAAATGGAATGAAACAGGTCTGCTCTTAAACTGTCCATAACATCCCGTTTTGGGAAAAGGGAGTAGAGAGAGAACACCACAAATCCTTTAAAGTAATTTGGTTTGGGTATGATATGTGATCCAAGATCTTTGAAATGGGCAGTTTCCACTGGACTAGTCTTATTTACTATCTTAACCAAAATGGGAAAATAACAAAAAATTGCCATAGTTAACGATTACATAGTTGACATACTTTTTACACTAACATTGTTTTTGTTTCTATTTTATGATTACAGAGCGTATTCTCATCTGCTTTTAAGAAGAAAAGGAAAGGTGAATGAAAGTCCCTACAATTTCGTGCTGGATGCTGTAGAGCTGTTGTTACTGGAAAACACAAAGATAATGATCGGGTGTTCTGCAACACTTCAAAAAGTGATGAAAACCACAAGAGAGCCCAGGATCTCCAAGTGCTTGGTAGGTGCAATTCATTGTTACAGCTCGATTCTTTCCTAATTAGAGACAAAGTTACTAAGGGACAAATTGGAGGGTTTTTTTTATTAAATCACCCTAGTGCCACCTGCTTTAACATCTTCCTCTGTTTATCCTGTAATTACAATGAAAAAATAACATGTCCCATTGTATTCTTAAGGCACCAATATAATGGGATGATCTTGTAATTGCCCTTCCATTTGACTCTTCCTAAGCACAGCAAATAGTCTTTCTGTTCTTTCTAACAGTTAATCACACGTCTCTGGTTTGTAAATGTTATGTAAAACATCACCTGCAGAAGTAACCAGAGTATTTGGCTCACCAAGGTCATATTAGTCATGAGGTTTTTCTGGTAACTACACCTTTGACAGACATCTTTCTTAGACCTGTGCCGATGCTTAAACCTTACTTTGGTTCACCTGTGTGTTCTAGAATTTAAGGGAGAAACAAGACGACAGAGGTGGAGAATCAGGGTGGGTCAGGTGCTTGAGTTAGAAGCGTTAGAGGTGGTGTTTGAAGTTAGAAGTGGTGTTTGTGTTTGACAACCTGAGGGGTAAGCACCTTCCACCCACTTACACGTACGAACAGCATTAAGGTAAGCAAACCCTTTTCAGGTTCTGCTAATCTAGGAAATTTGGGAGGTTTAAGTCCTAAGTGAAGAATACTCCGCGCAGGGGCGCGGCGGGAGGTGCCGCCCGTGTTCCGTACAGCGACATGGCCGCCCCCACGGAGCCACGGTCCGCAAACCCCGCCCACCGCGCGCCGGCCCGGCCCGCTCTTGTCCGTACAACAAGATGGCGGCCACCTCTCGCCGACCCCTTCCCGAAGTCAGAAGGCGGCGCCGCGGCCGTAAAGCGGCGCCCGCTTCCCGATACCCATCTGTCGCAAACCGGTGAATGGCTGTGGCGAGGGGCCGGGGGGGGTGCGGGACGCGGGCCCGCGCTCGTGGCACGGGGGGGCGGCGGCGGCGCTAGCGGCGGCTCCTCCGCCTCCTCTGCCGCCCCGGGGAAGCGCTGCCCGCCGGCGGGGGGGAGGGCGCGATGGATCCCAACAGGATCATCCAGGCGCTGAAGGGCACCATAGACCCCAAGCTGCGCGTGGCCGCCGAGAACGAGCTCAACCAGGTGAGGGGGGGGCGCGCCCCGCGCGCGGCACGGGGGCGCCTGGCCCCGCCGGCAGGGGCGGGGGGCGCCCCTGCCCCGCGCCGGGACCGCCCGCCCGGGACGGGGACGGGATACTGGGATGGGGGAATGGGGGGCGGGCGGGTCGCTGCCCGCGCCCGGCTGTGCCCGCGGTGCCGGGACCCCCGGAGCAGCGCTCCCCAGGGCGGCAGCCCGGCCCTTGGCGCGGCCGGGGCGTCGCAGCTCGGTTCGGGAGGGGGTGACATTGGTGTGGCCCTGCGGGGGTTGCGCCCCGGCGCTCGCAGGGACGGGCGGCACTGGCGCCCGGGGCTCCCGCTGTCCCGTTCGGCAGCGCGGCGAGTGGAACTTGGAGGAAAGCACGTTAGATTTCGTGGGCAGTGTTGGTCGCGGCATCCCGCAGTTAATCGTAAAATATATGGAGTTGAAAAGGACTCATCAGGATCGAGTCCAACTCCTGTCCCTGCACAGGACACCCCAACAATCCCAGCATGTGCTTGAGAGTATCATCCAAACGCTTCTTGAGCTCTGTCAGGCTTGGTGCTGGGACGACTGCCCTCGGGAGCCTGTTCCAGTGCCCAACCACCCTCTGGGGGAAGAACCTTTTCCTGATGTGAAAACCTTTCCCTAGTGCAGCGGTACTACGCACTGAATCAAAACTCTGACCGCAGCCTTTGAACATATGAGGAAAGAGAAAGCTCCCTT
The DNA here is from genome assembly GCF_001604755.1 of Lepidothrix coronata. Taxonomy (NCBI): domain Eukaryota; kingdom Metazoa; phylum Chordata; class Aves; order Passeriformes; family Pipridae; genus Lepidothrix; species Lepidothrix coronata. The sequence goes on from NW_016690190.1 coordinate 6,157,022, forward strand.
GTACAGCATTAGCAAAGCTTTAACCCCCGTGCTTCGGTGGAATATTTGATCAGTTCTATAGGAGGACTTGGGTTTTTCCGTAGTATCGGTGTGATAACAAAACAGTCGCTGGGCATTGGCTGTCAGGAGTTACGGCTGCTTCGGGATTGCTCCTCTGGCTTAGTTTTCTATTTAGGCAACTTAAAACTCCTTCTGAATTAGATACAGCTAATCCTTGCTTTAGCAGTTGGTAAGGTCCTTTAGTAAATCAGTGGATTAAGTGCTAGACATTGAGAATGCTCTTGGGAATAGTTAGATAAGGATGCAAGACATTTTTTCTTTATTTGGCATAGTTACTTTTAAAGTTCATCAGTACTTATTTTTATCCCTACTGTTAAGGGCTGAGAGGGAAATCACAAATATTTGTCAGCAGCCTGCTGCATGTAAGTCAAAACTACAATACAAACTACTGCTACTGCAGTGTTCTGTTGAGAACAAAGAGGCAGCTCTCTGGGTTCCTGGGTCCTTCTCCTAATGCTGTTTTCACATCACCAATAACTACTGTGAAGCTCAGGAACAGTTTTGAAAGCGTTTTGAGAGCTGTAAGATGTTTTAAATTCGGATGATGGAAAGTACAGTTCTCGTGAAAGACACAGGTTTTGGATTCAAGAGTGCAAGTAGACTTATTGAGAACAGGTTGAGATGCAGATTTTTCTTTAAAATAGTTGACACATTTTTTCCTAACTGTTATAAAGAACGAATCTCGAAATTAAGACATAGCTATTTTTGTATAGGCTTCGTGTTATAAATGAAGCACAATGTATCTGACTGACATAATGTGCTGATGCCGTGCTGGGTTTGACATTACTCCTTGGATGAGAGGAACAAAAGTGCTTCCAAAGAATGTTGCTTAACGTGGGGCTTTGACATCTTGAAGCTTTTCAGTGCTTTTGAAGCAAGACTTCAAAGGGATGTGTCAGACTCCCATGTGCCTGATGATGGTGTTGACATGTCATTGTGTCCCTGCAAGTGCTGGATTCCAGATGCTGTTCTAGCATTTATCTTGTCCTAGCAAAGGAACCGATCCACCAACCAAATAGAAAACTCTCCAGCAATAGGTGCCTGAAGTGGTAAAATAAGAACAGAACAGGGGTCACCTTTATTCTGTGCCGTGGTTACAGTGATGCTGCTCCTGAGGCACACTGGTGGGTGCTGGGGTAAAACTTGGCTGTGTTAGCCCGTCTGCAGCGTACATTGGCATTCAGGTTTGAATCCAGGTAGTGACAAGAACTTCCCAAACGCTACAAATCCTACTAGTCCACCAATATGGTGCCTCTCTGTGGGTACCTCTTTGCTTGTACCAGTACTGAGAGTCCTTTAGGACAGTATCAGAACGGTCCCCACTCCATAGTTTGCTTGCAGTGTAGAACACAGGGAATGGAGATTAAATGAATGAAAGCTTTTCTACCTGTAAGAAGTCCCAGCATATTTGAAAATGCTTCTTTCTCTTCTGTATGTTCCTGTTGTATAAAGATAAAGGTAGAGCCAAATCAATGAATTTGCTGTCTGCCTTCTAGATTATCATCTAACTGCATTCAGAAATAGAATCAAAATTCCTTTTTTTTTTTGCCCTTATTATATCTACTGTAAGGCTGCTTGTGAGTTTTCTTCCTCTTGCAGCTAGAAACAAGTGTTAGTTTCCAGGCAAAATTAGTTTATGGTCCATTTATATCTATTTGTGGCAATCTCACTTCTTAACTAGAATAGGTTTCTTGGTACCCTCCCTGACATATTTGTCAGGGGCTGATCCCTGGTGGCCTGTTTTCCCAGCCTCAACAGGCAATATTTCCTTTGCTGTGTCATAAAACTGAATTTATGAAATCTAATAATAGGAGAGCACAGCTTTTCCCTGCGCTGGTTTTCCTTTGAATTGATCTTTCCTGTGCGACCAGGTCGCTTTGTGTTTGCAGCGTTCCAGAAAATCTTGTGCTCAATGCCACTAATACCTCATTAGGTACATCCCAAATCTGCAATTATCTTCATGTCCAACATCTACATATTTCTTATCACTCAATATGACAAGGTCCTTTTATCCTATGTTTGTTCTTTACTAAGAAACCTCAAGCTTTTAGGAGAGATTCCTGTTGTTCTTGAGTCTCTGACCATGTACTTTGTCCTATTACCCCACTCCATTTTTGTTGGTGCAGTTCTGAAGATCATTCAGTTCTTTATAGGATTTTCTGATCTTTTTCCTTGCTCGATGCTGCTTCTGAGCCATCAACAAACTTCACTTCTCTCTGTGATCTGAAGACAACCGTAAGTGTGGGATTTGTTTGAAATCTGATTCTTGCTAAACTAGAGCAGTAATTTCCTGCCAGATCAGTAATCTCTGTCATGTAACTGCTGTCATTTCCCTTTTGGCCTGTTGGTTTTTGAAGTGTACACATCTTTCCATCTTCCTCTTTTTCTTTTGCCCCTCTCATCCCACCTTTTTTTCTTCAGCTCTGTCACATCATAATCAGTGTGCACTTTTTGATTGTATTTGTCAATCACACTGTACTTACTCGAACAGTTACCAAGAAAGATACTCAGTTTTTGTGCATCCTTCTTCAGTATCTGTTCTAGGCTATTCCACTGTTACATGTGTCTCATGGACTTCAAGAAATTCTGCTGAGTTCATTTACTTATTTATTTATATTAAGGCTATATGTTGCTTTCATGTGCCAGTTCTTAGAGTGCTGTGGAATGTACTGTCTGATTACTGAACATACAGAGTCATTTTGATTCCAATTCAGATAGGATTTCCATACAGGTTTTATGCATTAATCTTAGCTGGCCCAGTGTGCTGTAATACATTTCTTTGGCCTGTAACAGAGGAGAAAATAAGAACACAGTTGCAAAAATACAGCTGTTTGTTTTAATACTGGGTAGTAGTGACATAATTTGGCTTTGACAGGAACTGAGTAGCAGCGCTGGAAGAAGTGTGAGAAGATTGCCCAAAAGCAGAGGAGTCCAGAATAAAGTTTGGCTTCCTTCTGTATCTTTACATGTTGTTTGGGCGGCTGCCATAGTAGACAGGGATCTTAAAGCCGTTCTGAAAGTGGCAATGAGCACCTCATGATACCTACAGGAAGGAATTTCAGGTATTTGTATTGAAGACCAATTTTACGAGGAAGTTGACTTGGATGATTAGAAGTTCTGTGGAAAGTGGAGTTTCATTGAGACTGGGTACATTTGACAGCAGAATCAACAGAGGAAAGAAGCTCGGGTAGGTTCTTACACATGCTTATTTTCAATCTGTTTTCCTCTCCCCACACAGTACTTTGGCATGTAGGCAGGGAAAGAAGAAAGTGTCTTTTGAAGTTCTAGTTTGTTTCAACAACTGTCTGTGACTGACATGTAAAAAAACAAGAGAGAAAAATACTATTAACAACTGCAGAAATATTCCCAGGTGTGACAAATACTGATGGAATTTCTAAGTAACACATTTTCAGTACACAGCAAACAGAAAATAAAACTTGGTAAACCAGGTAGTTGAGCATTTGGATCAAATGTATTTAAGCCTTAAAATAATCTCTGTAAACAGTTAATTGCTTATGAATTCAAGATACAAATTTCTTCTGCATTTATCTTTGCAAACAAAGATGTAGTGCCTTGTTTTTTCAGCAACTTTTATGTGCCATAATTGGATTCAGAGGTACAGAGAAAGTGATGTTTACTACTGGTTGAGAAGAATGATCTTGGCTTCACTTGCAGAACCTGAGGAAAAGCTTCCAGGTGTCCCATATCCATTGTCCTAGAGTATCCTGTTCTGCAGGGGAAGAGGCACCCTTCAGTGCCATCCTGCACTCAGGCACTGTGATTGCTGTCAGTGCAGTGGGAAGGTCACTGACAAATGCGATTCTGGAGCAGTTGCTTGCTGTGGGCTTCAAATGTGACAGCAACTGAGACACGAGAATAACTCTTCCTGAGATGAGTTTAGTAGTGTATAATGTGTGATCTTTTGAGGACTGGATCTGTGATACTGTGGCAGGGAAGAATATGTTAGACCAAAGGAGGACCAGAAAGCTGTACAGCTGCAGTGCACAGGTCTTGAGACAGTGGACACAGATGGAACAACGTGCATGGGGACATGAGCATCTCTTCTCCGTTGCTGTAAATTTACCCAGTTGTATCTTCCCAATGCTATATGCCTCTCCCAGTTTAGCTGCTAGCCTTGCACGGTGCTGTTTCCCATCTTCTTAATCCCAATGGAAATTAAATGACAATTTTTTTTATCATAAATACTCTGAGCTGTGATTCTTACAAGAACAGTCAGGATGTGTTCTACACAGCTTTAAAATAATTACTCTTTATAAGTACTCAGTGAAAGTTTATTTTTCAAAAACTTCCACTTTCTCCTTCAAAATAAATACATGCCCCCATGGATCAGCACCTTCACAGAAAGTTTTACCAAGTCACAGCCATGTGGATTCAAGGCAATGTAATTATTCACAAACTGCACAAAGCAGCGTGCTGTGTTAACTGGAGTTGTGCTGAAGGTCTTTTTCAGCCATCTGGTGCCTCCCTGCGGCTCCTGGGCATGGCTCTTCAAAATCAGCAGATAGTTTTCCGTTCCTTCTGTGGAACTGATGACGTTCCTCCTCTCCTTTTGTTAAGGTGCAGCTGCAGTGATACAAAGAACTGTCTGGCTGAACTCACCCAGCTGCAAGGTCTCTTCCTTGTCTCTTTCCATTTACACAGTGCACACCTGACAGTTGCCCTCGTGGGATCTGTACAGCTTTACTCGCTGATGTCCGGAGCAAGGCAGGGAAGGGATAGTCCCAAGATCACAATTAGCATAACAACTAAACAAATGAGAATGTGCTGGTATAGGAAAAATGTTGCTGCATGCAGCTTTTAAAAAGTCCTCTGTTCTAAAAACTGCAAGCGCCATGTGGTTTTCCTGACCGGGTTTGTTGCTGCACAAGTGAGCAGGATGGAATTTGAGCTGCACAAATACAACAGAATAGGGTGTCTTGTTTCTAAAATGGGCTCACGGTCTCTGTTGATCTCTACAGCATTTGTGTTTCTAAGAACGAGCAGTAAACGGAACCGTGTAAAAATCTGAATTATGGCCATGATAACAGTATGGAATAGGAGGATTTGGTGGGCCCTGTGATCTCCTTAGGGGTGGCAGTATGTGAAGTGTAAAGGAACCCTGCGTATCCGTGTGCCGGTAGGGATGGGACCCCCTCTGGGACACGTGCGTACCTTCTGCGTAACATGTCTTTTGTCACTCCTGGCGCTTGCTGAGAGGATCTGGCACACAGGCCAAGTAACTGCGTTTGTGTATATCCTGGCAAAACTTCAGGGACAGCATTTGTACACCAGCGCAAGTGGTACCAATAAAGCTCCCTGGAGTAGTGCTGACTTTAGTGTGGACTCAGTAAAAACTGTTTGGACAGAGAAAGGGAGATAATAGTGTTTATCACTGTGTCCGCCCTAAATGTGGTACTGGTGGAATTACAGCAGGAAACCAACAACAACAAAACAAGCCCACAAAAAGTTGCATTTCTAATTGGTGTGTTTATAGTAGTGAAAGCTGTGTGTAGATTGGATCTGAGAACAGCATATTGGCGCTGTTGAGAACAGAAAGGACTGTTAAGAGTTCATGCATATTTTTTGGTTTTCTGTGCTGCTGGGATTTCTCATGCTTTCCTTATCTCCCTGGGGGTTGGGTGTTGAGTGCTGGAGGATGATGCTGCAGCCCTATCAGAATGTTGCACAGATTCTGTCCAGATTCTGCCCACGCGTTCTGAAGGGCAAGCTTTGCACTCCAGGATGCTCAATTAGAAGGTGGTCTTTGGAATCCAGTATGCTTCAGCCAGTTCAGCATGTCTGTAGATAAATGGAGTTCCTGTGCTGTCTGTTACAGCTTTACTTCATCTGGAGCATTTCTTATGGATAATTAAAGTTTATAGAGAAGGGAATTGCAGGAGAGTATGCTTTTGATTTTCCACTACTGCTTTTATCTTAGATGTCAGATTACTCTATAAACATCAAATGAGTCTGTGAGTGCAGAGTAGGTTAGAATTACACTGTCATTATAATGGATAAAATGAGGGCCAGAAAGTTAAGTGATTTGGTAAAATTATCGAATGATAGTGTCGCGATGCAGCTGGTACACTTAGGCATCATGAAAGGAATGCAATTTTACCTCATTATGGAAATGTTAGATCAAGGAACTGGGTACATGAGAGCAGAACCTACTTCTTATTTCACAGCTTCAAGTGAGGCAGATTTTATGGGAGGATGTAGTAGACTTGAATACTTGTGCTTTAAAGCACAGCTCTGGAAACAACCACAGTATTGCCAGGCATAATCTAGTGGGAAGGAGACACTATAAAAGGTGAAGTACAGAAAGCTGCTGCCATCTAGCCCCAAGAAACATCTCTCTTTGAACATAAATCACATGGATCCAAAGGATGAAAGATCTGACCTGCTGGAACCTACTGATGTTGCCAAGGCTCAGTAGTAACTGCACCCTGCTGAGTCAGTGATTCCTCGCTGGAGGAGCCCTGGTGAATGGCAGCAGTATAATGCTATCAGAGTGTCACATCTTTTAAATCTGGCCTGCTTTGCTCAGAAGTTCAGTGAGCATTGTTTTCTCTTTGAAATTCTTCAGCTGCATGGCTGATGTAGTGTTTGAAAAGTTCCCAGGAAGGCTGTGGGTTTTGAAATGTTATCTGTCTACACTTGATTTTAATTGAAAATGTTTATTCCACTGTCTCCCCAGTTTTTATTTAGATGCACTATACATCTAGTTCCTTAAAAAGATAGTTGTATATGGCTAATGCAAATGCTGTTTATCCTTGAAAACAATTTAAAATGTTTTTTTAATGTCTTCACTATTGGTGTTCTACCGCAAACTGTTTTGCACATAGATGGCATGTATTGATGAAGCACATCGATATCCATTTGACTTACACAGCTAAGTTAAATGATTCAGACAGATCTTTAGTGCTTCTCATTATGTATTCTCAGGATTATTTAAATATTCATTATCACTAATCTCTAATTGAGAAACTTGTCACATTACTTATTCCACCCATGTGCTGTTGCATGCTCGGCTTTTACAAGTAATTATTTGGACTGTTGCAGATCTGGGTAAATCCAAGTGCTAAAACCTTTCATACTTCATGAGGAGAGTGGAAAAGCACTGCAAAACCCTTAGTTTGTATTTCTTATTCAGCATTTGCTAACACAGCCTTCTTTAAACGTAGTGACTTGCTTGTTTTATGTGTATTTCAGTCCTATAAGATCATCAATTTTGCTCCAAGTCTGCTGCAAATTATAGTATCCGACCAAGTTGAATTTCCAGTGCGTCAAGCAGGTGAGATAAATTCCTTGTTTCATTTTCTTTCAGTAGAAAGTCAGTCTGTTAGTAATTTCAATGGAGCATTGAGCTGTTGCAATGTAAGTCAGTTCAGGTTTGTCCTGAATGAGGAAATGAAAAGGACCTGTCTTTGCTTTTTCTTTCCTACCTGAGGGTCAGATAAAACTGTGAGTATAGGGTAGAGTCCAGCTTTGGCTTCCCTGTGTTTGTAGTGATCCCTACTGGATTGCTGTGATACTGATATGAAAAGAGAATGATTTCTATTCAAAACTGAGCACTGAGAGAGCAGAGCCTCAGCTATTCTTTCCCCTGGTGGCGAACAAGTAAGGATGCCAAGACAAGTGTGAATTTAAAAATAAAAAAGTATATCTTGTCTAAATACATGTCTCTCTGTTTGAATCTCTTTTCCTGGAAAAACAAAAGTTTCTGAAAAATGGATAAAAACCCTTAGTTCCCTAGATCCGGGGTAGACACATAGGCTTAGGTGGTATCTGTGGTGTCTGCTTACAAAAGTTGATATGAAGGAAGGTCACATCTCTGATAAAATACACATTTATACTCTGAGCATGTGTAGAAGGCTTGCCCAGTTGTGTGTGAGTTCAAGTATGGTGATACAGTTAACTGTAGTTAACATTTATGTAAAATCAGATTCTAAATTCTCATAATCCATTTTAACTACTCCTACACAATATTTTTGACAGATACAGAGAAAATTCAGCTCTTTCAATAAATTATTAATACTGTTTTATTCACAGCTTTGTTTTTGTCCTATGGAACAGCATTTCCCATAGAAGCCCTGTTGGGTTTTTTTTTGGTACAGATCCTATTAATCCCCTGGGTGTGTTGGGGTGTGCTGACATATGCTGTTTGTCATGCTGGTGTTTGTTTTTTCAAAGATAATCCAACTTTGAATGGTGTTGTTAAACCATTCTTTACTAAAGTTTGGTGCTTAATCTAAACTCCATAAGGTCATTTTTATAAATTAATCTCTTACTTCAGTATCATTCAGGAAAAAAAACAAGTATGTAGAATGTAATTTTATTGTTGTTGTTGTTGTTTTTGCAGAGCAGGGCTATAGAATAAAAAAGCACATTTAAATTACATTGGGAGGTCAACAGATTTCCTTGGGAATTTTTTAAAAGCCAAAAACTTGTATGGACAAAGTAAATTAAAGTCTTGGGCTGGTCTTTCTGGACCTGTTTCTTGTCTGAATATTTTGGCATGTCATAGACAAAGAGCTGTTTTTCCTCTTACTCCTATAAAATATTTTACAAACTACGTGTTTTCATACTTTGTAATTTGTCATCACCAAGAAAAATTATTGTACTCAAGGATGTCTTATTTATACTTTAAAACCCTAGCTAGTAATCAACCAAAATAGTGTACAGGGATAAGAGTTTATTAAGTACATTTCTTTAATGCCTCACACCGTATTTCCTATGTTTCCTAAAGAATGCCTACAGGCATTTTAGTACTGATGCATAAATGCTGCTTTGTTTTCTGTTGAAGATTAACTTTATTTTTCATGTTTTTCCATGTGAGACAGAAGGGAACAATTCTGAGGGATTATGGGAAATCCTAATAGTGAGATAAAGCTTAGGGAATTCACAACGAACATTTCTGTCTGAATAGAAGGTAGGCCATGTGCCAGTTTGGTACTGGGCATTTCCCCAAGCAGAGCGTCCCATCTGTGTGTGCAGCGATTTGTTTACGTGAGCCTTCCAAAACTTCACTTACTGAGCTTCAGTGGCTGTTTTAGGGATGAGTGAAAATACAGATAAGCAGATTTTTGTTTGCTTGTTTAGAACGATGGAGTATTATGTCCATATGGAAGACTGTTGTGATGAAGAATGTACCTTGACAGAAGCTGACAGAAATATCATCCTGTTCTGTTTTGGAACAGGCACTTGAGCCTGATCTTGTGTGAAATCATGAAAAGAGTTTTTCTGACTCAGCTGTGCTTACTGCCTATAATTGTTAAGAACTCGAGTGCTGGTTTTCAGTTGTCTTTTGAACTCTTTGTTCTGCTTTCAGCTGTACTACATCTTGAACACTGAGTAATGTAAAAGTGTGTTAGAATTAAATTACTGTTTCCCTGATGTCTATTCTTAGCTGCCATTTACCTGAAGAACATGGTGACACAGTACTGGCCAGACCGTGAGCCACCTCCTGGAGAAGCAGTGTTTCCATTCAACATCCATGAAAATGATCGTCAGCAGATTCGTGATAACATTGTAGAAGGAATAATTCGTTCTCCTGACTTAGTGAGGTACCTTTCATTGCATAGAGATATTTCTCTTGCTCATGTTTTCAGACCTACCAGTCTGGATGTTAATGTGAGAATCTCAATGTTTCGAGTACTTGTTTTGCAAAAGCAGTAATAATTAATTTAAACTTATTTGTGTGTGATTGTTTTTCGGAAATGTGGTAACCTGGCTGAGAGCCCTGTGATGTGATTTATCCTCTTATGGTGTTTGTTCAAAGTGTCTTGTAACACTTGCTGTAGTGACAGCCTGCCTGTTTGGCTCATTGAGGGCAGATTGTGTACAGGGCTGTCTGCAATACAGAATTAACCATTCAGGGGAAATACTGTTTCCTGTTTTCTGATAGCCCTTTTCTTAATTACTTCAGCAATTTTTATATGTCTTCCCAGTATTTAAATGTGTATTAGTGTTCTTGGTTTTAAGATGTTAAAAGAATGAAGAATTGCTGTTTGCTGGAAGAATAGTTAAGAATCACAAGACATACTACAATCTGTGGTTGTTCATCCCTCTAATTAAAGTGAGGCTGAAAGGATGGGATTAGGCTGTAGTGTATAGATGTTCATCTTTGAAAAACAGAAGAAAATCTTCCTTTACTCTCCTCCTAAATCTACCAGCTAGTGCCTGAAGATGTCTTTATTTTTCAGTAATTATATCGAGAAGAGGAATGATTGACTACAGATTGAAATTGGAGATAAGGCTTCAAAAAATAATGATACACCAGAATGAATTAGACTGCGATAGCATTACTGTCACTGGAGGTCTTTATGAGTAGATTAGACAAACACCTGCCAGGAATGCTTAGGGTATAAATGGGCCTGTGCAGAGACAAGGAAATGAACTAAATCATTATGTCCAGTTCAGTTTTTCTAACGTGCTCTGACACAGAGTAGTATCTCCACTAAGAGATAGATCTCCTTGCCAAGGTTGCACTACAAGGTAAGGAAGTGCTTGCTGTTTCTGTAATAATGAGGTAAAGGCATGTAGTTTCCCCTGCCATCCTGTCATAAATACCAAGGCTAAGTTTATCCAAAGGAACACAAAATAATGGAAGTTTGAAGACTTCTTCGCAAGCTGGCTCAGGCATCGTTTCCTAACTTGATATTTAAAATGCCCTGATGTTACAGTGACAGCCTGCATCTAAAAGAACAGTAGAAAACCCTGGGACGATCACCAGGAATAAAGTACAGGGTTTTTAAATATTGGAAAAACTTGAAGATTTGTCAGAGGTTAAAAAAGTCAAAGGAACTCTATTGGAACTAGTCTGATATTTTAATACTGATATTTTTCATGGTTTGCTTGTAAGAATAAGGGGGGAGGAGGAACCAAATTGGCAACAAGCACAAACTCCAAAGGCTTGAGGGGGAAGGTAAGTTTGTACAGAGCTAAAAGGATCAGTAGGTGTAGGGCCCCGTGTTCACCTACTCTGTAATAGTGGCTCCTGATGTAATGGACTGCAGGAAGATACCCAAGGAAAACTAAATGGAGCTGATAATAGAAAATATTTTTTAATTCATTAGCAGACCCAAGAGTATTTCTTTACAGCTTCTAGTTCAGTGCTGCTCAGCTTTTTTAGTCACACCTCACTTCAATCAATTAACAATCCTGCTTTGCCTCACCATCATGAGTGGTATCTAAAAGTGTGTGGAAGGAGAGGAATGGTAAGATTTTTTTACCTAACTGGCTCTGCCATATGCTTTGAAGGTTGAGAAAGTGCTGTTCTAGAATATCCCAGGAAGATATTTTTCTTGAGGAACCTGTGGCTTGGATCATAACACAGGCCATTACTGTTTAATGCAAACATACAAATTTGTGTTTTTGTGGTTGCTTTCAGCCTCAGAAGCAAGTATAAACATTCATTTTTAAAGTACAAAGCTAGCTGGTTTCATGAGCAATTCATTCTTTTAAAATATTACCTGATACGTGTGGAAAGGGAGGAGGGAGGGGGGAAAGTACCTAGAATGTTCTGAAATTAGTTTCTTCCTCAAAATTAAATCCCTTAAGATTTTATTCTTGTTTTTCTTCTGCTGCTTCCCAGAACTCTTTCACTGCTGTCAAAATATGTATGATGCTTATGACATAATATGTGTATTGTGGCCAATAATCCATGGTTTGGGGTCTATCCTTTAGTTTTAAACACTCTGCCATGATCTTACTCGCTTATAATATATTTAATTTTCCCTCCTGCCGTAGAGCCCAGCTGACCATGTGCCTCCGTGCTATCATTAAACATGACTTTCCTGGTCACTGGACAGCTGTGGTGGACAAGATAGGCTACTACCTGCAGTCTCCAAACAGTGGGAGTTGGCTTGGGAGCCTCCTGTGCCTGTATCAGCTGGTGAAGACTTATGAGTAAGTTGATGTCCATCAGTAGGTGAGGAATTGGTGCTTTTAGTCTCAGTTGATTACTGAAAATGACTTTATTGAGAGCACTGGCAGTTCTTCAAAGAATTCAGATAGAAAATGGGAATTAATAATTATGCTTCCTTTCCTGCAAATAAATGAAAAATATTCATCATCTTTCTATCATCAATGAGTTGAAAGCAGAGATGCCAGCAATAATCTGTATTAATTTACTGACATTTTTTTCTTGAGGCCACGTGCCTTTAATCTATGTGTGGAAAAACTCCATATGTTTAAAACTTCTTTTGTTTGAAGAGTCCCCAGATGTTGGATATATGAATGCAAATTGTTTTCTGCTTTTATGTCATGAGTAGAGTGTTGTCATTATCGTGTGTACAATTGTACGTGTGTCTCTTGCATATTGTTACCTGTACCATCCTCCTGATAGTCTAAATCCACAAAGTGTGAATTAGGAACAGCATAGTGAGCTTTCTCACTCACTTCTTTTGTAATTGCCTATTGTTAGAAATGTGTATAAGCCACACTAAAGGAATGTAAATAGAGAAAGACAATCTTTTCCAAACCAAGGAATTGTCTTTCCCTTCCGATGGCTGTTCAGTCCTATTTGTTCAGCACCCAACTTGGGCTTGGCATTGGTATGAATGTCAGAGAAATTCAAGTCCCTGCTCCTGTGAGGTGACAATTCAGTAGTAAAGAACAGTAGGTCTTCCTCTCATTAGCTGCATTTGGATAAAGTAACATTTGTTGGTTTTCACTTCTCTATTTATAGGTATTTATAGTGAATTTGCACAAATTGTTGAGATTGGGGCTAGAGAAGGGGAGAGTGAAGGAGGGACAGGTGGATGTTCTTTTCTTTTAGGGGACAGAAATTAAATTGCTGGTGGGGAATAGGCATTAGAATCTCCAGTGTGTAGATCCTGGACCAACATTTTTGTTTCCTTTGCAGATACAAAAAAGCAGAGGAGCGAGATCCTCTTATAGCAGCAATGCAAATTTTTTTGCCTCGGATTCAGCAGCAGATGATCCAGCTTCTGCCTGATAACTCCCATTACTCCGTACTGCTTCAGAAACAGATCTTAAAAATCTTCTATGCTCTTGTTCAGGTTGGCATCTGTGTAAAGGAAAAAGCAAAACTTTTACTTTGCTGGGCACGGTGACCCCTTTCAGTACACTCAGAGGTGGGATTGAATAAGGGTAGCCATTTAGATGGGCAAAGTCATGTACAATAAACAGCTGTTATAGAAATACGATATTTATAGATTTTTCTACTTAAAAACTGGTCACATGATCTCCCAGATTAAATTTTTAATGAGTGTAGGTAATTCTGCACATCCTATCTGTAATCTTACTGGAGAAATGTCCTATTTTTATAAAATTGCACATAACCTGATATGAACTTTATAGGTATCTACACTGTGTGATTGGCCTCTGAAAGTGTCAGTAATGGATATTGTGGTGTAATTGTCAAATACTGCACTTCAGTAGGTGGCATTTCTCATTATGTTCTGAAGATCAGATGGATATTATTTATTGAAGGACATGCAATTTGGAGAGATGACTTTGGCTTTTACAGTGATGAGCAGGGTGAGGGAGTACTTTTAGGGAATCAGAAACAAAACCATATCCTACATAAGGAGCAGCTGGAAAATTCTTACTGGGGGTTAAAAAGTTAAAATAATTTGTTATTATATGGGGGGAGGTTTAAAAATATACCAGTATCCTGTTTTCTTCTCAATAACTTGCCTGAATATTGTCACTTGCTTGGGTATTGTAGAGAAGTAAAGATTTATTAGATAGTAGCGAGGTAGTAATAAGGAGCACACTGGGTTTACTAAAATGCTATTGGTTTGCCCAAACCCCATAATACAGACACTACCGGGTCCCTAAAAGGTAGCTGGGCTGTTGTGAAGAAGAGAAAGGAGCAAAAAGGATTGGCAAGTTCTCAGATCAAGGAACTTTCCTTAAATCGTGTCTGCTCAGAAATTCCCTTCTAAATTGTACCAAGAAGGATGCAATTAATGTATTATTGATAGCTAACCTAATTAGTTTTAATTTTACTTAAAACCTCATCTTCCTCAGAATGTAACTACTGTAGAAAGCTCTACCTTTTACAGGGAAAAATAGTATTTCATACCTGTGGGGTTTTTTTCTTATTTCAGTATGCACTGCCACTCCAGTTGGTGAATAACCAGACTATGACTCAGTGGATGGAGATCTTCCGGACTATCATTGATAGAAATGTACCTCTGGTAAGTGTTAGCTTTATAAAGACCTCTGATACTTGTTGTGTTGCCATTTGAGGAGCAATCAGTGTGAGTATTTTCTAAGTGTTCTTTCTTTAAGATACTTTTTTAAGATTCTTGTCCTTAGAATAAGTCGTATTTCTGACGGAATTGCAAGCAAGGTCATGTAAGCTCTCAGAATTTCATTGTCTGAGATAGAGACACAATGAAAACTTAAATCTGGAGTATTTTGCAACTTTCCAAGTTTCTCTCAAAAAAAAATCAAAAGCTCATCACAAACTCGTAATTTGTCTCTGTTCTTCATTTTATTTCATCCATGCTTCATATTTCCCAAAGAACGAGATAAAATTAGTAATTTAATTCTTGTTTGTGTGTATACAGCATTAGCTGGCATTTCCTAAGTTTTCTAGAAAATTATTTTACAACCTTAACTTTCTTGTAACAGCTTTTGCATTAGTATGTGGTTAGAGTGTGTATATATTCGGAGTTAGTATCATGCTTGATTTTTAAACCAGAGTGCATGTATTATTCAAGCATATCTGAGAGTTTTCATCTTTAAAATATGCATTATTTTTAAAATTAAAGCACAGGCATTGTGCAGGTATAGCACATATACGTTATATTGGCTAATTAAGGTAATTGAGGGGTCCTGAATGTTACGTAATTGTTAACAGAACCAAAGCTTTAGTAGACACTGTGCCTTTACGTTAGTTTACTCATCAAGGAATGTTTAAAGCATAGTTGATCTCAATAAATCACATTGCTAATTTAAAACAAGTGTATTTATTTGTAGGAGACTTTGCAAATTGATGAAGATGATAGACCGGAGCTGGTGTGGTGGAAGTGCAAGAAGTGGGCATTGCACATTGTAGCTCGTCTCTTTGAACGGTAACAAACTAACAAACCTATTAAAACCTTTGGGTTACAAACCTGTACCCTTACTTGCAGTGCAATTAGACAAGACAGTTTAATCAATTTAACAGCACATGGTCACCGGAGAGGTTTTCCCGCTGCTGTCCTTTGCCTTGCACTGGCACAGCCACTGTTCTGAGCTCTGAGTGAAATGATTTGACTCTCTAAGATGGCAAGAAACTCACCTCACAGGAAAAGTAAATTGATCAATCAATCTATTTTACAATATCCAGCTACAAGTGTTTATATTCTCAAATATATAGGCAGGGGAAGATTTGAAAAGAAATCCATAAACATGTAAGTTACAAAACTTGTGACAAAAGGTCAGTGATACTTACTTGACTATAATATTGTACCTTATGATAATTTAAGAAAAGAAAAGGAAAGTGGGGCGTTGTAGGAGAAATGATGGCTTGGAAGGAACCTGTGGGAAAGGTTTCCTTTGCTGATGCAGGGTCCTCTGTGGTTTAGAAAGTACTGTGTTTTCCTGACACAAAGGACTTCTCACAATGTAAATATCTGTGTCCTTTTCTTCCTAAAGGTATGGAAGTCCTGGAAATGTAACTAAAGAGTACTTTGAATTCTCAGACTTCTTTTTAAAAACCTACGCTGTGGGCATACAACAGGTAAGCACAGTTCATTTTATGAATTGCATCATTTTGGCTGAAGAAATGTGTTACTTTTTAACAGTGCACTTGTATCAAAGTTCATTCATTAAACAAAACTGAAGAGAGTCAGGCAGGTTTTCCTTTTAGAGATTGAGAAGTTCTTTAGAACTCAGTTCTTTAGAACTGAGGTATAATAACACAAATTTTCAGCAATTTGAAAACCTCTGCAGGAAAATTCTCAGAAAAGGTGAGTGCTGATGAAATGCTGTTATCATCATGAGTAAACATTCTTGATATAGCTGAGAGAAGAACTTGATGCAGAGGTCTCACTTCATAGAACGGTGTATTTTTAGGCCAGTTTTTCCTAAGTGCTTTTGCTGCAAACTGCTTAGACGTGGTAATCCAGTGATAGTGTTTTATTTCAGGAAGATACAAGCAGATTAGAATATTTCTGGAGAACGGCAATGAAAGTTATTTTATACCTGGAAAGCATATTATATGAAAATATACCATAAATTCACAGTTTCCAAGGAAATTATTTTTGTTGGGGAGCGCTAATTATTTGTGAGTAACATGGTGTGTGGAGACAGTTCAGTTCTGATGAAGTTGCATAGAAGAGAGGCGGTTCCTTGCAGTGTTTTCTGTTTCTCTGCCAGCTCAACTGTGAGCTGGGAGACCCTGGGAGCACAGGCTTCCAGCATTTCCCTGTTTGTGGTAGAATGGCTACAGATACTGGGTTCTTGAAAGCCTAAGAGTGCTGGCTCCCAAGCTCAGATGTTTTTGGCCCAGCTTCTGTTTGTCATTCAACCTGCCATATGCTGGATGACTGGGAGCAGTAGTTCCCATGCCTTTGGCTCACTAAAGCTCTTGACTGTCCAGGCTTATGTGTTACATATTCAAAACACACCCCTAAGAAACCAAGAGCATGCAGAACACTCTCCTGCTAGTGATTTTCTTTGGTCTGTAAACCTCAAAAAACACCCAGGAATGCACTTTTTCAAGTGACAAGTGTTTGGATAATTCATATTTCCAGAATATGTGGCTCCTTAGCATGCTGCCAGATGAAATATCCTTGACATGGCATCTGCAGGCTTCTTACAGTTTAAATTTGTGGTGTCTTTGATGCAGGGTGCCAGGCTGTTGTTGTCACTTGAAGTCAAATTTAAACTAGATTTCAAAACACCAGGGTTGTCTGCAAAACAAAATTGCTTTTCTCCATCCAGTTTGACATCAGAATAGTTTATCCATTAGTAAGAACTAAGAAGAGGAATGGTTGTGGTAAGGCCGTGAATTTAATGAAAAGGGAAAGAGCCTGATATCTATTCTAAATTCCCTGCAACGTCATTCCTGAGTGGACAAGTGGACTCCCATGGGCAGTTATAAATTGAAATACCTAAAATTTGTTAAGGTATTAAGCTGTGTTGCCGAAGGGACAGTTTAGCTTTCAAGATAAGTGGACTGGATGATCTGCACATTTCTTCAATTTCTGGTTCTTAAATGGTGATTTGTCACATTTCCTTGCAGAGTTAGTAAGAATTCTGTTGTGAATATTACATTACTAAGCCTTCATTACTTATTCATCGGTTGTTAAGTGCTGACATTTTGCTCGAGTCTGTATAAGATATAGACAATTCTTGTCCAAGAAGAGTGTCATATGAAAGACTTAAGGTCAGACTTAGTATTCCTAATGAGGAACTGTATGCAAAATAAAATTTATTAAAATGTTCTAAAGAATTATGAAGCAGAATTGTTCTGCTGGAACTAAGTGACTCAATATTTTGTTATGCATTGCCCTTGATTTTTATTGTTATTCCTTTACATGCCAGTTCTTTACACCTGCTAATAATTCATCTGCCATTAGTGCAGATTAGTGGCTTTGAACTGTGGGGTCTTCTTAGTAGAGCAGACTTTTATATTAAGGAAGCTTTATGTGATAGAGTTTGTAATAGCATGCTAGTTGATTCTATCTGGTTGTATAGGTAACTGAAGTTAAGAGTTTTGCATTTTTTCTGATTCACAGATTTAGGTGAACCTATTTTTTTTTCCTAATTTAGTATTTCTATTCTTATCACTGTTCTTCCAAAGTAATTTGTCTTCTTTAGGGGTCTGTCCTTAAATATGAACACAGACACCACTTAGCAGATATATAAGCCACCAGTTTGAAAATCTCATTGTGCCTTTTCCTTATCTATTCCAGATTTTGCTGAGACCTCTGTAAACTGAGCCTCTGAATATTAAAATTATCTTTTGTTTATAAGCACAAGTGATCACATGGTAGGGCTAGTGGTAAAGGTGGACTGTACATAAATGTTTGCAGGATTAGAACCTTGATATTCAAATCATTTATGACTTTTGGGTCAAAGGCATAATAGTGATTTCTAACTCCAGAACCTCTGCTATAAAACTAAATTATCTGTTTGTGTATGTTCACTGAAGAGATGCACTGGATATCTATGCATGAGACAGAATTTTCAGTCTTAATTTAAAATATCAATTTGTCATTTCTTTAGGTTCTATTAAGAATCTTAGACCAGTACAGGCAAAAAGACTATGTTGCACCACGTGTTCTTCAGCAAACGTTAAATTATCTGAACCAAGGGGTTATTCACTCTGTAACATGGAAGCAAATGAAGCCACACATACAGGTCAGTGCATAAAACCCGGTCATAAACACTGCATGTCAGAGGGATTATTAAAAAAAACAACCAAACCCAACTCCCCCACCCCCAGTTTTGCAGTTTTATACAAGGTTTTCTGAATCATTCGGCAACTGATTTGGAAAAAAAACCCAACACATTCATGTAGAAATGCTTTTTTTTTTTTCAATATTACAACTACCTTTTATTGCAGGTACTGTTAACTCAATCAAAGATTCTGTTCCATAAGTTCTTTATTTTTATTTTTGAAGTCTGCTAGACAGTCATAATGTTCTGCCTTTTATTAGTTGCTAATTGTCTATAGATTTGGGAAATTCACATTTGATCATAGTGCAAAGATAGTGCACAAAGAAAACATTGACCCAGAAGAGCTGAAGTCTGTTTTAAGGATGTGTTTCATAAGTGAACTAAGAACAAATGAAAAGTGATTTCCTGCTCTTATTTTTTCATATCATAAGCTCCCCTGTTGTAGCTCATTAATTCCATGACTGTTAAGAGAAAGAATTCTGAAATCTCTTCTAATGCTAAGTATTGCATTGGTAAGATCCTTCTGCAGAGTGCAATGTTCTGCTGTTTATAGACTATATCCTGAAGTATTATTTTGTGTGTGGTACTGTATTATTGTAAAGATAGATTATGTAATTAATGCTGCTGTCTGGGACTGTTGCAAAAGGAAATTACCTATAATGCTGTAAGTTTGTTTCTGTTAGACAAAATAGAAGAGCACTGCTTAAAGGAATATTGCTCTTCAGAAAAGTAGGTAATAAAGTAGTGCATGGTGGAGGGAAGCTGTACTGGAGTTTGATTTTGTGTGTACTTATGTGTATTTGACTTTTCTAAAATTAGAGTATAACAGAAGAGGTGATATTCTCTCTAATGTGCTACAAAGATGAGGATGAAGAGCTCTGGCAAGAGGATCCATATGAATATATCCGCATGAAATTTGGTAATTTAGCATTTTTAGCATTTTCTTTAGGTATTTTTTCCTTTCATCATAGCTGTAACTATAGTTCCAACCATCCACATGCCTGCTGTAATGGCTCTGTCTTCACCACCAGTGTCCTGAACAATAGGAAGAAGAAAACAAAACCAAAATCTCACCAATGTGTAGTTAAAAGCAGGTGGCAGATCAAGCGAGTTTGGACCATTTGGCTGGTAGCTTTAAATGATTCTCTCAACATTTGTTTCTTCTTCAGATGTGCTTGGAGCAGCTCAAATAGACTGGCTTGCTCACTTGTTAATGCCAGTTTCAGAGTCCTGGATTGCAGATGTGCCAGCTGTCTGCAAGTCCTTGCAGCTCTCACTTTGACCAGAAGAGGCCTGACTTGCTCTTTGTCTATTGAAAATCGTCAATGCCTTCAGCATTTTTTTGCCAATTATTATTAGTGGGTTGTAAGATAATTAGATATATGTGTTCTTTCAAAAGACTCGGTGCAAAATCTTGGGAATATCACATAGAGCCATATTATGAATAATTACTTCTATTAAAAGAGTCATGTCATTGAAAAAGAGAAGGGTATTTTAAAAATACAGCAATTCTAGCTGGAAAACTCCTGCAAGCCAGGCACCATAGAGATATATATGTAGCATTTGGGAATTTTTAATTAGTTGATTTGGGATTAGCATATGTGGAAACAGAGTTTAAATATTCATAGAATAATTAAAAAAGCTTGGAGAGTTGTTATGCAACAAATTAATTACAATATAACATTGATCACAGGGGTACAAATACATCACTGATTTTTGGTGTGTGAATTCAGTTCTTTCTGTGGAAAGAGTGAATCTTATTTTTATACATAGCTGAGGAAGTTAAATGCAGATTTAAATTGTATCGTGGAAGGCAAAAAAACCCCCAAGTATCAAAGTACATTAAATGGAAAGTTAGTGAGGCACTTTTTGGCTTGAAACAAGAATTCCAGTAGTATGGTAGCATTTCTTAAGGATGTTTTATCTTCAAGTTTTCAGGAAAAGTTATTGTGTAATTTTAGTCACATTTTAAGATTACATTTTTAGGTCTTTTAGTTTAATTTGTGTAGGGATATTTGGATTAGAGTATGTTTGCAGCACAGATATCTTTTCCAAGATATAAATTGTATTTTCAATATGATTAAAGGAGGTTTACTTGTAATGAATGAAGCTAAAAAGCTTCAGCTTTCAGCAGATATAAAACTACTCCAGATCCAAGTAGTTTTACATACAAAAGGTTTCCCATGAGGTTTTAATAAAATCAAGCCAAAAATGTGTACATATGGTATACAGATGGTACTGGAATGTACTGCTGTTCTTTCTATAAGGGCTGTAATTAAAAAAAGAGACAGGATTTTTCATCCCTTATATACATGGTCTCAGAAGAGTTAATGAATACATAACATATTCTTAATAAAGGGAATGATGAGTGGCAGTAGATTTGGAAGGCAATAAGTAAATGCTTTTATAAGCTATGTGACATAAACTTGGGTCTGACTCTAACTGTGAATTGAAAGGAACCATGTCAATAGTTTTGAGGTTATATATTCACCTGAATTTGTAATATTTCGAAAACAAGATGGTCTATAAAAAATTCATTACTCAGAAAAGAAATTTTTTTTGTTATGCTTTTTCCCCTCCAATTTTTCAGATGTATTTGAGGATTATGCATCCACTACAACAGCAGCACAGAATCTCCTTTATACTGCTGCAAAGAAGAGAAAAGAGGTATGAAATTGGAGACTTTCATTTATTTGAATTTTCCTTATAATGTTATTTTTCCCTTAAATTTGAAGATGCTACAAGAAGCTAGTCTTGAAAAATCTACTTGATAATACATAATCAAATGCTTCCTGGCTGAGTGCTGTTAATTTTGGGAGAATTAAAATATGTGTGTATATATTTAAATCAATGGATTCCTCTTGCAGCTTTAAAATTAATCTACCAGATAGAAACTGAGTTGAAATAGATGTACTGGAATAGATTTTTCCCAAGTTTACAGACAGCTTCTGTCATGGCTGTTCTGAGCATCACAAACTGTAGCAGGGGAAAAAGTGAACATGATCCTTATTAATTTTCACTGATGCTATTTAAAATCCTGTTGACAGCAATGAAATTAGCAGGAGTGAAACCCATTTCATGCATTTACTTTTTAATGAGGACGTAACTGTTCTGTAGAACTTTCTATATTTACAGTGATCTATCTGTGCAAAAGTACCCAGGCAAGTCCTGGAAGGCACATGTCAGTTTGCTGTAGTGGCAGGTGTTTTTCTGGGTACCGTTTTAACATCCAGTAAACAGGGAGCTCTGTTTCCATATGGGTTTTCAAAGAAGAACATGGTCTTGCATCAGGTGGAATATGACCTTTCTACTTCTTTGCTGTCAGAACAGTTCTTGCCCACTGACCTTCCTTCTCGTTTTCATGGTTGGTATTGAGACCATCAAAATTTCGTAATCTGGGAGAAGGACATAATGGGCGTGGAAATTATATTCAACGGTTGGTTTTGCCAAGAAACCTTTGTAAGCCTAGTCAACTTCAGAAGCCACTGCCAAAATCAATAGATCAAATTAAGTTTATGAGATTTTAATCTGCTCTTCTTGAATATATGTGTGTCTTCATATATATATGTACACACACATATATATTTATTTAATATATATGTGTGCGACAAGCCAGAAAAGAAGTTACAGGAAAAAAAATGGGTTAGGTACAGTTTGAGCCTCTTGCTTTTTCATCACCTTTTTTGATTTACCTCAGGACAATAACAAAAATACCTTATTTACTAGTAGTAATGTGAAATTTCAAGGAGATTAATTTTGACAAGTTTGGCTAAAAAGATGAAAAAGAAGCCTTCTAAATTTTAACTGTGGAAAGATGCTACACATAGTACCTCACAGTTGCTTTGGCCAAGATAAAATTTATTAAGAATGTCATGTGAATTTTTTAACTTAAAAAATGCTATTGAAATAATTTGACAAAAAGAGGTTGTGTGTTCTCTGTTCTGCATAGGTGTTACCAAAAATGATGGCATATTGCTACCAGATTCTGACAGAGCCAAACATTGATCCAAGGAAAAAAGATGGAGCTTTGCATGTTATAGGATCCCTAGCAGATATTTTACTGAAGGTAGGTGGGTAAAGAAGTGAACAAGGTTGGCAATTCTTACTATCAATAGTGATTTTAAAATAGAAAAGTCTTAGTTTTTAAAGTATGACTAGCCCTTAGCCATATTTATAAAGTCTGTAGAGAGATTTCACTGTGCAATCAGAATATGAGGGTTTGTTTATTTAAAAATATTAACATTCTTTCCTGGTTTTTATATTCCCATTTTATACACAGATTTTTGTTCTCAAGTTTTTCCAAAGCTCTATTTGCTATAGAACAGTCCCTTGGTCCTCTTCTGCTTTAGTAGTAAAATGGAAGTGTTAAAAAAGCAAACATGCATTCCATCAGTAACATTGCCTGTGATTCCTTATCAAATTCCCCAACAGCCTGCGCTGTTGTGGGCGTCTTCTGGTTCCAGAAAAAGGTTTACTTCACATGTTGCAGGAGTGTTTTGTCTAGCTTTCCAACTTTCTTACTCTGCAGTGTGTGGCTCTAAGTCTTGTTTCATCAGCCAGTTAAGAGTTCTGAAAAGAACTGTGAAGAACACAGAGCCTTCCTCCATTTTTTTTTATAGACACCTTCAGAATTTTGAGTGTTTTTCTGGAATCTGAATACAAATTTAATCCATGCTGTTGCTCTCTAATTAACATTGATTACAGTTTCCCTTATGTTTTTGTAGATGGTGGAGTCCAAAGTAAGCCCTTATTCCATGTCAAAAGAACTGCCAAAAGTTTATCACTTTTAGCGTGATAATGGTGACCTTGTGCTGGAGGCTTCTTTTTAGAAGTAGTTTATTGTATTTTATGTGAGTTGTCTCTCTGTGCAGGATGTGTCTTCATATCACAAGCAACATCTTACCAACATTTACTGTCTGTTTTTTTGCCAATGTACCAATCTATGATCTGATCTTAATTCCTGAAACATCAGTAACTTTTAAAGAATTTTTGTAGATCATCTTGGGTTGTAGATGCCCTCCCTCACACTGGAGCATAACAGTGAAAGAGGAAGATATTGTTTGTGTTATGAGGAGACTTTCATATTGACTGAGGGTTTCTAAATCTATTTGTCTCTTTCCTGAGGAAAAAAAGGTTATTGCAGTATTTTACTCCTATTTGAAATTTTCAGTCTTGGAACATGAGGCTATAATATACTTTATAAAAGTTTAATAATCCCCAAACACTGCAGACTCCGTTCAGATCTGAATTTCTTGTATTTGGAATTTGGCACATTGAAAAATTCCATCAGCTGTTTCTGCATAAAATATTGGATTCATAAATGTTTTCTGGCTGTTGAGTTGACTGAGATACAGGTTGTAAGGAGCTTGTAGACACAATGACCCTGCCTTGGCCACCTGGCTCTCCACAAAACTTTAGTTGAATGCACACAAACTTCTGACCTGTGTGCACAAGGGAAAATTCTTTCCCCTTCTCTCTGATTTTTCTCTGCTCAGTTCTTCATCCACCTCTGTGATGGTTTGGGGAATCAGTATGGGAAAAAATGATGTATACACTGGTGAAATAAAGTCTGATTCCCTAAGATACATGTTGTATTGAATGTCCCATTTCACTCACCTCCTGTCTTAGTCAGTGAATCATTCCTTTAGGTGGTAACACCCCAACATATATCTTTTCTAGTATTCTGGGGCTATAAGGAAAGTTCCAAATCTCCATGCTGGTAGTTCTAGCTCCCTGTGAATATCTTGGGATTTTCCAAGGTTGAAATAATGAAGGATAACTCATCAAATATCCTTCTCTAACTAAGGAGATTTTTGTCACAAAGGAATTATCTTTGCCCATGAATAAACATGAAAAAAGATGTGATTTTTTGTTGTTGTAATGTGCAAAATAATTAGTTTTGATGCTTATAGTAACCATAGGTCATTTGAAAACTCAGATCTGTTTCATATTAAGCTTATATTTATCTTCAGGTATGTATATACTCCTTTGTAGGAAGAATGGAAGTACTAGGTTATTTATCTTGAATAATTTTAAAGAAAAATCAGCTAGAATCAATTGACTTAAATAAAATGAAAATTCCTGTTTACAGTATTGTAATGAATAATGTAGAGTTGAATATTATATATGTACAGTTTTTTTACTTATCTGGCTTTGAACTTGCTATGCTTATGAGTTTGTTCTGTTCAAGGTATGAGATCCAGATCTCTGAGAGAGAATACCATTATTATATAAACAAGTCATTTAATTTCCCATGGTTGATAGTTGAAATGAATTACTGGCTAGGATGAAGTATGTAAAAGGAATGGTCTCCAAAATTAATTTTTGCTTACACCAACAGAAGAGCGTTTTCAAGGATCAGATGGAGCTGATGTTACAGAATCATGTATTTCCCTTATTCATGTCTAACCTGGGGTACCTCAGAGCTAGAGTAAGTTCACCTCTTACATCAATTTCGGTATTTTCCATGATTCCTTCCTTTGCAGTTTGATTTCATTCTGAATGTTAATGAAAGAAATAAAGCAAAGACATAGTAAAATTTAAAATAAAGCTGTCTTACAGTATTTTTTCATCATTTTGATTTAAAAAAATGATTTTTCAGTTAAATCAATTGATGGAAAGTCTGTGATATATTGTTGTTTACTTCTTGAATCGAACTTGAGAATTTGAGCAGTGATTGTGGCTATTTTTCATTAGCAGATCTTAGTAACTAAAGTTGTTGAATGCCTGTGAAAAATAGGTTGAATTTCCACAGAGTAGATAACGTCAGTTTGAGTGTAGCTTGAAGAAAATCCTCAGGTGCTGATACCAGCCATAAACAGTTAATTTTCTTGAATTTTTTCTGATTTTTTTCCCCTAGAAGGACCAAAGCTATGAACGCAAATTACGTGCATGCTGAATTTATTGGAATTCGGGAAAGGATGACAAAGAACTGTTTCAGTTACAGTAACAGCAAAACCTGTTACATTTGATGTATGAATACCCCGTAATTAAGGGGGTAAAAAAGCAATACGTGGAAACAGAGAGATAGATAGTGTTGGTTTTGAATCACTTAAAAAAATGCTTAAATATTGCAATAGTCCCGAACTCACTTTTCTTTTTGTCTTGCAGTCCTGTTGGGTACTTCATTCATTCAGTGCTTTGAAATTTCACAATGAGTTAAACCTGAGGAATGCAGTAGAGTTGACAAAGAAGAGCTTGATTGAAGATAAGGAAATGCCTGTCAAAGTAGAAGCAGCCATAGCCCTTCAGACCTTAATAAGCAACCAAGAACAAGGTATGTGACAGTGATTTATCAGCTGTATGAACTGATTTATTGATTTTTTCTTTTTTTGTAGAGATGTGGAGTTTAGTGCAGATTTATCTAAACATTTCTACCATCTAAAGGCATATATTTAAGAACATTTCATCATATTTAGACAGTTTCACTTGCTCATTGGTTACTGTGTACATCACAGAATTCTAAATTCTAGTTTTTACTAGCAAGTCTATGCACAAAAGAAGTTAGAATCAGCATGTTTCTTTTAACAAAGTAAATATCACCTGTCTTTGTGTGTATGTTTAAGAATGAATGCTGCCTATATATGAGGGCAAGTATTCCCTCAAAACTGGATTTTAACTGTAGATGACATTTTGTTATTGTACAATTTATTTACTTTGTCTACTAGTTAAGAACTGTAAAAGTGCCTTGGGTATGGTTTTTGGCTTTTTTTATTTCTTTATTCAAATTAATTAAAATTCAAATTAAAAAAATTTATTTTGTTTTTAAGAGTAGTCAGTTACCTGGTAGTTTTGAGATACCGTGTATTTTTGTTTATGGATAGTTGATTTCACCTGGTTTCAATTGGTTGTTTTAGCCAAGGAATATGTGAAGCCTTATGTGAGGCCAGTTATGCAGGAGCTCTTGCACATCATTAGAGAGACGGAGAATGATGATCTTACCAATGTAATCCAGAAGATGATCTGTGAGTACAGTCAGGAAGTGGCTACAATCGCTGTTGACATGACTCAACACCTGGTAAGAGACAATAGTCCAACAACAGTCCACTCAGAAGCACGTGCCTAGTTTGGGAAACATTTAATGAACTTTGAAGTGCACACTGTTTAAAGTAATCTTTATAAGAGTCCACCTATAGTATTCACAGTATTTATGGTTTTCTTTACTCTGGGAAGCATCTTTAAAACCTATAGGTTTTTCAAAGATACTGAATTTTGTCACTGTTTTTAATGAGCCAAGCTCTAACCATTTAACATTTCGAAAGACTTAACATAGTCAGACTTCTAAAAAAAAGAGATTTTAATTTTCTATGTTCCCCTTTCAGAAGTAAGGAGCATATTTTTCAGTACTGACAGCTCTTAGAGATAAGGCATTGGTGCTGTTGCATTTGCTGTCTTGGCTTTGCATGACAAATTAGAAATGTGAGTTTGCTCTTGAATGTCAAGCTGGTTGGTTTTGTTCACAGGCTGAAATATTTGGTAAAGTACTTCAGAGTGAGGAATATGAGGAAGTAGAGGACAAAACAGTTATGGCCATGGGCATCTTGCACACAATTGACACAATCCTGACAGTTGTGGAAGATCACAAGGAGGTGAGATTTTCTTTCATACTCTTCTCCTATTCCACATGCCTTTCGGTCACGACAACAAGCATTTCCATGTATGTTGCATCACTTGACGTGAACGTGCATTTACTGTAACAGGAATCAATCTGTGACAAATTTGAATTTAAAGCCCAGTTTACTTTTGTGATTTCTTCATTGTTTAGCTCTCAACTTCAAGGGGAATCTATATCCTGAGGTTAACATTCTTAGCACTTTTTTGGGTAAACACTCCTTTGGAATGTGCTGATTTTGGCTGGGGTAGAGTTAATTTTCCTCACAGTGGCTAGTTGTATTACAGACTGTTAAAATAGAGTTTAGGGAGAAATGTTTTGCCTAAGGCTGGTTTTTTACAATGGTGACCCATATTTGTAGGTGATTTCTTGGATAGTATTCCTAGGAATTGGTCTCCCAGTTGTGGTGCAGTGTAAGTTTACATTTCACATATTCACAAAAAAAGATATTCTTTCTGCATCAGTGGGATCTTATTTGATAATAATTGTGATTTTTGATGCAGCATTTAAAAAATTATAAAAGCCTTTTGTAAGAACTTCTCCAAATGAATTAGTCAAATGCATTTATTAAATTGCTGTATTCTAATTTTTTTTTAATAAACTGCTTTATGTTTTTTATTTCAGATCACTCAACAGCTTGAGAGCATTTGTTTACAGATCATTGGCCTTGTTTTGCAGAAACATGTTATAGGTATGTGTTAGAGATAATTTTTAGAAAAACCATGAAGAATTTTTTTTAATGTAAAAACATGTAGATTAATTATTGCTACCTTCCAGAACAGAATTTCATCTGTGTGTGTACTTCTTTAAGGAATAAAAAAGGCATTAATTTTCAGTTATAATTTGTTTCTCCTGATCTCCTCTTGTACATTAGTCAGCTTGTTTGTCGTGTTTTGGAGGTCAAACTCAAAAGCAGAAGTTGCAGTTCTGATTATAGTTCTAGCTAGTTATCTTAAAGGACTATGTCTACAATTACATTGGTCTGTTATGGAACTGGCCTGCAATTAAATTACTGTTTTATCAGTACCCTGCTCTAAAGAGTTACACAGTTTTGTAATAAGGCCTTTAAGAAAAAACAAAGGCTGAGAAAATAAAATGTTTTTCAGTAATTGGTTAAAAGCATTGTCTTTGATGTGCTGGTGATATATTTTTTTGGTGTGTATTGATAGTGGAAAACTATGCATATTGCTGTAACTGTAGCCAACATGAGGCCTATCTGAAAGAGTCTTTTCCGACTTGTACTATTTTTCTGTGTATGATTTAGTTTCTAATTGCTGTCTTCTAGTCATTATATGACTCAGGACTTGGTTTCAGATTTCAAGGTATTTGCAAGTTAAATTTATTTTTTAAAGCACTCTGCTTCAAACTGATTCTCTTTTACAGAGTTTTATGAAGAAATTCTCTCCTTGGCCTTCAGTTTAACATGCCAGATGATTTCACCTCAGATGTGGCAGCTTTTAGGTGTTCTGTATGAGGTTTTCCAACAGGATTGCTTTGAATACTTTGCAGGTACAATCCCTTCTGTTCTACTGATGTTTCCACTGTTTGAGAATTCATCTCCAAACCCCACCTTAATAAGGGTCGCTTCCATTTAGTGTCTTGGTTTAAAATGATCGTGTATTTGAGTCATGCCCTGACCGTCTGTTGAGTGTGGGAGTTTAACAGGAGCATATTTAAGTAGGAGAAGCATGTTCAAATCTGTCAGTGTGATCAGTTATCGTAGGAGATCCTGAACTCAAAGAAAGCTGAAATATTCAAAGTTAATGCGAAACTGCAAATTAATTAATTAAAATGTAGCCCTGTCCTAGTTCCTCTTCTGACAATGCACCCTGCGTGGTGCATTTTGTGAAGAATTCTAGAAAAGGCTTTTTCAGAGTTTGAATTTCAAATGGTATCAAAGAATATAAACCAGTGAATTCCGTTATAGGACTATACCCTCACTGGTTAGCACTTGCAAGGATTCCTTTAACTTTTTTCTCTTTTGCTCTCCTTGTTCTGCAGATATGATGCCTCTCTTGCATAATTATGTGACCATTGACACTGATACTTTACTGTCTAACCCAAAACATTTAGAAATCATTTATGCCATGTGTAAAAAGGTAAGGCTTCTAAATCTTACTGTTGTGCTTATCACTAGTACTTAACAAACAGTGACCTGAACATGCCAGGTGGTGGCCAGGCATTTCAGAACTAAGGGAATTGTGGTCTCAGCTCAGTTCTGAGCACATACAGCACCTTCACACTTTTAAAGTGACATGCTTTCAAAAAATTACATGCACAAATCTGTGTGGGAGAAAGTTGCTGTTCATCTTGACTCTCTTCTATGAACAGCTATTTTGGTAAGTAGAGGAATTAATGAAGCCTGAGTTCCTTGGGTTGTGTGTCTTGCAATTGGACTCCCTAGTTGTCAGCTAAGGTGCGAACTCACTTGAAGTTTTTCCTACACTTATCATGTTTCTCCTTTATACTGAGTCTCTCATGTATAATAAGGTATGAGATCATGCTGCAGTCCTTCTCTGATCTGGGGCATTATAGTGTTAGGCATCTAGCTACCTGCTGATTTTTAAGAAGCTTAGAGAATTCGAGTATGTTTGAGAATTCTGCTGCTTTGTCAGTTTTGATTGACACTGACCATGCTGTTGAAATGCACGGAGACAAAGCACTCATTTTCACACGTGTGTGCCTATACACAGAAGGATTGCATACATCTTGTTTTTAGTCAGAAACTAGCCTAGAAATAGGACTTCACTTTGCCAGGCTGTTGATCTGCCAGTGACTGTTAGAATTGAAGTGAAAAAAAGGAAGCAATGTGGGAAACATCAGTGATTCTTATAAGTAACATATATTTTTTAAAAAGAGAAAGTGAGGACATAGAAATAATATAACATTCTTAAAGAGCTGCAGCAATTTCTTTGACTTTTTAAAGTTCACCTTTAGCCACTTATCCTTGCTTATGTCCTGTGCCTGAATAGATATGTATATGCTGTGTAGAGATTTTTTTGATGTATGCAGGTGCAGGAGGAGTTGCTGTCAGTGTTGTTGGTGATTAATACTGGTAAATTGTCATTCTGATTTTTAGGTACTAACAGGAGACGCAGGAGAAGACGCAGAGTGCCATGCAGCCAAACTCCTGGAAGTAATTGTTCTTCAATGCAAAGGACGGGGTATTGACCAGGTGATATTTATTGAACAGGTTTTCTCTTTTACTGGTTCCAGTGATCCATCTGTGGTTCCTGAGAAAAACAGTTGGAATTGGAGAATTTGAGGGAAATGTTAAGTGGAGAGAAATATGGAAATAAATAAATGAGCGCATGAGAGTTTGTAAGGTTGTGTTTTTTGTTTTTGAGATGAGATGTTAATGGGCATGACCAGAAAATAAATACAGACTGAATGATAAGGATATAGTATGTTGTTCAGGGTTGTCTTTTTTTGCTTTCTTCTAATAGAATTTCCCTTTTGATGCAAAACACATATAATTAAAACCATTGTGGCTGAGCTTTTAACTATATATCCAACTACATATCCAGCTGCTGTTGTTTCTCCAAGCCATAGGAACTTTTTGATGTTTTAAATTACTTAGTGCATTGTGTTTGGAAATGCAGATTTTTTTCTCGTGGCTGGATTGTGATTGCAGGGAAAAACAGTAACAATTTTCTAGAGTTCCTTAGAACACTCTTTTAGATAGTAGTCTTTTTTCTGTTAGGGGCTAAATTCTGGGCTTTATGTAATGAGCCTAAATTACTTTGATGTATCATATTTGATGTTGCCACCAATGCAGTCCATGAACTTTGGTGATAATTTTCAGTTAATTTTACTGGAACCAGTATAACTTTACTGATGTAAATCTGAAGTCATTGCAGATAAAAATGTTCCCTGAAAGTTTTTTCTTTCAAAGGAGATCTGGAAGAGTTTAAAGTGAATTCAGTTCATTTGCATTGAAATAAGTGGGTGGTGGAAGGCTTAATTGAGCTGTACAACTCTGTGAATTGAAATGGTTGCACACTAAACTGAAACTCATAAACTAAAACTTTTATAATGCTTCCCAAATTTTTATAAAGTGTAAATCTGCACATTGAAATATATATGTGTTTAGTAGATGTGTATTTCATTGTTTGGAAATTTGTGCATACTTGATTTTATCTGAATAAACTCACTCATTTCAAAACTTCTATGAGAAATCTAACATCACTTTTACATTATTTAGGAAAAACAGATTTAGGTAATTTAGTTTTTAGTGCCTGTTAGTTTTGAAATTGTTGGGAATCTTTATTTAAAGATTAGAATGTCTTCGAGTTCTTTTCTAAACCTTTTATACAGGCTAGAACAAATTCCACCAAATGGCCCCAAATATTCTCTTCTGTGCTCAGAATAACATTGCAGTTTTTAGCTCAGAGAAGAGCTGATTTATAAGCATGTGATCAGAGGCTTAAAATGCTTTTATACTAAGAAGTGAATAGAATGTATTCCTAGGTTATTATACCTGGATTTCAGTTAACTCTGGACATCAGTTCTGATAAAAGTATTTTAAACTTTTGTATAATCTGGCAACAAGTATAATGACTGCTTTCTTTTTCTTTTTTCTTCTCCTTTTTCTGCCCAGTGTATTCCACTCTTTGTGGAGGCTGTGCTGGAGCGATTAACCAGAGGAGTTAAAACAAGTGAGCTCCGTACCATGTGTCTTCAAGTTGCCATAGCTGCACTCTATTACAATCCTGACCTACTTCTGCACACCTTGGAGAACATCAGATTTCCACACAATCCTGAGCCCATCACTGCACAGTTCATAAACCAGTGGATGAATGACACAGACTGTTTTTTTGGGCAAGTATTGAGAGTTTTTTCAGAGTATTCAGAGTTTACCAGCAGGATTTCAGCAGCATGTTAACTTTTTATCTGAAACACCGAATACATATTTTCTGTTCTATATTTTGTAAATTATTTTTAACTGCTCCTTTTAGTATTAAAAAAACAATTACTCTGCTCAGTGAATGCCACACTGATGTTGATCCCTGTGAGTTATGCATGATTTCCTTGCATATTTATCACTGTACCATGGATGTACTGGCTGTTTGACATACTCCTAAACTTAAACTGCATTCCAACCTCCCTTGAACATGTGTGTGCACTGCACTAGTGTGCACTTGGGCAGGAGCTGAACATTTGTAAAGTAAATGAAGGGGAACAAAGCCTGTCATCACATAGCAAAGTGTGCACTTGATGCTGAGCAGAGGTGAAGTCCAGTGCTTGACACTTAATGGTTGCTTCTCAGCTGAGATATGGAGTCTGTGAGATTCAAATCCACTTAAGGACAAAGCAGAGAGTCAGAAGTAGTTAACAGCTACCTCTCACCTTCCTGCTCGGAGTTCTGTTTTGTTATTGGAGGCTGACATCTGACTGCAGGTGTATGGATAGGCTTAGAATGTGCCTTCTCTTCTATGTGCAAAGCCTATGCCAACAGGCTAAATGAAGAGTGTGTTAGGAGTCATGCCAGGGATAAGCACAGGCAGCTCCTGACCCATAGATGCATACCCTCTTTTAGGTTGTCATTCTTTTCCTACCTCTTTTTTATTGATACAATCTTGTCTTTCTAATTCTAAGCAAGTCTCCAGGGGACTTCTTATGAGATAGTTCCTCCACTCCCCAGTTGTCCAAGTAACTTTTCTCCATACCAATTCTTACTTGAGTTAATCTTTCCTGAACAGAATTATATGCTGTCTTCATATGGCTGCATTATTGCCACAGGATTCATCTTGGATTTAGAACTGTGTGGTGCATTAGAACAGTGCATTACCTTTTTTTATAACTGTAATAGAATAGTGACTTCCAAACAGTCAGTGACCAAGTGGTTTATATGGTTTTGTTCTCAGCGTGTCCTTTGTTGTATTTTTAAAACACATGTTAAATGTACATGGTAAAAGTTTTCCTCCCTCCTCTGTCCCAATTACACAGTTCAATGGGACAAAGAAAGCACAATAGTTTGTAGAATTATAGCACAGACTTTCTCATTTCAGAGATTAATTCTGCACATTAATTCTGTCTGTTTTATTAGAGTGAAATCCACTTGGAGATAGAAAAGAAATTGCCTGTTTTGGTGTATACAGTCTTTCTGCAAATTCCCCATTTGTGTCTGTATTTGAAGGTGTCTCTTCTTGAAGAAAAAAAATTAAAAGTAGTAAATGAAACAGGGAAAAAGTCTCTTATTTTTTATGATAAAACTGGATTGTTCTTAATATCACAAGCATTCTGACATCTTCTACCTGCTGTGTATACAAATCTCTACAGTGCAGCCTGTATCTTAACAGATACACATGTTATCCATGAGAAGGGTTACCTGAGTGACAAGGAAGGCATAAAGGACCCAATGGTCCCTCATTTCTTTTGGAGTGTCAATAACTGAAAAATGGCACCTTTAAGTTACTTCCTGCACCTTGTCATAATTTTATTTTTAATTGCTAAATTATTTTTATATGTACCAGCTTTAGAAAAGAGCAAGATATTTTAGGATTTCCAACAATTTTTACCTTTTTTTATGGTTAAAACGAAGTTCTTGAGATTCATCTCTGTGCTGTCAATTTTTTCTACTACATATCAAATGTTGAATGCAAACAGAGACAGTAGGAAAGAAGGCATTCCCTACAGATGGTAAACTTGTCATTCTTTTTTTTAAAGAAATAAAAAATGAAAGAGATTTATAGCCTGAAACAGTTCATCCTGGAGCATTCAGTGAAAAACTAGCCTAGATTCAGAGGGCAAAAATGCTGTGGCTCTGACTAGGCTCGAATCTCAAGTAGTCCTGTGAGCTAAAGCTTAATTTTTGGTTCTTCTGTGTTGCTTTTTGGAAAGCATTGGCTACTGCAGCTACCTTTCAACTAAACTCTTATTTGAACCTGAGACATAAGTTGACAAAACCTATGAAAATGAAACACATGATCATGATGCCAGATTCTTCTCAGACTCTGCACTTGAGTGGCAGGAGCAGATTTAAAATCTCTCTTTGATCTACTCCTACCAGCAGTGAAATAATTATAATACTGCTTAAATCTAGAAGTCACTCTTCCTTCAGTGCTGTCTCCTCAGTATGTGGCTTCCAGGTGTATGGCTTTTGCTGTAGTACTGCTTGTGAGGCGCTGTGCTGTGCTGTAAGGGACTTCCTCCCTTTCCCTCAGGACAGCACTGCTTCTAGAAGATCATTTGGTTTTTCAAGAGTATTAGGGGTCATCATCTGAACAGGAGCCAGATATTCAGAGGCCTAACTGAACAGGAAAAGACAGAAACACAAACAAAATCTGACTTTCTTGAAACCCTTTCTCCGGTTGTGTGCCTGTAATGCCCATATGTCACAGGATATTTATTTATTTCTAAATGTTTTCTACAATAACTTCAAACTGAAAGGCCATTTGTAGAAACATTTGTTCCTTACTTTCCTTGCTTTCTTCCTTTTCCCTGACAGCTGAAGTTTGGGTGAGACATCTGCACAACATTTGCTTACTTTCATACTAAAAATTCTTCTCCGTTAACTAGGGTGAAAGGACTTGCTTCAAAAAAAACCTCAATAAGTGATTTCTTTTTTTTTTTTAGAAGCTGAATAAGGGTATTTGTTTGATAAAAGTTAAAGCAGAAATCCTAGTTTTCTCAGAGTTGTGTATAAAGTCCCAGTCTCATTTGGTCCCAACTTTGCAATTAGAAGGAAATAGGTAATTATTTGCAGTTTGTCCAGGATCTGTATTGATTGTAATAGAAAAGAACACAGCAAACCAGTAAAGGAAAGGCTTAGTGATGTTTCTGTGAAATACTTTCGGCTTGGTTTAAAATACAAAAGATTCTAAAAGCTTTTTATCCTGTATTGGAAGGAAGTGTATTATCAAGAAGAGGTCCTGCAGATTATGAAGACCACACACAGCTTGTTAGAAATAGACTTGGCTTGGAGTCATGTGCTGTGTGTTGTGTGTTTAACACTCCAGGCTGGATACACCATTGAGGAATAAGCAGAGCCTGTGATTGTTAGGGAGGACTGTTGTGTGCTGCTGAGCAAATAGGTACAGATCTCGGAGCACTAATCACTAAGGAGAATCATATCCAGGCTCCCTCGAGCAGATGGAAGGGTGCTGAAATAATGAGCCTTTTGAAAGCAAATGAGTGGTCCTGAAACCATTTTTTACCATTACAAAAATATGTAACTGACATAAAACTCTGTTTTGCTTGTTCAGTCCTGTGGGTACTTAATACAGCTGGGGCATAGTAGAATGCTGAACTTCAGGCAAGACAGATGCTTTTCCTGCTGTTTGTCTCTGCTGGCAGGTGAAAGAAACAAGTCTCCTTCTGGCTCAGGTTCACTAAAGATGGCTTGACGCCTGGATTTCTGCTGTCCTACTGGGCCTTCTAATAACATGCATATTCTGGAGACACGTGTGTTTGTTCTTAAAACTCTGTTTAGAAGCTTTAAAATGGAGCATGACAAATACGCTGGCGATTTTGGTCATCTGGGCTGTTTCCCAATGATGACTCCCTTTCAGACTGCAGTGCTTCGTTTGGTGTCCCAAAAAGATAATTTAGTATGAAGCTAAGCCATAAATTACTAAGATTTTTTTTACATTTTTCTGTTTTGCACTTTGCAACTGATGTTGTGCAACAGTAGCTTTTTCAAATCTGTGATAAAAGGTGGTGTCACTGGCTACTCTGGCGCATGTGACTGAAATTGCTTCATTGTACGTTTGGGTCTTGAAGGAATTTCACGGCTTCCAGGTGTCAAAGATTCAGGATAGAAGTCTTGTGCATGGATTACAGAGCTTTGGTCACACTTGAATGACAGTGCTGGCAGAGAGAGGAGGTAGAA
Source organism: Lepidothrix coronata (assembly GCF_001604755.1). Classification (NCBI taxonomy): domain Eukaryota; kingdom Metazoa; phylum Chordata; class Aves; order Passeriformes; family Pipridae; genus Lepidothrix; species Lepidothrix coronata. The sequence continues at coordinate 6,192,895 of NW_016690190.1, forward strand.
AAAGTTCTTTCCTTTGTACTTGCACTAAGGACAACTCTCCCAAAAATGCTATGCTTCATTCATAGGTAGCATTATCTTTAGATTGGTTTTTGGTCTTCAAAGTGCCAGCATGAGAGCAAAGGGCAATGAGCTTTTTTCCAGCATACAGGAGTAGGTAACTTCAGCTGAGAGAAGTAAGGGATTCAGGTTTGGTTTGTTTGTTGTTTTTTTTTTCACCAAACAGACCCTGTTCCTCTGTCTCAGTTTCCTTGGTTGGTTTGTATGCCATCTTTTGTGTCCCATTCCATCTGAAAAGAAAGTACTGCAGTTAGCAGCGATGGAAGGACTCTCTTTGCCTACTTGCACTTTGGATGCAATGAGCAGCCAAGCCCAGTGTGACAAAGCGTGCCATTTGACATGCTTGTTGACTTTGTTTTTCTTGGAAGGTCTTCTGTGATCATAATGTTCCACATGGTCATGTGTAATTTATTTTTGTTGTCAGCTACTCTTGAGAATGAATCACTTAAGTAAACTCTAACAGGACTAACAATGTGGGAGGTACAGTGAAATCCCTCCAGATTTCTAGGCTTGTTTAAGCATAACTAAAGTTTAGAAAGCTGTAAAACAGGATCACTTGTGTTGCTTAAAGGATATAATAGTTCAGTAGCATGTTACATAGAAACTTTGATAATGAAATTGTAAGCACTTAAAAAATTGTATTTCTGTAGCAGTTTTTGAAGTGGTGGCTTGAGCTGGTTGTTCCCCTGTTAGCTTTATTGCAGTCTCTGTTGCCCATCTGGTGAGTTTCTCCTTTCTCAAGTTGTATTCTCTTCATTCCAAAGTAAAACTGATTCAGTAATGGAAGTATCTACCAGGAGTGTAGAGGATGGCCATCTTCTGCCATCTGGAGGTTTGCTTGGTTTCTGTAGGTCTTGCTGGCACTACTTGTCCTGTGGAAGGCTTGCACAGAAGCTGTCAGCATCAAATTGAATAGTTCAAACAAAACAAGCTCCTCTCAAGCCCCCAGTTACAGAATACTGTACTTTTAGCTCAGAGCTGAATACGACTGATGTTTCCAGTAAAGGAGAACCAAAGGGTATCTGCAGAGGCAGTTACAGGCTTTTTCTGTCTTGTTTGCAGAAACTTCTGTTTCTGGAAGTGTAAATCAATTCTTATGTTTAAAAGCATGGGCTCTTAGCTAGTTTCCTGACTCTGGTCACATAAAAATTTTTCTGCTGCTAATTTAATGATTTTCTTTCCCTTCAGTTATCTATAGTTTGTTTGTTTTACTGGAGGTCTACTCATTTGCAAGTTCCTAGTTTGGATATACTGCCAGTTATTCTTGATAGGGTGGAATTACTTCCCCGCTTTCACCAGCATTAGCTATGTGTTTTAAGTTAGCATCAGAAATTGGATGTGTAATACAACAATTCTGATGGACTTTTAATAAGTGTGTTTAAATTCAGCTAGCCCTGGGGCTCTCCATAAATGCACCCTGCGATTCAGTGCATTCCTGCTTATCATTACTCTTCATTAGTAGTCTTTTTGCCATTTTCAGTCCCTGCAATAGTACTGCTGTCTAAGCCAAGGCAAATTAATTTTCCATCCTATTTAATTATGATAATCTGTATCAAATGCTTTATTAAAGACAAGATAGTCTACATAATTATTAAACAGTATTTATTTAGCATTACAAATTTTGCATTTGGTAATCAGAAACAGTTGCTTCAGGAATTTGACCAGTGCTTGAAAGGTGTTTAATTGTTATTGGACAAGTACTTTCCAGTGGGGAACTTGTTTCAGAACAAAGGAAATAGTTTGTTTAAGAGCTTTGAAAATAGGCTTTGAACATAGCCTCACATGTCTAGCACCAGGATTTTAATGCTCTCTAAATATGCTTGCATTAAAAATCTGGTTTTTTTTCTAACAAGTCTATGTTGTTTCAGGCTCCACGACAGAATCCTAATGGAATTGCAGAACCGACCACCTGCAGTGGATGCTGTGGCTGCCCAGATTGTTCCTTCAATCCTCCTCCTCTTCTTGGGCTTAAAACAAGTTTGCGCCTCACGAGAACTCACAGAACAGGAGGATCACGCTAAAGATGAAAAACACGTTGCAGAAGATAATGGTAAAATCTCCCCTTTTCACATTGTGGATTTTGTCTGGATTTAATTTAAAGGGGGTAAGAAATTGCAGTTTGTATTTAAGACTCATTAGTCTGCTGAAAATAGCTCAGCTTACTGGGTGCATGAAAGGTCATCTCAGGAATTGATTTTTCATACCAAAATGTTTTGAAAACGTTTCAAAGTGTGACAGCTAACATTTTGTGAAAGGTTAGTATTGGTTTAAGAGTAACTTGGAAGTCCACTCTTCCAGGTTATAATTATGCCCTGTCTTCTCACATTGGCAGCAGGAGTTTGCCAGGACTCCACTGGTTATATTCTTACTCCCTGAAACGAAGCTGTTCCTAGTACCCAACTATTCGAAAACCATATTTGGTTGAATTTCAAAGGAAATCCTAGCAGCACTTCTTTGTCCAAATGGAAAGTCGTTTGCAACACGGTGTTTGAGACAGCTGAGTTTCCTTGGGTAGACAGGCCCCTAACTGCCAGAAAAGAAAAAACACCAAAGAATGTCTTACAGAGGGAATTGTGGGGAGGGAATCATACACGGCATTGCAGGCAAATCTGTTTGACATGGAATAGTAGATAGGTGGTTTGAGACTTGAAAATTAGATTGGATGTGAGCAGATCACGTAATCCACTGAAATTTCACACATGATTGTTCTGTAGTGGAATCACAGAATTCTTCTCAATGTATAGGAATACAGTATGGAAGAAGCACAGTAGTTTTCAAATCTCTATCCTGTGATTTAGTCCCTGCTTGCTGCATATGTAGTCATCTTTATTCTTTCTAAACTGTTAACAGAGGAAGAGCTGAAGGTTTGGAATTGGAGGGGGAATTTTTCCATCTTGATTATAATTCAGAAATACTTTTCCTTAACAAAGAAATAGCATTTAGGATCTCATCTTGTAGTTACATTTAAATCAGGGTGTAATAGTTTCTAAGTGAAATGGAAGGTAAAGCAAAACAAGAGGTGCTGGTTTAAGTTTGTTCAAATAAGGGAGCACTCTGAAGAAGAGCAGGCAGACGGTCTACAGCTGGTTTACTCATGGTTTTGTGTCTATTTGTGAGGTCTCTGTAATTTAAAAAGCACAGTGATGGACCACTTCATTGAAGACATTTCCTCAACATTTTTGGATCCTATAGTTACACAGTGACTGCATAAATGAAAGAAGAAGAAAGGTGGCAGTTTCACATTTCTCAGGTCTGCATAGAAACAAAAGTTTAACTGATCTGGAATATAGGAAACATTTTAACAGCTTCATTTTTCCAGGGCTTTTAAGTTTTTGGGGGAAGGGTGCTAACAGAGTTCCCTTTCCAGCCAAAACCTAGCTTTATTAATTGGTTTTGATTCTTAAGTCATTGTTTCCTTACAGTTTTTAGACTTTGTTTTACAAAATGTATCAATGCTTTTCCAGAAGAGATATCGAGTGATGAGGATGAGACAAATGAAGTGAGCCAGGCAATGCAAGACAACCATGGTGGAGGAGGAGGAGGTGGTGGTGGAGGTGGAGAGGAAGAGGATGAAGACGACGATGATGATGATGACTGGGATGAAGATGCATTGGAAGAGACTGCTCTTGAAGGGTTCAGCACACCTCTTGACCTTGAAAATGGTGTTGATGAATACCAGTTTTTTACACAAGCACTTCTAAGTAAGTGTTTTCTGTTTGGCAGGATGATATAACGTGATGAAATCGTTTGGAGATGTTTATGGCCACCACTGCGAAAAACCCTTTTCTTTGTTACGAGAAATAATTTAGATAACTGAAAATGGAAAATGTGATCTTGCTTTCTGATGTCAGTCCTAAGATTTTTTTGGCTTAATAGTGCTGAAAAAACAAATGGTAGCAAAGACATCCAGAGGTTAACTCTCTGCATATTCTCCTTCAGAACTTTTCGATCACAGCCTAATTAAGTGGGCCTCGGTCACTAGAGGACTGCTGCATATAGAAATATTTGTCACCTTCTAGATGTTAAAATCATAATGGAGAAATTATGCTGTTGCTTTCAGTTTTCATATGAGTTTTATGTTAGAGTATTCAACTCACATAACCATGTGGCCATTATTCATGGACAAACTTTCTGTTTCAGAAAGGAGAGGATGTATTAAGTTCCCCCAAAATGGATTGGTTCTGTTAGAGTGGGGATTTTGTGCTAAGAAAACTGTTTTGTAGTGCAAATTCTGTTCTAAAACCAACCAGAAATTCCATGTGTTTCATTTTGTTGCACCTGACAATCACTTTTCATCCATCCCTGTTCTGACAGCGGTGCAGAGCCGGGATGCAGCCTGGTACCATTCGCTGACGGCGCCGCTGAGTGAGGATCAGAAGAAGCAGCTGCAGGAAATTTATACATTAGCAGAACACCGGCGAACTGCTGCAGGTGAGTCACTTCTCTGGGGCCATTTTATCTGTTGCAGGGATGTTGGAACTGCATCTGATCTGTAACAACAAAGAGAATAGGCCTCTGTGCTAATTAACGTTTTCTAGGAAGCGTGAGTAGGATATTATGCTTACATTATTGCTTGCCTGGAAGTGTGTGTTATTCAGAGAGTACTGTTTTTTATACTGTTACTTCTAATTAATTGCCTTCTCATGCTGCTGTTTGAACAGGGTATGAACTAGTTTTGCACAATCTGACATTTGAAATGAAGAGCACATTAAGGTGATATCTAGCTGTCAGCCAGGCATTTGATGAAGATTGCTGTCGATTATAATTGTGTTTAACAGTTTTGTAACTTTTTAACTGCTAACATTGCTGTCAGTGTGAGGTTTTAGATGTGTAGAAAGCTTGCATCATGGAAAATAAATTCAGATTTAATCAAAAGGAATGCAGAACAGTGTAACATAGACTGATTCTGTAGAGGATTAATTTCTCAGCTCGGTTGTAGAGGTGTGCACATTTATGCATTTAGAGAAAATCCGAGTGTAATTTATTCCTGTCACTGCATTTAGGGAATGAAATTTGGACTCAACTGAGAGTTTTTTTTCCACAACTTTGCATTCTTAGCTGAGCTGTATTGTTTCTGGCAAAGGTGTTCTCTATAGACTATTTTTCATATTCTTTTTCTTGTTTGAATTCTAGAGACAAAGACAATAGAACAACAAAGTGGATACGCATTTGACAACAAAGGACTGATCACAGCATTAAACTTTGCTGGAAGTACTCCCGGTGGCAACTGAAGGATCAGCTACAAAGGTCAATGGGAATGGTCTCATCATTACATTTTCTTGAAATCATCGTGACTTCTGGGTGATAGGGGAGGGTAATTTAATGCTGCTGAAGGTTTTCTGGAAATTAGCAGTGTGCTTCCCCCACCAGAATGCTCTTTCTAACCAGCTACTGTAATGTACAAATTTTTGTGGTGTTTTTATAATTTGATGGACTGAAAGGAAATGTTTGTCCTCAAGGAACCTGAATGACTGGGAGGGGCCAGGCTGCATCTAATTGAGTTGCACTTCTCAGGTTTTTGCTGTGCAGAATTGATAGATTCATATGGATAACAGTGCCTTCTGTTGTACATGGATTGCCTGAACAAATGGATTTTGGAGTGCATTATAATTTTTTAAGTGTAAGGACATTTCTCAATACACTGTAAGCCTTGGTTCCATGTTTTCCAGTCACCTACTTTTTACTGCTTGGTTTAATTGTTCGTTGGTTGCACACACATTGCTGGATTCAGAATATTGCAGCATCTTCCCTATTTGGTGCAGACCAAATGTGTAGAGGGAGTTGCAAAGCATTCACTGGTTAAGTGGAAGGGTTGTAACAAAATTGCAGATTTTCCCTTGATGCAGGAGTCTTAAAGTATTTCTCTTAGCCATGAGTTCAGCTGGCTGGAGTTATGATGGCAGGCCTGGCAGGTGGCTGCCCTAAATCTACATCCATGTCACCTCCTGGCTGGACAAGTGGTGTGGCTCTCACATGTAGATGTTCTACATGACAGCTTCTTATTTTCACTATTATTGATGAATATTTGATTTTACTTTGGATTCTATAAACCTCTGTTATGATTTTATTCATTCATTACCATTCCATTGGTATTACGATGTGGTACAAAATATTTGCAATATTTTATTTATTTTGATAGAAGAAACACTTCAGACTTAAGCTTCAAACTTAATTCTTACTGCTACACTTCTGTGATTGTATTTCTGGTCTGCATTCCAGATGGCTGTTCTTGTCCCATGCTGAAATTTCTTCATCTGACAGATTTTTTCCCATATTTCAAAGACTGCTTCCACCAGTGGAGGTTTAGATTAGATATTAGAAAAAATTTCTTCTCTGAAGAAATGTCTGTGGTCAGACGTTGGAACAGGCTGCCCAGGGAAGTGTTGCAATCAACATCCCTGGAAGTGTTTAAACAACATGTGGATGTAGCACTTAGCGACATGGTTTAGCAGTGAACACGGCAGTGCTGGGTTGACAGTTGTACTTGATGATCTTAGAGGTCTTTTCCAACCTAAACAATTCTATATAACAAGGTGTTTGTGGATAAGTTCATTTAGTGAGAAAGTGATAGCAGTACTAATTTGAATAGGTGCCCCTCTTTTAGATCTATTGGGATCGAGGTGGTGTAGCAAAAATCAGTAGGGGTGCATTAGAATGTGAAGTTTGGATGGGATATAAAATGTTTTGACCAGATTTTGTTTCTATGTGTTAATTTCTTTATGACTTAAAAATATTTACCAGGCAATTTTAAACACATACTGATAATCGACTTCTTTATAGCAATGTCCCAAATGAAAAGTTAAAGTTCTTTCCATACCCCATCAAGTTTTTCACAACTACAGTAAATGTAGCCCTGAGCAGTGCTGAAGCTTTCATTTTTATATGTCAGAGTAATTCTGGTGGAGTCTGAGCACTCTATGCCTTGGCTTCTGGAAAAGACGAAGTGTCTTTGCCTGTTCCTTCTGGAATTTTCCTAGCCTGGCAGCTGTGGGGCAGAAGGTCCCCACTGCTTTCCTTTTTTCTGCTCCTTTGTGTCAGACTCGGATGCTTTTTCTGCTGCTGCTTCCTTATTTTTGTTTTTTTTCACCACATAGCAGCTGCAGAGCAAAGTTGACCTGGTTCATGTAGGTTTTTCGCTGGTGCTATTCAATTAATAGCAACAGTGAAAATTTCTCACTTTTAGTCCTGTTGTAAATATGGAAAACTGTGAGAATTCCAGGGTTTGTATTTCCAAAGGGGAACAGTCTGCTGAGCTGCATTGGACAGACTCTTTCAGCTCAAGCAGCAGAGGGCCAAGATTTCCTTTATTTTGAATGTCAGGCTATAAAAATTAGAGGTTATTTTTGCTAATTTAGGCCCAGGCTGCATGGTCTGAGACAATAAGTAGGAAAGCATTACATCCAGTGTGTTGGGGAGTTTCTCAGAAACCACAGAAGTTTTGAAATCCTTCAAAAATTTAATGGTTTTTGGAAGTTAAGGGCATTGACGACTTTTCTCTTACCTGTCAGTTGAAGTTAAGTATTAGGCAGGTAAACTATTTAAGCCCTTTGTTATTTTATTAAAAGAAACAAGATTTTTGAGTTGGCTTTTTTCCAAAGCCCGTTTGCCTTCTCTACACTGGCATGCAGAGTAGAAGAGGGATTTATTTTTCTTCTGCTAATGAGGTTGCTTGCACAGTCACAGGCTAATATTTAGGAGTTAATGTGTTCAAGGAAAAATCTGCTTTTGCACAGCATCATCTTCGTGTCACTCAGCTGAACTATGGCTGCTCCCTAGTTCTGCTTCTTGTGTACTTTTCAAATCAACTGCCAAGAAAATTTCATCCAGATGTTTCTTACAATGGGTTTAATCAGGAGCATGGAGTCGGGAATCTTTGTTGTCTCTTTTGCAGTGGGGTCAGAGATGTCTGAGGGGATGGCATGTAAAAAGGTTAAATGCCCTTCCCTTCCCAGGAGATTCATGAGCAAATGTTTCTGCTGGCAAAAGCAAATGTTAATTATTTTATTCCTTTTTTTGAAAAGGGTTTTCATCCAAAAAGATTTATTGGGCTCTAGCCTCCACTTTAACATATGGTTCTCTTTTAACATGATAAATATCCGTTTGTACATGATCATAAATAGGTAATGGATTTTAGGGGTTTCTTTCTGAGCTATGTCCAGCTTTGTACTACATTAAAGGGAGAGTTACACGAATGTGCATTACTGTCTCACTTTCAAGCCAAGGTAATCATGGAATATCAGATACCAGCATTGCCAATCAAGCATGATGTATTTGCCATTGAAAGAACAGAGAATCATGAATGTATTGTAAAATAAAACAAAGGCTGTGATAACTGGTGACCTACGTTGCCCCGAGCCCGTATTCCCAAACTATGAAGGTGACTCGTGTGGGCACCATGGTGGCTTTACACAGGAAATTAGCATTAAATGGGTGATAATCATAGCAAATGTTAACTTACAAAAGCTGCTTTTTCAGATAAAATTAATTGATCCTGGTTATTGAATTGCATATGCTGTTTTGTCACTCTTGAAAGGAAAATAAGAATCACCACATGTTTTGACTGCTTCTTTTTGCACTCTCTTTCAACATTGAAGTACTTGGCTTGCTTTCATTACAAAGCAGAATCTTTAATCACAAAGCTCTGGGAAGAGTGCAGAATATCAAGCTGAGAAAAAAGCTGAAAAATTCCAAACCTCAACAATCCCCCAAAACCCACATGTGCACACTCTGACTGAAATAAATATGCTTTGGGAGTGTAAGTCAAAATATGTAAAGAATGTAGCACAAAATGATATTGTGAGATTCTTTGCTTTAGGGGAAAAAAGCTGCCCATGGGGTGTCAGAGAGACATGAAATGAACTGCTTTAGGACATGCCCTTTGCCTGTGAAGTCATGGCAGTTTGTGACTCTGGATTCCATCATACATTGAAGAGGAGAGATGGTAGGACAATAGAGGATTTTTTTTTTTTCTTACTACAGAGCAAGAGTCTGAATTGAGACTTTTGTGGGCTGAAGGAATTGTGAACAACCTGAATGATTAACTGTCTTTCAGTTCCAGAATACTTTTCAGTCTTTTTCTTCCCTCCTTTCCTCCTGTTTGCTAACCACAATGTTATGGGATATTTCAGGGAGTATTCAAAATACCCGAAAAGATAAACCTTAAACAATTTTTATAAAATTTGTTGTTCTTGAAGCAATGCAACCTATCAATTGATTTCTATATATAGAACGAAGTCTCTCATTTGGCGTATGCAGATGATACAGAACTACAAAACCCCTTCACTTGTGCTTGTGGTTTGGGTGGGTGTGGAGAGGATGAACCTCTCTGTGATTTACTTCTTAATATGGGTCCTTTGAAATTCCCACACCTTAGACTGAAATTTTCTCAAAGGATAGGCAAAAATGCACTATGTAATGTAGCACCCAGTCCTTGTCTGAGATGTGCCGGTCAGTCTTGATAATGTTTGATGGTCTGGTGGTCAGTTCCTCAAGGATCTCCATCTCTGATTGAGGACATTCTTCAAGTCCAAGAGACTATGTTTGCAGGTGGACAGGAAATCATTTTTCCCTCACTGAAGCAAAGCCTACAGCAGGTGTGGCTATGAACTTCTTGATATTATGGGTGAAAGTAGCACCCTCTTCTCTCGGGTGTCAAATCTTACCAGGCAACTATTCCAGATACCAGAAAGTCTTAGTATAAAACTAGGTTGTATGAGCAGGCCAAGCTGCTTGCTTTTGACATCTCTTCCACTGCTACTGCTTTTGTAAAGCCAATCAAGCAAAACCAGTGTAAAATAAAGGAGAACTAAAGCAGTGCTTGGGCACTAGACAGGTAGAAACATTCCTGGCCTGTGAATCCAATCCCAATGCTTACTGCAGATACACTCAGATACTTTTCAAATACAACATGCAACATCTGTATGGATGTCAGTACCCTGACTGACAGCCATTAATGAGAGGTGAAGACTCTAATACAGTTTTTCTCTGGCAGAAATCAGCTGCATCCCTTTAAAAAGTCTGGGAACTACTTGTCCTGGCTGATGTGCAATCACTAATAGGAAACACTCAGTGAGTTTACAGTCTTTCTTAGAGATTATCAGCATACATCCTACTAAAGGGCTACTGAAAGTACCCCATGGCTAGGGAGCTGGTTGATTCCTTGACTAAAAGAGTTTTGGGGAACACCAATTTGGAGAGGATCTACAGGCACGTGTAATTGTGATGAATGTGGAAAGAATCCGTTTAAATTTAGGTGATGTGTTTATGTGAGCTCAGGTCTGCAATGTTCCCGGTGTTGCCTAGATCTTCTAGAGGAGTGTCCAAGAAGTTGGTCCCATGCCGTTCTCTGGGAAGAGGATGTGCTTGAGCAGCCCCAAATTTGGTGAGATGCTTTGAACTTGGGATCAGAAAGCGATTCTAGTCCGGATTTTTTCCCCTCTTCCACTGCTTTTATGAAACCAATCAAGCAAATCCAGTGTAAAATGAAGAACTAAAGCAGTGCTTGGGCCATAGACAGGTAGAAACTTTCCTGGCCAATGGATCTGATCCCAGTGCTCACTGCAGAAGTGCCTGTGAGTTTTGCGATTGGCTCTAATGGAGCCAGGCTTCTACCCAAGCAGTTTGCTGGGTCCTAGTGTTTGGATCACTGCTTATACCTTTGACTGGTAGTTGTCCATATCAAAAAAAATTAGGTGAAAGTGGTATATTAAGTCTAAGATTGCTTTTTATAGGCTGTATAGAGGTTCACAATTTGAAGTGCTTGGCTCTGTGTGTGGTGGGATAGGAGGTAACCTTTCAGATGCACTGATTTCTCCAGTGTGAATACAACAGTGTCAGCTCCACGCTTCACCTGAGAGAGTGTTGGTCAGGGGCTGCCTGCTGGACCATCTGGGATTATATTACAGGAAGTGAAATGCAAAAACTGAAAAAAAATTACTTGATGCTTAAAGCTGTTCAGCAACAAAAATGAGTGTTTGCTTGAAAATGAGATTTTAATGTTATTCTCAGGTATATTTTAATTTTCGTGTTTCATGCCCTTATGCAAAAATGCAAAATTATTACATGACATGGAGGCCTATTGATTTTTTTTCACAGGGACTGTTTACCATTGACAGTGTTCATCCAAGAATTGTTCCTCATTTTTAGGTATTTTCAACATGTTTGTTATTGAAGTTGCACATACCCATCTTTCACCACTTTTCATGCACAGAGATATTGCAAATGAACTTAACAAAAGGAAGACCAGTGCTTTGAAAAGAGAAGACTATGCATAAGCAGGTTATTTTTAGAAAACAGAAGAACTATGGCCTCTGAAGAAAATACAAACCAATAAATATTTATATGGAGATGCATGAGCTAAAGAAATTAATATAAGACAATATAAACAAGACACATTCTTTGATCACAGCTGTAGTGTTTATTTTTCATTGCCAAACAATGTGTGACACTTGCTTTTGGTTGCATGTGCTGTTGGTATTACGCTTAATGTAAATCACATGGAGTGTTTTGGGGCTCAGAAAGAGACCAAAGAGGCCATGCAGATTTCTTTTGATATTAAAAGCAAAGATATGAGCCCATGCCTGCAGTGACTAGAGGGAGCCTGCTATGTGCTACATTAGCAGATTGAATTGCAGGATCATCACCTTTGCAAGAAGCCTGAAATACTAAACTGTGGGTTGGCTTTGAGGGCAAGAATTGGCAAATGGAAAGCATGCATCGATGACAAGAAGAACCTCTTCCTAGCCTAAAGAATTCTGTACAGTGTTCTCTTAAGCTGTGCTGAATTTGCTTTAAAAATAGTAATAAATCTTATTGCTTAGGTCGAATGTTACATCTGTTGTGCATTTATCTGGGAGGAATAACATTTCTTTAAAAAATGTAACATGCCACCTACCAAGGAGCCAAATGTCCTTTTATAGCCTCTCTTCATACAGCCATAAAACCTATTTGCAAGAACACCCGGGAATTAATTTTAAACAAATGTGTGTGTTATGCAGAGTTAATATGTGCATTTGTGTAGCAGTGTTTTTGTTAATCTCTGACTTGTGAAGGCAACTGTTCATGTACACCCATTGCCTGTGAAAGAACATAGCTGATGTTTGCAGAACACTCAAATACAATTCTCAAAATACCAAACTAGTGAAGGTAGTCATCTTGCAGTCCTGAGAGAGGGGGGATTGCACCAGAGTTTGGGCCAGTCTTCTGTGCATGGAATTCGTAAAGAAGATACTTTTACCAAGCCTCCACAGGACAAGAGGGGAATCCAGCTGGAACTGCAAGCCTGGTGTCTGTATCAGTGGAGCGTTTCCCTGACGGTGAGTTGCTGAAGTAGCCTGTTTGCTAAACAGCACTGATTGATGATACTTACCCTTTTCTGCATGGGCCACTTCTGCGAATCCTCCACAGTCTCTCCAAAAGCAGTGGTTAGCTGTCCATGTTTTTTAACTCAGGAGGCTGAATCAGTGTGGTTTGCCCAAAGCCGTAGCAATGGGTTGCAGTTGGCATGAGAAATTAAAATTTTGGCTCTCTGTAAGTGCCTGGGAGCTTTGCTATTGGCTCTAATGGAGCTAAGATTTTACCCAAGCAATTTGCTAAGTCCTAGTATGGATCATTGCTAATACCTTCCAGAGAAGCTCTGCCAGAACATACTTAATTTATGAAATTGCTTAGTAACAGTGAGTTCCTCTATTGAGCTGCAATTTTAATCTGTCTAACAGTGACATGGTTTAATTGTATTTTGTGTGGGGTGCTTGGTGTGACGAGCTCTCCTGTAGAAAAAGTGGTTCTCAGCTGGGTGATGAATGACATCCCAATTGCTAATTCCTTTTGAGGCTTTGAGGTGAACCTGATGCCTTGGAAGCAGAACTCCAGGTGACCCACGGTATCATCTGTACCATGTATCAGGGTGTTGGGAAACCCCTCTGCAGGTATTAACGAACATGCTGATTTGGTTCTGAAGTTGTGATTGCCACTTTTAATGGGCTCTAAGGAGTAAATGGGTAAAAAATGGTGGCTCCTATGCCACCTCCTGTCCTCTGACAGTGTTCATCTTTCAGCTAGAATCACATTCTTAACCTGAATTCTAACTCCCAATCTCTTAAAATGGTAGTTTGTTTCATTTAGTCCCCAGCAAGGGTGAAATATGATCAGTGTTTGCTTTCTCTTATTACCACATATGTTAAATGAATAATTCAAATAATTTAATTACCTATTTGATTAAATTACTGGGATTTTAACCAATCCCATGCAGTTTCCTACTGAATTTATGTTTTTTTTTCTGGCAGAGCTCAAGTTACATGGTACTGTGTTGCACATGAGGAAAACTATCCATAGTCATATAAATGAGATTCAGAATAAAATATAGAGTACAGAAATGGCATATCAATATATGAATAATGGATGGTTTCCTTTTTTATTAAATATATTGGCCACCTGTCTCTCAGCACCCTGGAGAGCAGAATGTGCAACTGCAACAAATAAGGGTGCCTTAAGCAGTTTCTATTAAATATAAATAATCCATACTGCCCTTTTTTTCCACAACACACCTTGCCTTGCACCTGACTGCCATGACAGGTTGTGGTGCAAAGTGTGGCAATGGAGCCAAACAGCTGCTCCTTTGTGTGGGAATTTGACCACAGCCACGGGGCTGACATGGCCCTCAGCAGCACTTGTGGCTGTTCTCTGCAGGAGCTACTTCTTCATGGAGAAAGCAAACCCTGGGTCGTGTCTCCCCCCTGCCATAAGTGTCTTCCTGGAGGATGCAGGGGCTTAAACAAGACCCCAGCAAGAGTAATTGTAGAGCACTGCATTGCATCTGAATGTGCACTGAACTGAACGGGTTCTCACCATCCATTTCTATGAATAGACCACTCAGCGATGTGTCGGCATGAAGCGAGATTAAACACAGACATGGAGTCTAGTTCCTCAGTGTAACAAGGATCATAGCTGTTGAGTTCTGCCAAGCAAGAATCAACTTACTCAGGGTGAACAGCATGATTAGCTCTATTTATATTATTGTTTTGAAGAAAAGCTGACAGGCTGTCTGCACTGTTGTGATGGAATGGAAAAAAAAAACAGCCTGGCCAAGAAAGAGTCCATGCACAAGAAGTACCTCAAGCACTGATTTCACTGGTAGAACAAGCATGGAAATGGCTCCAAGGAAGTTACTACTCCTGGTTTTCATTTACAGAATATGTATCCCATTGCATTCTTGATCAAAAGGTTTACTGATTCCATGAAGATAGGAGTAAAGAAAAGAGGCTGCAAATACTCTCCCACAGGGCTCCTTTGATAGGTAAGTATGGCTGATTTTGGAGCTCAGTGCTGTCTGAGGCACCAGGCTGGAGACTCTAAAGGACTTTCCTGGCCGGTGGGTCTGTAAAGAAGAGAGAATTCTGCACAGTTCTGTGGTTCTGCCTCAGTTCTTGTGGTTGCTTCTTCCTGAGTGTTGTGAGGACACATTTGGTTGTTTCATGTATTTTCTAATACTGGGAGATGGATATTCTTCTAATAAAATACATGTACTGAAAAACCACTGCCACTGTATGGCTGAAGTAGCAGCTGTTTGTGTTTGCAAATCATGTCTGGCTGCCTGTCACAGAAGGAGTGCATGTGCTCATCTCTGTCTGCTCTGATTAGGCTGTTATCCTCTCACTTGGCTGTCTGTTCTGTAGCTTCAGGATGCACTGGTTTTCCAGGGCATCAGGATCTTGCCTTAGATCTTCAGCTTCTGCTTTTTGTAAACACAGAAATCTTGCTTAATGGTGATTCTGGGTTCCTCTGTCTTCCTCTCACGTGCCCCTCTTGGTGGTTTGTGACTGCGATCTGCTGAATTAGGAAGAAATGTGGAATGATGCCAGACTTCTCTGTTGATAGATATTCCCACAAAGCATGGATCATGAGATTCTCTTACTGTTTTTTTTCTTTCTTTAGATACAGTTTTGTGTAAAATATTTTCAGATAGATTTTGAGCAATTTTTTTTTCAGCATTTCAGGGTCAAATTACTGAATCAAGACCCAAATCCTGATACAAAATTCTGTAACTGTGCTGCAGGTTGGGGAAGACACAGAAAATGTGTGGCAAACACGTCCAAGATTAACTATGACAAGAAAAAGAGAGTATTGCTTTGTTTATAGACTGAATACTCAGTTTATAGCTTCATGGTGTTGCTCTGTTTCTAATTTTAGGAGAGGGGGAAATATTTAATTTGTTCTTACTTTTTATTTGGATATGGAGCTGTAGTTGACTTTTAACTGCATTTTACTTTTTGACAGTATTGCTGCAGGAAAATGTAGCACTGGCTACTTAATGTCAAGGGACACTTGCTAGTTTATTTTGTTGCCATCTTTGTGGCTTTCATCCGAGGTCACTTGTGTTATGGGACACCTGAGTCCAAGATTTATTCTGCTGCAGGAGATTGCCTAACAGGACGCTAGCAGTTCATAATTTAAAGAATTTCCAAAGCTATATTAAAGCACTGGGAAGGATTTCATCCTTCCTGAATGGTTTCCATTTCACGATATAACTTTGTGCAATAGCATTTTCTTACTGTTTTTTATAATATGCCCCTTTTGGTTGAAGAAAAATAGGGGGGAAAATTACCAACTATGGATATGACCTTTAAAGATACACAGGTGAGCACTAGGATGTGGAGTGCTAATAGGGAGATAAGGAAAAAAATAAGCACACTACCTGATTTTAAGCACCTAATTTAGATTAGGAGGCTTATCTTAGGTTTTTGTAGGAAAGTGTGGGATAGCCAGAGTTATGCTCCTAAGCCATCAGATGCTCTAAATCACCCTCTGGCAAAGCCTGCTTCCTTCTCACCTTAAAAAGCAGGCCCAGGGAACTGAACCATCCAGGTTGGGTGGGGAATTCTGCTAATATGAGTGCAGCAGCAGTGGGTTTATTTGAAGGGGAAAGAGAGACACTCAGGAGGATTATAACCTACGGTAATTAGAGAAGAAAAATCTCCATTTCTTGTTTGCTGATTGTGTGCAAGTGTATACTCACTTTTGCTGATGCTTGTGCATAAGAAAGATTCTGAAACGTGAGTAATTTGATGCATACTCTTTTTCTTGCTATGGTAAATTATAACCTTTCCTTGCCCAGAAGCTGAGCTGTAGCTCTTCTTCTGATTTAAAGTGTGTTATGTTGCCTTAATTGCACCATTTATTGTGACTTTTTGGTGCTTTTTATTTTCACTTTTTACTGTGGATGCTCTAACACAAGTAAATGATACTACAGCATTCAGGAAACTTGTTGGGGGGCATTTGAGTCAGCACTTCATCAGTGAGTGCTATGAAAGATAATCTATGAATGTCAAAGTTGTAAGACCTTGAAAAAAGGCCATTGGCAGGAAGAGCTTGGAAATCCTCTGAACGAAGCACCTAAAGGTATGTAAGATTCTGATTCTGAGTTACTGAATGTGTTGAGCCCCTGGGCATGTGGGGTCCAGATCCTGGGCTTTGTGGTGGCCATTAGCCTATCCTTTAGGATTATGGAAAATACTTAAGAAAGGAAACATATACCCCTTGGAGGAGTATGTTACAGAGCTGAATTTTCTAACAATTTCTATTACTATTCCTGCTTGAAAACTTAGAACCACCAAATAGTTTGCTTTAAAAGGGAGCATAGGAATTTCTAGTCAACCTGCTGCCCAAAGCATGGTCAGCTCAGAGATCAGAGAAGGTGCCTCAGGATTTTATCCAGTCAGTCTTGCAGCTCTTTCTGTAGGATGGGCAGGGGGAACTAAAGGGTAGCAGAATAGCTTGGCTGGCCTATGTGGGCAGACATGATTAGGAGGGCAGGTGTTTGACTCGTTCAAAATGTGGTAATGGCAATAATCTTGAATGAAGTGGCCCTGCTTCAAACAGAGGATAATTAGACTTAGCATTTGAAAGGAAATGAGCAGGAAAAGCAATAAGCATTAGGCATGAGTCCCACTACCATGCAGTTTCTAACTCTGGAAACTACAGCTTGCTTCAAGTAGTGTTGGCTTCAACTGCAAGGGTATGTCACTTCCTCAGAGCAGTCCAAAAGCTGAAGCATGAACTATAGAGTTCTGTGGTATCATGAACTTATGGAGTTGTGGTGGAAGGGAAGGTGCAAGGGAAGAACTTAAGTGAGAAACCAATCACTGTTTGGATTGCAAAGTGTCAGCAGGTGTCTGGTAGGTTCTGCTCGCTGAGGGAAGCAGGTGGCTTATTAATTCACAAGAGAAAAGAAGCATCTCACTGATGAAAGATCTAAGCATAGGAGAAACAGATGAATGGAGGGATCTCTGGAGGTTTCGAGGAGATGGGTTGTGACCCCCATGTTCTTAACCTTTTCCAAGGTGACAGAGCATATTGGTGAAGGAGAAAAGACTAGACAGGGAAATACTGGGTTTTGAGGGTTGTGAAATGCACCTGCAGTCATTTGCTTTGTGTTACTGTTGGGGAAAGTATAGGCACATTGCTGACCCTGCAGCTTTGCTCAAACATAGTATAGAACTGCACAACTGTGCCTTCCAGTCTCCAGCTTTGCTGTCAAACTTCAACTTCTTTGCAGTGATCCATCCATGAGAGATGCAGATATATACTGAATATATTTGTGTAATGTGTAGTTTGTATAATGTACTGTCTCTTTATACAAAGCCAGAAAGGAGAGGCCAGGCTGTGGGAAGGTCTAGATAGCAATATGGCACTGAGGAAAAAGGCACACGCAGGTATATGCAAGTTTAGGGAGAAGTTAGAAAGTTATGAATGCAGCTGCAGAGCCCATGTTTTCTCCAGTTTAGAACACATTTGTAGCTCTTTCCTAGATTCTTACTGTCGCTTGTGGGGAAAACATGTTCCCTGTGGTACCAAACCTAGGTCACCACTGCAGGGGCCAAAGCCTGCCATGTTTAGGTCCAGCTCTGCCCCTAGACCCCCGAGCTCAGCAGTTCCTCCAGTGGCTCCTCACGTGGAGGCTTTGCCTGCAATTCTTCTCCGAGGGACACGCCTGGGGGGCACTGCTTGGAGATGCCTGGCCTGGGCGCTGTGGTGGTGTTTAAGTCATCCGGCCAGCTGTGTGGCAGGGATGGAGGGAGGGAGGCAGGGATGGAGGGAGGCGGCTGCCCGCGGAGCTGGGACACGCGTGGGCAGGGCGGGCGCGGCCGCGCCGCTGTCCGCGGTGCTGACCGGGGAGCTGCTCCTGGCACGACTCGCGAGGCTTCTGCTTGGTCTTAAAAAGATTGGCTGCTTTATAATCTTTCTGTCTATAATATCTCTGTGTCGTTTCTCAAACGGCGTGGCCTGCTGGGACCCAGAGATTTTCACCATGGCAGGTAACTCTGAGTATCTCCAGCTAGAGCCACGTTTCCTATTTCCTTGCAGAAAGCTACTATTACTGAAATAGCTGTCTGCTAAGCTGAGCACAGTGGGGAGTCCTCAGGAAGATGATTCTTCTGAAAATGGCTGTGAAATTCTTCTGAAAATGGCTACACCAAAGCAAGGAGCAACTCTGCTTCTACCATCCCAGCACGTTAACTGACAGAGCTGCAAAACCTGAATCCTTAAGATCCTGACTGAGCTGATATAGCTGAGCTTCTGCATGCTCTTGATTACAATACTTGATTGCCTAGAACTGCTTACAGTACCTAAAAATATCTGATATATTCAAACTATCAACGACACATCCAGCACATAGTACTGGGTGCCACCCACTGGCTGGAAACACTTTTTTTCACCATGTACCTGACTTGCTGCAGGAGCCAGAAGGCAGGAGAGAGGCAGAGCTGATGCTGAAAGACTCTCCCTTCCTGCTTATCTAACGTGTTGAATTGGTTTGTGGTTCAAAGTTTTGTAGTCCTAACAGCTCTTTGTGAAATGTGATTATTTAAATTGGTATAATCTCTCTGGTGGTGTTAAAGAGCTGCTTTGAGTCCAGCAGTTCCTAGGAAAGCTGATAGCAAAAGACATTTCTATAGGTTTTATCACATACTTCTGTCACTGTGGTTTGGTCTACAGCAACCTTTGCGTCCATGAGAAGATCATGTTGGGCTCAGCTGTACCATTCTGTGGGTGACCAGCATTTAGAGATTTAACATTTTTAGAGTAAGATTTATTTTTCAGTTTGCTAATGTGTTCTTGGATCCCTCTGATAGGGTATGTATGGCAGGCTCGCAGAAAAAAACCTCAAAACCCACCATCACCTCAATTCCCTAGGCCAACTGAACATCCAAGGAAGGAGTATGTGAGAGGAGAAGATCTCTGATGCGTGATTTCTGATGCTGTAACTTTTATCAAGCATCCCTTTTGGCAACTCTCTGAAAAGCCCTTGTTAGTAGACTAAGACATTTTTTCCTCCTGCTCCTGCCTTTATCTTGTATTGGGCTCTGTTTCTATTTAATTCAGGGAATGACAGAATGCCTTTGTTCAGAGTGGCAAAACCTTGGTTGTAAGGGTCACAAAGTTTGTGATATCAAAGCCTTTCATATATAAGAGGTTTTTTTCTCTATGTGTTGTTCCTTTCACTCGCAGGAAGGAGACGAAGTTTCATCTACAACAATCTTACTGTCAACATAAGGGCTTGTCCTCGGGATTATTGTTAGCACGGGGCATTTTTGTGTTATGTGTTAGAATTCATGTGATTCTAGAAATCTCTGCTTCATTCTTCCCACATATTCAAATAATGACTGTACAAAGGAGGCCACTCCTCTTGCCTGTGCCAAGCAAGAACTCCTTTCTGCAATTAATGTACCACCACCCAATCTTTGCCTGCAGGACTATGTTCTGCATAGGGAGAGTCAACTATAGAGGAAAAGCTCCAAGAGTTGAGTACAACCATCTATAAACCTGTAACAAAATGCAAAAAGTGTTTCCCATTACAAGTCGTGCCTGGGGATGTGTGACGTGTATAATTTTTCATCCCATGATCTTCAAGAATGAGGTACATGTGATTTTTTTTTTTTTAATAGTTATCATGTTAGATAGATCAGGTCAGGCAGATCTTAGCTAGTCATCAAGATGATTTTTATTCTCTATGTCATCAACTTCTCAATTTGTCATTCCCAGAAGGGTAAATTTTTTTGTTAGATTTGATTGCATGAGGTGACAGGCACAGATTTATTTTCCCTCTTCTTTGCAGTATTCAAAGCTTAATTGATGGTGGTTGTAGGAAGATGCCTGATACCTTTAGATACCAAAACATTTAAATTAAGTGAAATAAGATTGTCAGGCCAGCATATTCTGTCAAGTGGAAGAGAGCTCCATTAAAACAGAGCGATGTCTGTTATGTCCCTGTTATGAAATACTAGTTTTCTGACCTGATCATTCATATGGAGATTTTAGAGAGAAACATGGAGTTGCTCTGTGAACTATCTGAACATACCACTCCTTTTTCAGAGTTATTCAGTGCCTAATTTCACTGGTCTCTGGTACAACTAGACCCTAGGGAAACATCTTATATGCTTTTTCTTTTCTGTAAAGCAGGAAATTGCCAATTTTGCATTAGCAAAGGAACGAGAGTTTGATGGAGCTCTCTATGCTCCACTGGGATTTATAGTTATGCTGTAAATTTGCCAATGGCTTCTGCTGCCCAACAGAATCCTCTCCCTAAGGCTGTGTGGCAAATGTTCTGATTTTGGAGAACACATCTAGGTAATGTCTCTGTTGTTAAAGAGGCAGTGGATTAGCTGTGGCAGCGTGTTTCATCCTAATGAACAAGGGCAAGACCCTGACCTATCTAATCTAGTTGGCCCTGCTTGGAGCAGGACATTGGATTAGATGACCTACAGAGTTCCTTTTCAGTTGAAATTATTCCATGATTCCCATAAAGCTGCCTGAGCATATAGCCAGAATCAAAGGTGCTTTGTGCAACCAGTGCTGGAGCCGTTGCTGCTGCAGCTGCTCTTGGGCAGAAGTTTGTCTCCAAGTGCTTCCTTCATTTTTCCTGAGAAGTGTGGAGGCATTCAAGAGATACATTTTTTTGGGACTGTGCTGTGGTGTGGTTGACTGTGCAGTCTGAACACTCCAGTGTGTGGCAGTCCTGACGTGCCTCTGCCTCCCTGCATCCCATGCTCGGTTTGATGCCTGGATGTGTCTGGATGGCTACTTTTCTGCAGTACTTACACTGAAAAAGAATCCATGCAGCCAGACAGAGCCCCTTTGGGCAGCTCTGGTATTCTGTGGAAGGCTCAGGAATCTCCAGGCATGAAAAGCTAAGGCCACCTGTCACCCCACCTAGTGATCCATTGCTCCTCAACTGTGAGTGGGTCATTCCCTGTGTTCCTCACAGGGTTGATGGTTGCACAAGCCAGCACCAACTGATCCTGAAGGCAGTCCTGGATCTTTACTGGAATGCAGATTTCACACGCTCCTTTCCACTGCTTCCAGACAAGGTATATCATGCAAGACTTTAACCTTTATTTTCTAAAAATTGTCCTTTTCAGTGCTGTGTGCCATGAAACATCCCTGTAAATGGGCAGGAACTGGAGGAACTGGAGTTCCTTTGAGTTATATGTAAACCAAGTTTGAGCGCAAACAGTGACATTTATAGAGGCAGGTGGCTTGTTGAATAGTATGCTCAACTACAAGCCATGATACTAAATGTCAGCCCGGGAATGCCATAAATCCCATCTAAAAAGTGCTCAGGTTGTTTTATGTTTCAACATGTTAGCCCCAAACTCCTGACATAAGAAAAGAATAAACAGTGTGGGTGGCATAATTGTTAATTTTTTATATCCCAAACATATGCTTTTAGCAATCAGGACCTCATAAATTTTCCCTCAATGCTTGTCAGTGTTGCTTTGGTTTCCAGCTAAGGGCTTTGAACTCTGCTGGCCCTTCTCCAGAGCTGTCATCTTGCCTGCACTGATGTCTGCAGTTTTGGGGGTCTAGCGAAAACGCTCCTGTGAAAAAAGCACAGCTTCTATTGGTGAAAGACAGAACTTGACAGGTAGGACTGAGACTTGTTCCCATTTTAAATGGGCCTTTCTTTACTAATAACCCTCTCCTTTGTACTCCCACCCCTGCCTCAAGCTATGGTTGTCCTACAGTTTGGTTCTTTTAGGTTTAGTGTTTTGCAGCCTGTACTGCTCCCATACTCATTTCTTCCACAAGTTTTCCACCTGATTGGGATTTGGAAGTCCTGCTCATCCCCTCAGCAGGATTCTGTGTGATCAGTGTCACCAAATTTCAAAGCTGTTTGCTTCAGAGGCCCATTCTGACCTGCAGATAATAATAATAATGGCCAGTCTTCGCGAGCGAAGATTTGGGAAAGGTCATTGACTCTTCGAGCCTGCGCAGTGGATTTTTTTTAGGTGAGACACAGTGTGCGCTGAACTGAGCCCACCCTTTAATCCTGAGGTTCATCTGCCGGGGCCGAGTGAAACTCGGACAGTGGCAGTGAGGGTCTCAGAACGTAGGTTTGATTAGAGTGACCTTCTCCTACTAACGAGCTCCATCTGCCCGGGGGGCCGGGAATCGAACCCGGGTCACAGCGGTGAGAGTCCTGCACCCTAACCACTAGACCACCAGAGGCCCCAGAAAAGCCTCTGCAAAGCCTGTGACTGCATCTGCTGGAGATGGGCTGCTGCAGGGCTTGCAGCAGGCAGTTCTTCTTCTCAAGGGAGAGGGTTTAAATTTGGTTTGATTTCATACAACTTTGTTGTTCATTTTGCCACATTTCTTTCTTTTTTTTTTTTTATTTTATATTTTTTTAAGCCTCACTGGTATTACCCATTATCCAAACCCTTTTGACTACTATTTCCTGGAGGCTGAGGTCTGATAGATCCTCAGCAGTGCTTCCACAAGTATCTCCTACAGCGTGACTTTTGCTTTGCTCTGTTCAGACCCTCGTGGCTGTTCTCACAACAGGGCCCCGAGCACAAAGCTGCTCAGAACTCACCCGAGGAGCCAGAACAGCAACATCCCCCTTTCCCCCAGCATGAGCTGATTTAGTGCTTCAGACTGGGATGTGAATGCCAACGTGTGAACATCTGCTGTCCATGTGGACTCTGCTGTGAGTAGCAGGTGCACACTGGGCTGATGCTCTGGCAGTGCCTGGTGGGGATGGTGTGGCCAGTCAGCCTTCCCCAGCCATTACAGGCCACAGGGTCACACACTGCTGGCTCCTGTCCCCCTAGCCAGATAAAACTTGGCCTGGGAAGGTTTCTACTTGCCTCACAGCAAGCACCCTTCCTTAGGGTTTTGGGAAATGGCTTTCCCTTACTGAAACTTCACAAATGCAGCACTTATTTGGGATGTTTCTGTGGGGCGGAAGTGGGATTTGGGATTGTTTGCACAACCCTAAACATGCTCCCTCTGAAGTCTTTTTCCCCCATTTTGCTGAAGTCAGATTTCACCTTGATAAGTCTAACCCTGTAGCAGACCCACCACAGGGATGTATGTCATCTTTATGGAGGAAGAAAAATTGCAGGAAGAATGATGTAGTGCTGCAGATTTTCAGTGTGGTAAGTTTAAAGTACTCGATCTACACCATTATAACTCTTCAAAATGATCTAAGAAAAACACCTCTGAAGCCTAAACTTTGCTTACTTCTCAAGTGCGAAGATTAACCTTTTGTAAAATCTTCATATTAAACCTAGCTGCAATTTGGCAGGAGTTTAGGGAGGAGAGAAGGAAATGGTCTGGAAAGATCATCATGATTTAAGAAGCTGTTCTTAAACAAAGTGGCCTCATTCTTTTATTTCTTTTTTATACAGCCTGTCTTTCAGAGAGCATTTTTTGGCTATCAAAGCACATTTATTTAGATCTTTCTTTTATGTGACTAAGACCTTGTCAACCAGTTCCTGGCTTTTAACTGCTTGATTCTGCAACCTTAATATTCTCTTAGCAGTGGTTTGTATATATTTCCTACACTTAGTCTTAGGAGCAAATTGAAAAAACCAGCTCTCCCACCATATGGAACCATATGTACCCTCACAGGAGTCAGCAAAATGGCTGAGCTGTTTGGACTATGTAGCAGAGACCTCCACTTGAGTTAAGAGCATGCAGCCAGAGCACTGAAGAGCTGTTTGCTCTGGCAGGGTGGTCTGCTGCCCACGACTGTCAGTGGCTGTGGCGAGTGGTCAGCAGCTCGTCTGCAAGAGTTGTGTTAAACATCAAGTTAAATGTAAGTTAAAGGTGGGACATCCTGTTTGAAAAACAGAGGGTGTGCTGTGGGTTTGCTACAGTGGGCTACAGGGTTTGGGAACCCCAGGTCTGTGTGGCCAACTGTGAGAAGAAGGTGGGTCACCTTTTTTCCTAGGGAGCTCTTCAGATGGCTGGGTGTTGTCACCAGGAGCGAGGTGCCAGAAGGAGAGGTGCCATCTGTGCACGCCGCTGGTGTGTCTTATGCCACAATGATCCCCTGCAGCAGAGAACTACAGAAAATCCTCGTTTGGTCCTTGGCCCTGCTTTAAATTGGTGGTGGGTTGTTGGACCTCTTAATTCCAGAGGCCTGATCCAGCCTAAATTTTACTGTTTCTTTGTTGTCTAAAGATTGCTCATGCACCAAGTACATAATTTTGTAGGATTTTCTGTACTTCCTTAGATGTGAGCAGCTGAAATTAATGTAGCTCTGCCTAAGCAAAGACAATAGTAGGGATTTTTTGGCAGTGCTAAGCAGGGCATCTCCAGTAGCTGTTCATAAAAAAAAGCCCCAATAAAAACCAAATCCAAAACCAAGACAAAAAACCCCACCGAAACAAACAAAACCCCACACAACCCCACAACCTTAACTTGTGTCATCTTTCTCATTCCCCTTTTCTGTCCTTCTCCAAAGTCTGCTGCTTGCCCGTATTACCCAACTGCTACTCTGTGGCCCTCTGAACCCAGCCAGCCTCTGTTGGCTGAAGCCTGCAGAGCAAACACAACGTGGTTGTGTCGCAGAACACTTGCAGCATTGATCAGCTCCTTGTAAATGGTGTTGTAAACACCCCCTGTGGGTCTGCTGCGTGCCTTGTGAGAGCACAGGGATCTCCCGTTGCGACGGAGCGCGCCCGTGCAGGCACTGAGGGCCTGGTGTGCAGTCAACAGCTGGGTGTGAACTGCTGGGTTTGGGCATGTCTCTCCTGGATTGTGGACAGATCTCCAAGGCAGCAGCACATCCACTCCAGGGATACTGCTTCCTTTCAGCGTTTTGAAGCCTTGCTTCAAAGCTTCAGAGCCTCTAAATAAGGCAGTTGGAGCCTTTCTTAATATTATCGATACACTGTGGTTTTCCCTCAATTCATCCACAAAATGGATGGGCTAATTTTCCTGGAACTGTCTGAAAAATATTTAGCCTGAGGCAAGCATATTAGAAGGAGAATTTCTGCTTGAACACTGAATGTTTGACAGTTGCAAGCAACTGAAAGTGAGGTCTTGTAAAAGGGAGTATGAGGCATATTTAACTATGTCATCTGTGCCAGGTGTCTGCCTGTACTAACTTTTCTGGTTGGATGCACAAGTAATATGTGCAAGTCCATAATATATCCTTTCCCTTAAGGATCCAGCTTTATTCTGGTAAAACTCATTAAAGTCTATGGAATTACAAGATCATAAATCTAATATAACATTGGAAAATCAGACCCTGTGGATGTGCTCTGTGTGTGGTATCAATCTATTTGCAGTGTATATATAAATAAGATTTGTGGTGAAATGAGAAAAACAAGCTGCTTGTATATCATCTAGGAATGAGCTCTATGCTGTGCTTAATATTTTCCAGAGACAAATGTGGTGACAGACTTATCAGAAACACTGGCTGAAATGAAGCTGTTGGTCCAAACATCCTCATCATCCTTTATCCTAAAGCCAAAGCAAAAAATGACACGTCCCAGTGGGTGTGGGCCATGGTAACATTACGTTTTATCATTATTATTATTATATTCAGATGTTGGTTGTGTTTACAATTACAGTGCTGGCAGACAGACTCTATTAGAACTGCCAAAGCTGATCATCTACCCCAAATCTGATCATATTACTGAGAACACAGTCTGCGATTTTACAGGGGCCAGAGACAAATTGACTCTTTCTTCCCCGCCAGCTCATCTTGCCGTATCTATTTCAGAGTGAGACACAACATCTATTTCATTGAGTCTCCACCACTTGCGTTGGATCCTTCTGGATGGTTGTCAGGCAGAGACCAAGCAAAGTGAGTGGCTTTGTGCTAGGGAAGGGAGCAACACACAGGTATCTTTATGGAATTGGCAGGTAAGTGAGTTTACTGCACGTGAAAGATGAACAAGGGCTTGTTTTCCCATTTTGACCCCTTTTTTTTTTTGGTAACAAAAGGAGTTTTGGAGGAGGGGAAATTCCTGACAAGCTAGTGTATGTAATTTCTCTGTGGTTATATTAGGCTGATTATTTTTCTGTCCCAGGGACAGTAAGCCAACAGCACTTTCATGGTGTACTTTTCATGCAAAGAGTGAAGTGGGCCTAGCAGCTAAACTGGGACAAAAGGTATCCTTCAGGCAGATCTAGCTGTCAGCACTTCAGTGAGTTTCCCCTACACAGACTTAATGGCTCACTGAGTGAAAATGAAGAAATGAGCAGGTTAGTTTGCCCTATGGAGAGAAAGAGAGATACTCTTTGGAAAGCAAGGTAGATATTCTGATTATATACAAGCAGAGCCAAGGAAGAAAGAAATGGCCACGTGCTAGAGGATTATTCTGAGAGGAAACACTATAGGGTAAGTAGTGGAGCAAAACTACTAGATTCTGACTCCAGCAGAAGGCCTGTTTTCTGCCTCTAGGAATGATTCCTTACAACTGAATATTAAAGACTCTCAAAAGTCAGCAGAAACCTTCTAGCTCCTGCTTATTAAATCTCTGGACAGGAGTTTATGGGGCTCTGTGACAGCAACATTCTCCTGTCCCACAAAATAGGGAGATTCCAAAGCCTCCCCCTTTACCTGACTGGGTAAGCAAGGGTGCTGGAGTTGGTTGGTCCAGCCCTAATTTAGGGAAGGGAATTTCCCATATCCCAGCTGGCTGCCAAAAACTGGGGCACTGAAATTGTCTGTAGCATCATCTCTTTTCTTTACTCTGGCAAGACCTCTTGCAAGTGGAGGTCCTCTAAGAGAAGGAATTTGTTTTGATGAAGATGAAACTTATGTTCATGTTTTTTCTTTGGTGGAAACTACTTGCAGACGTCCTGGGGTTTCAAGGAAACTGAAATTGCTTTTTTATTGGCAAAATTATTCATTGCATCCTACCCTGTATTGTGCAGTACTTCTGAAATAAGGAGCCTTGAAGAGGCGCTGTGGCTTCAGGCTCAGCAGGAAACAGTCTTAGGAGCAGGCAGCCAAAAACAGCTTCCTCTCACAGCAGAGAGATGCCATAGGAGATAAGAATCTGCTGAATCCTGAAATTAACAGGAGACAGATGTCAGGAATCTATTTCTTGCAGAGATGAGATCTACCTTGGATGAGTGCAAAGATCTTTTCACACATAGCTTGCAGAGTATCCCGGATTCCTGAGCACCACAGTTGGTTTTCCCTGCCATTTGTGGAGGCAAGGCTACCCAGTGGAGCTGATGCAGTTCTGCCAGTTCTTTCACAGCAACAAGACTGTGGGTCCAAAGTGCCTACTCTATTTTTAACTCAGGAAAAACTGTGATCTTGCTTTGGAAGTGGTGGGATTTTCCTGCCTTATTCAGCTCCACAGCCGTGAGAGCGTGAAGGCCTGGGAGGAGGAAGAGAGGAGGATAATCCAGAGCTGCTGCCCCTCAAGGTAATTTCTCGCTGCTCAGTCAAGCTGTCAACCTGCTCCTCTGGATGGGTGAATCCTCACAGTTGCTCTTCCTGCCTTCCAGGTCTCAACATTGGAAGCTGCCCCATGTTTCCCTTCAAGCTGGTAAATTTCCTCTAATTTTCTTTGGATTTTGATAAGCACATGCTTGACTCTTTCTAATGGATTTAATAATTGATTTGCAATTATTTACTTCATGATGTTTCAGCATGATGTGATAGAGAATCCAAAGAGGCTGAGTAAAAGCCACTGCTGTGTGTGCAGGAAGAAGGTGTAGATAGTGCTGTCAGCACAGTTCATGGAGAGGAACCATTTTCTCCTTTGGTCTAAGCAATAGGTATTTAGGTTTTGCACAACTAAAAACTCAGCATTATCTTCTCTTTAACTCTTGCCTAGCTGTTGTCTTTTTATTTGAGTGAATAAGCAGTTCTGAAGAGTAAATATAGCCATTTGGTGTTTTCCTTTTTTTTTCTCCTATGGACAAATGCAGAGAAGCTCAGCTTAGATGTTATTTTCAGCAGCTCATTTTTGCTGCCTGACCTATGTGACTGAGTTAAGGTCACAGGAAAGTGCATCTTTTTTCCCAGATTAGATGATGCGCTTCATGCACATGCTAATAATTCTGATCTCTGGGACAGAAGGTAGAGATAAAAAGGCACCTTAATTCTACTAGTCCATGCTAAAGCTTCTCAGAGGAATTCTGTAAGCTTCCTCTGTAAACTGCATCATCCTTTGGTTTCATCTTCAGAAGTAAGGACATCAGCTACTCTGTGAAGGACAGCAGCACAGGCTGTTTTCCAGCAGAAGGATGAATACAGCATAGCTGTCAGTCCTGCTCCATTCTGAGTTTATACAGTACCATTAGGCTGACTATCATCTCTTTCATGATGTTGCTTCCAGTTATTTCATTTATTGGGAGTAGCTGATATGCTGGAGAGCAAGGCTGCTGTCATTCAGAGGGACATGAAAAAGCTGGAGAAACTGGATGACAGAGGCATTATGAAATTCAAGAAGGCAAAAGCAAAGTCCTGCACCTGGGAAATAATAACCCCCTGCAACAGTAAAATCTGGGGACTGCCTGACTAGCAATCAGCTTAAAGTGAAAGGACTTTGAGGTCTTGATGGACATGAAGCCAAACATGAGTCAAAAATGTGCCATTTCAACAATGAGAGCCAACCACACCAGACATGAAGTGCAACAATACCAGCACAGCTGGCGGGTCCGTGGCAGTGATTGTTCTCCTCTATTCAGCACTTGTGAGGCCACACCTGGAGTAATGCACCTGGAGTAATTCATCTCCCAGAAAGTATGAAAAAGCATTGAAAAACTGGAACAATATTAGTGAATGGTAACTCACGTGGTCGGGGGCAGGATTTCACAATGCTCAGGGAAAGGCTGAGGGAGTTGGGTTTGTTCTTGAGAAAAGACTCAGGTGGAACCTTATTGTTGCCTTGAACTACCAAAGGGGGGTTACAGAGACAACAGAGCTGCTGAGAGGAGCCCAGACATAAATTACAGGAGGCACCAGGCACAACTGTACCAGGGGAAATTCCTGCGGTGTCTGGGGGAAAAGTTTTTCACCCAGAGAGGGATGCAGCACTGAAGAGGTTCCCAGAGAGGCTGAAGGCCCTGAACATCATCAAAACTTGACTGTGCAAGGCCCTGAGCAAACTGAGCAAATTTTGAAGGTAGTCCTGCTTCGAATGGAATGAACTAAACGTCCTCCTTACTGTTCTATGCTTCACTTTTATTCAATGTTATTAGTCTTTTCCTAGCTCATCAGATTTCTCTGTCAGACTGTTAGATGTTCAAGTTATAGCTGTTCATGGTCTCTTACAAAGGAAATACGTGTGGCCTACAACTCACATAGGTGTGGACCTAAGCCTGTGAACACCTAGGCATCTCTTGGTGCTATGATTTGTATGTCTAACCCTGCCCTCACTGAATGCAAACGCAGTGTTCAGTGGCTTCAGAGAGGATGGCTCTATCACTATTAATATTTATTTTTTATTGACATCCTTAGAGCTTTCTTACAGAACAAAACGTTAACTTTTTACAGAAGTGAGTGCTTTCAGACATGACCTTTTGCCTTACAGCATTGTGTGGCTGCTCCTTAAATATAAATTTCACATAAAGTGTGTTCATTTTGCCTTTCAATCATAATTGATGATTTTGGGAAAAAAATACCCCTGTTACAGTTTCTGTTCCCTCACTAGTGGTTCCCACTCCTTCACTTGTCTTCCAGTCCCTGCAATGGTAGACAGGGCTGTGGTAATGACTATGGAGAAGATCAGAAGTAGCTGAAAAGGAGCAGGGCTGTGGAATTCTCTGTCAGGTTCCCAGTGAGCCACGGTGCCCCACCATGTGCCCCTGCTCCCCTGAAGAACCCTCTCATCACCTCACCCGTGCCAAATGTCAGATTAACTGCTTGTGTGGCCCTGATCCAACCGAAAGGGCAAAGCCCTGTGGTGAGGGCCAGCTGTAGATGGCTGGAGGAGAGGCGGGAACGCTTTCAAACTACCAGGAAAGGAGAAGCTGATGGATGCTTCCCCACGTGGGCAGCAGCAGGCAGGTTACTGTTTCACAGCTCGCCTCTGTATCAGACAATCTGTCATTTGCGAAGGCAATTAAAGAGAGCACCACAAGAGCCTGCTTTGCTGAGCAGAGGGAGGAGAAAGCAGCTCTTTGAGATGAATGTGACCAGGAGCTGCAGGGAGGTGTTGGCATTAGTTCCCGAATGATGTCAGCGGGAGAGCCTCAGCGGAGATGCCTGGAAAACATCAGGCTGCTTATCTCAGCCACAGCTCATCCTTGCTGAGCTATGGGAAAGGTCACACCCGTGACTACTGCACCAGGCTTCCTTCAGACCCTGCCCAGTGGCTTCAAGTGAATATGGAAGGAAAAAAGAAATGAAACCCGAAGCCAGTGTTGGAAAGAAGGGGAATGCAGCCGTGATGTGTTATTGCAATGAGAATGTGTATGTTTGCCAAATATATCCTTTTCCACTAGCAGATAACCCTCAGGGAAAACAAGCCTTTGCTGTGGCTGTCAGCTGATGAGGTTATTCCTTTGGTTTTCAAAGGAAAAGACTTTTGAGAAGTCTGGGGCTGGAGTTATTGGAGTCCCTCCTTTCCTGTGTTACCCTGCCAGGGGTGTTACAGTGGCTGTAAGCTTCCCTGCATTTTGCCTTAAAAATAGCAAGGATGGTCACAAGGAGAAAAAAGAGAGGGGAAAAGATGACAGCTTTGTCACTTCTGCTCCCTTGGTAATGGTCTGAGAATTTTTTTGCAGGAGGTCAGGCAACTTGGGAATCCTGAGGGTAAAGTTTCATGAGGTCCTTCATGGTGATTGTGTGCTCTTTTGCAGGGCAAGGGCACTCTGTTTTCATATTAACACAGCACTGTAGTGCTTTTTATTATCTCCCTCCATTGCTTGGTGTATCTGGGATACGTCTTTTCTAATGGATGGGGGGGAAAGGAATTAATTTTCTCTGTTTTTAGAATTTAGATGATACTTTCACCAGAGCCTCTTTCAACAAAGCCATTTTGTTGTAATGGAAAATACTGAGATTTTATTTCTCTTTTTTTCTGATAGAATACATTTTTACTTCACAATAATGTGGCACAGCAGTTGAATTTTCAGTTCCAGTGTAAATAGTACCTGCACCATATGACCAGTATGATACTTTGACACATCTCTAAAGCTCATCTGCTCTCTTGAGTATTTTGGTGTTCCCACATAAAGCCTGAGGAAGATAACAACCTAATGGAAATGCATTCAAGGCGAAAGTGTTTTGGACATCTATTTGTTTCTTTGGGATGCATTAGAGTACCAAGAGTAGAGTAGAGCTGGGAGCAGGGTCAAGCCTCCACATCCTCAAGTCTCTGAAAAGTTTGCAACCAAGTTGCAGTACTGCTCTGTATATTTTAACTGGGTCACTAAATGAGAGCCATTTGAATGCTTCATGCTCTGCATCTTCCAAGTAATTGCAGTTAAAGGATTCATTTTAATGTTAATTTTCCCACTTACAAGTTTGAAGCTGAGCTTGGAGTTATGCAAAAAAGAGGCATATCTCAGTCTGTTCTGAATCTGAAACCAACCAAGTGTCAGTATAAAAACAAACCCACATTATTTACACATTAAAACTTCTTACATTGTGCTTTTGAGGTGGTGAAGGACAAAGTCTTCACTTTTAAAAATTACTCTTTTAAAAAAAAACAAACCAGTAAGTTTTCTGAAGAACCATAAAACAAGATGCTGCCTCACACATTCATGTCTGAAACTCTGGTTGATTTAAAGAAAAGAAAAGACTGGATGTTTGCAATGTTTTATCTGACCCATGTCCCATCCAGCTTCTCAGTTAATTTTTTTCTTCTTTGTAATTTTTTTTTTGCCATTTTTTTCCAAAACATGACTCCTAAGATTAGTCCTATTATCTCCAGACACTAGGACTGGCCTGCAGGACCTTTAGGAAAATGAAAACCAAGAGGAGTTTTGTGATGACTGAGTGAAGTTTAAAGCTGAGGGTTGAAGCTTCAGGGTTCTTCTCCTGGCAGCACTTCAAGTCCAAACTCAAAGGGAGCATAAGCATCCAGCTCAGGGCATCCTCCCCATGTTCTGGGGAAATTACAGCTATGAGGAACTTCAGCAAATCTAACCTCTTGACTTCTTTCTCACAGCAGCCAGCACAAGTGTTTCAGAGGCTCTGTTTCCCCTCCCAACACAGCCCTGAGGGCAATGCAGCTCCAGGCTGCACTTTCTATTAGAGAGTCTGGCAAAGCTCTGGGGCAGTCTTTCATTCCAGTGGGGATGGTTACTCTGCTCGCTTTGCAGTAACCCTGGTGGTGTGTTAAAGTCCTTAGGAGAGAACAGACACTTCCCGAAAAGAGGAACAAATTCCATCGACAAAGGGGTTTTGTTATGCAAATAAGTGCTTTTACCAGCTGGCCACTGGGAAGAGGCAGCTTCAGATGCGCTTGTTGCCGTGCTGGTGGAAGTGGCTCTTGAGGCAGTGGGACAGCCCTAGTGAGAAGAACTATCAAGAGAGAATTGAAGTGGTCACTGATGGCAGAGACAGTGGCCAGAGGCACGAGTGGGATTGTTACAATGGACAGAATGAGGAGAGGCTCTGAAGATAAGGAAAAAGCAGCAGAATTAGATTAGGGATTCAAAGCAAATGGCGTCGTTTGAATGACTGGGCAAGAAAGGCAGCTTCAGATGCAAGACAAAATGATAGCTGGACAGTAAAGAAGGCCAGTAAGTGAATGATGCAGATTTTATTGCAGAAATATGCAGCAAAAGAACTTAATTACAGTCATGATTTATTAAAATGAGCTGGGAAGCGTCCCAGTTCAAAAAAGCTTTTTATAGAGGAGGCAGCCCACATATTGCCTATCCAATTAGCAAGAGAGATTTGTGAATATAGAATGTGGAAACTGGCAGCCACAGGGTGAATGGAAGAATGTCTGTAAATCACATTTTGACAAACGAGGGAGAAGGCTGTCTTGGCTCATCACAACCACTCCCCTGTCTGTCTCTTTTTTTTTTCCCAGTCCAGAACTGAAATGTTTGTCCCCTCAAACAGCTGTCCTGCCTTTGCTTCCTTTGATGCTGTGAAGTTCATCAATATTCATCAGAATTGGAGAGAGAGAGGCAAAGAGAGAGAGGGAAAGAGAGTAATTTTCAGCAGGGGCAGCTGAGTGACACACTGTGAACACTAACACTAGCAACAAGACCAGATTCTTTGCCTTTTGGCATCTCCCATCATGGACACTTACCCTGCCACAGCAGTGCTGCTGGCTGCAGGAGGTCTGCCAAGGAGCACAAGGATTCAGATGTGATGCTCACACTAATCCTGGCAACTCCAAACAAGAGCTCAGGGAAGTCTAAGCAATTTTGCAAGGTGATGGGCAGAAACCTTAAAGGGTGTACCATTGTGTCCAGCTTGTTGGCAAAGGAAAGCTTTCACAATTCTTTAGAGAACTTCTCAACTGTCTAGTTGGATTGTCCTTTCTAAGAAAAATCAGTATGATTATTTAGTTTTTACCTAGAAATTAAGCTTTTAAACCTGTGAACTTCTTTTCCAAAGTTCTGGTCTGACCAGAGCAATTCATATTTTCCTTGCTCTATGAAGTGACTTCATAGTTGGTAAAAATAAGAAAGCATTTGCCCTTGTTTTAGGGTTTGATAATGTTGTTTACATGCTATGTGCATAATTCTGTATTGGGATGAGAATCTAAAAGCAGCTTAGATCCTGTTTCAAAATCATCACTTTCACTTAGGGAAAAGGCAGATGTTATGGATTTGCAAACATCTATCACCCTGGGAAGAGAAGCCATGACCAGTGCTGGACAGAGACACCTTGCAAGACTCCACACAACAAGTCTTCTCGCAGCAGCAGAGACCAAACCATCTCTGAAGCTGTGGTTGCACCCAGTCAGTGCCTCCAGTAAGTAGGCCTGGTGAGCTGGGATGGTGAATTCAGGGGCATCAGGACTCTGCTGATCTTCTAGAGCCAATACCTAAGCTGTGCCTGCCTCCCTGGAGGTGTCACACTGTCCCTGTGCCCGGGGCAGCACAGATGGACCCTGTGCTACCTCCGCATTTCTGACTCAGCAGACTCGTGGTGTTGCATTTAGTGGTGTCACCATGTCACCCCATGCCCACAAGCCTCTTGTTCCTCGTGATAGTCATACTTGCAGTGGTTCCCTTCAGATTTGAGGCCTGAGATCACTCTGATGGTGTCTGTGTGGGTGGAGGAAGGTGCTACAGGTGGGTATCTACTTACTAGTCCCTGGGGGATGACACAGAACTTGGCTTTTGCCAGGTCTGGCTGATCCATGCTGCCTGTGGCAGATCAGAAGTGATTCCAGACATACACATAGCACGGCTGTTCCTTCACCAGCTGTACACTGCACCCCAAAGAGTAGAGTAAAACCTCACAGCTGAGCTGAGAGCAAGATGAGCACTTCTTGTTATTTCTGTACTACAAGCAATGTTTTTTTTTTCAGGGGGCCCTCTACACCAAACAAATTAAGATGTTTCTTCTATTACAGTCAGTGGCAGTGTAAAAATTCTGATTTGCTCTTTGGAGTTTCCATTGAAACTGTTGTGCCCTCAGGCTGTAGCTCAGTGATCTCAGGTAGATACTGTGGGTACCCCAGAGTCTGAAGTTTAACATGAGATACATACTTAACCTATTGAAACTATTCATGGAACATCAATATCCTTCTGCACTTGGAAATCTTCATCAGATGGAGATTTCCATAAATCTACATCCATCAATACAGAGAAAGAAAAACAGAAATTAATCCCCAAATGGTTAAGTACATCCTTTTTTTTCCAGCTGTCTGATATTGAGGAATCTCATTTAGTACAGGATATGAAAAGCTTCTGGGGTTTTTTTGTTTCTTTTGGGGGTTTGGGGTTTTTCTGTGTGTGTGTTGTTTTGGTTTTTTGGAGATTTTTTTTGGTCAGTTCCATTTGCCACCAATCCAGACTTGCTATCGGTTTGGGATCTAAATGTGCAACTGACCCAGCATCGCTGAGATTTGCCTGGTTTTGTGTCTGAGTTGGACTTGCATTTGGCAAATGGGTGCTTGCAGCTGATTCAAACCCATTCAGAAGCTCAGCAGATGCTTCTCTGAGCCTCTTCTATGTTTTAAAATGGAAACAAAGCATAAAACCTGGTGCTTTCTGTGCTGTCCTGAATTATGGATTTTATTCTTCTTGTTAAAACACATTTGACACATCTTCTGATTTATCACTTTGTAACATGATAGAGTGAGTATAAAATACCAGGTTCTACCCCACAAATAGTGATGGGACTCCAGTTACTGCTCTTTTCTCTAATGCTCTTGAATTCAGTAACAACCCCCTCAGCAGGGGTCAACAAGGGCTCTGTGTGTTGCAAGGACCCAACACTGCAAATAAAACTGTAATTAGTCATGGACTTTGCTGAAATCCTACACATGCTGCATTATGTAGAAGTTCAAACCAGAAGATCTTAACAGTCCCTTATAACCTAAATATTGATGAAAAAGGGACCCACATTTTTGAGATTAACTCTTTTTACAAAGAGTCTTTTGAGAAGACTATCCTCCTTTAATTTTCTGGTCTGAAAATATCAATAGTTTGTTTTTTAAAAAAAAAAAACAAAAAAACCAAACCAGGAAAACAGTAAAACCATTGCCACCATGTCTGCAGGTTTACAAAAATAAAGGGAAAATGGGCTGCTGTATCCTAGATATTCCACAGAGTGCTTAGACATAATAATGTACTGATAGGTTTTGCGTTTATCAAGAGTGATCACCTTAATACTGAGCTCAAACCTAAGTGGAGAAAAAACTATGATTGTCAAGACTGACCTGAATCTGGCAGGATTCTTTGTTGTTCGTGGCTTATATTTTTGAAATTTGTTTTTCAGCTACTAGAACTGTGGCTTCTCTGAAAGCTGAGCTCAG
This sequence comes from Lepidothrix coronata, assembly GCF_001604755.1. Lineage (NCBI taxonomy): Eukaryota > Metazoa > Chordata > Aves > Passeriformes > Pipridae > Lepidothrix > Lepidothrix coronata. The sequence continues at coordinate 6,229,113 of NW_016690190.1, forward strand.
AAAATGAAGGTGAATAACAGGAAGAGAAAAACCTGCTGCAAACCCATCTAAAGGCAAAAGGTTTAAGCCTCTGGCTCACGGCAACTTATGGGAAAGACACTGTCATTTTGTTTGCAGTGATTAAAGGTGAGCATCTTACCCCTGTGTGGGATTTCTTGCCTTTGAAACACGTTTAGTTAATTATTACATCTTAATTTACTTTCTGCCATAGAATAATAAGCCTTGCTGTGGGAAGCAGAGCACAGGAAACACAAGATGGTGCTTTTCAGTGGCAAAGCTTTGACTATGGCAATGTTTTTTGCAATATTAAACCTCAGAATCCACAAGGGAGGTACCATAATAGCAAAATGCTATTAAAAATGATGGTGTATTTTATAAGAGCTTCAAGCGCCTCTCATAATATTTGTAGATAATCTCAGTTTGCCAATTTGTCAAGTCATTATTCTCCATCTGTGATACCCAGTGATAACCAAATAGATTTTTAATTCATTTTTGTCAACACTAGTGAGCTCATCACTAAGGTGTTGAAAAAAAACAAAACACAAGCTTTAAAAACACTGTGAAGGCAATATATTGTTATTCTAGCATGTACTCAAACCTGCAAAAGTGCCAATTAAAATATTAATATATTCACTTTAGAAAGACAGAGGGGTGATTTGCCTTTGTACACTACTATCCACACATATTTTTTGCAATTTTATTTCTGGGGTTAGTGATCATGGGGATGTTTTTTCTGGCATGAGATAATTTCACATAATCAGGTGCAGAAACTGAAAGTCAGTGGTTGCAGTTGGGCATTCACTCAGACCAAACACCTCAGGCCACTATGAGCACGTGGCCTTAGATCCCCAAATGGCAGGCACTTTGCTGTCCCTGGAGAGCACAGTAAAAATTCAAACCTTTTTTTTCCATGGCCTGGATGCCAGCAGACGTGCACACATATCCTTGACCCGCAGTCTGAGCAGGAGCCACTTCATCAGTGCATCAGAAGTTCCTTTAAGAAACAGGTGGAGAAGGATAGGTGGGAATGAAGGAGACTTCTGTGCTGTGCCTTGAAACTCTTAAGTGCAGTATGGGTTTGGACGATAGTGATGTTAAGTAGCACTTCTCACACTGTGCATTAGCACTGAGTGCCCTAAAGAAGAGACCCAGGCCTTCCATCGGCACATCTGTTCGATCAGGTTGTGTGCTCATAGCATCTTCTTCTCAAACTGCACTATTACAGCCGGACACTAGAGAGCTCCTTTTACCAAAAGCAGCTCAGCAATGCAAGGGGAGGCTCCCTCAGAGGCACCTTCCAAGTATTCTCCCGCTTTTTAGGGTAGTTTTACTCTTTTTTTAATTATTATTTTCATGTTAAAAATTAATATTCCCCAGAGAAAGCTGTCTTTGCCAGAGCAATGGCTGCAGCTGTAACTCCACATCTCCTACCATCACCAAGGCAGAGATTTTGCAATTGTAACTTCGGAACTAATTATACAGTTTCAGAGATAGCAAAAAAATAAATCAAATGCTGCCAGCTTGGAAATGATAATTAAGTTTTCCTTGGAATAACAAACATGCTAGATCTGTGATTTATTATGACTACCACTGTATTAATGATAGTAATAGCCTGTGTCATGCACCTATGCAGAGAACATGTTTTCGTTTAAATTACCAGATTACAGTCACAGATGCAGGGTGAATTCTAACTAGCTCTCTGCAGTCACTCTGCTGATAACCTTAAGCCTTACAACACACAAGCTATTGCTAAACACTACTCCATTAGCAAGCAATATAACAGGATGAAGACTGAGCCTACTTTTTTTTTCATTAGCTGTATTTGACCCGTCCGCCACAGTTGCCTTTATCCTATCAATCTTTTATTCAAAACCAAAACAAAATCTCCTATGCTGTCACTGTAAGGGCATAAGCATTCCTGCTTTGCAGACTCTGACACAAACACAGGCTGCTGCTGCAAGATGCTACAGGGAAGTGACAATCCTATCCTACCCCTATTGGGGGTTTTGCTCTAGGGTTGATTTGCAGTTAATCTTGTCCTGTGGTCAGCAGCTGGAGGGCACAGGATTTTAGGGGCATGGCTCAGGATTTTGCCTCCCAAGCAAGTCCTGTCTCACTCCTACCTCAAAATCCTGTAATGCAAAGACTAAAAAATTCTATATGAAAACTTCAGAAAGGTTGGGGAAAGCCTTGTTCCAGCCTCTCCTGTGCACTGTGGTGGTGCTTGGCCAGGGCAGAGAAATAGCTGGCGCTGTTGGGAGCTATAACATCAGCTGCTACTGAAGCTCTTGCAGAAGCACCAGCACACTGATGCTGTTTCCCCACTCTTGCCTCCTCTTCCTACTACAAGCCAGAATGCAGTGAAATCTGGAGTGGGGAGCCTTTGTGCTGCATGCAGGTCTTTCTCCTCCCAGTCCTTGTGTGCCCTCAGGCAGAAAATGGCCTTGAAATCAGGAGATGTGTTATTTTCTGCCTGCATTCCTTTCTATCTTCGGGCACATCACTTGGCCTTCCTGCATCTCTGTTGCTTCAATAACAAAGCCAAGGGTTGTTTTCTTCCACCATTTCTTTGCCTTGTTCCCCTGCCTGGTTTGGGACCAGGAGACTTTCACCGGGCAGGTATGAGGTCTTGCAGCTCTCTGGGTGGTTTTAACAAGGGCCAGGGTTGTAACAAGGGTGCAGGTACCTCCCGAGTCCTGTGGAGAGATTGCTGTCTGTGCTCCTGATGGCACAGCTAGGAGACCAGGCTGGCACAGCTGGCAGGGTGGTCCACAAAGTTGGAGGCTTGCTGTTGCAGTTGCTTAGTTACACTTTCGTCTAGATGGACCAATTCATTATGGATTAAAATGTTCCAGACCTGATTAGATTACTTGCAGGCAGCCTGACAAGGCAAAACTATTTATTGTTGTCTTTGCCTGGATGTAGAGGAGGATATTCTGCAGGAATGAGTCAGATCTGATCAGGTTTACGTAGAAAACCAGGGAAGCAATATTTAATTCTGAGGAAGCTTCTCTTCCAGGACAACTCGACCGCGTTAATGACAATGAACTGAATTGTGTCATGAACATCTTGTCACTTAGTTTCCAAAACCAGCATGTCACAATGATAGCTGAAAGATGAACTCTAGTGTTTGTTTCTTTGTTCTTTTCAACCCATGGTCCTCTGAAAATGTATAGATAGCTGGAAAGAGAGAGGATTTTCAGTGTAGGGCAGCTCCAAAGAAGGTCAGTGTGGGAGGTGAGAGGCTGCCTTTTGACTCATCTGAAATTCTCTCTTATGAACTGCGCTGTTTGAGCCTTGGCCGTGCCATCCACAGCCCACACACTGACTCCCATACATGCAGGGCAAGTCCCCAGCATGGCACTCATCAACTATCTTCCTAAATGACCTTGAGCTACCTGGAGGATTCTCTCTGACTTTTGTGAACAGAGGACTTATAATGACAGAAAATGTAACAAAATCCAGGAGTAACTTGCTGAACTGTAGCTAACAAAATGAAAGAGTGTGCTGAAGTCAGAGCTAGCAGTCCCTTGCAAAACCCCATTTCTCAGAAAATTGTGTTTTATTGTTTCCAGCCCTGCTAGCTCACATTACACCCCAGCTAAACCTAGCAGGGCCCTGTTATTCATCAGTCAGTTTTATGGCATGACAAGAGTCTGCAAAATTAGAAGCCAGTTAAACAAATTAAAAAATTTAATGGAATCCTCTATCTGCATCTTGCAAAAGAAAAAAGGAAATGCCTTGGGATATGTTTTTCTCATAGGGAGGATCATATGGGCCCCCAAAAGGCAACAACAGCAAGGTGGCCACTGGAGAGAGAGAAAAATCTCACAAAATTTTATGAAGGAAATGAAAATATGATTCCTGTCAAGTCACCCCTCATAAGTCCGTCTTTTCTCATCAACATCTCAGACCATGTGATATTGAGAAAAAATGAAAACACTAGCTGTGGCTGTGAACTACTTTTCCCCTCTAATTTTATTTTGCTTCAACTGTCCAGAGAGCAAATCTTCTGGGAGGTATCCAAGACCTCAACATCTAAGGAACCCTTTCTAGAATCTAAATATAATAGCTCTGCCAATTTAGCTGACATATGTGGTTATTTCAGTGACAAAGTACTCTGGGACCTTCTAATCCCCTTCTCAAAAAAAACAAGAAAAGGGAAAGAAATAAAGCCCCAGTATCACTTTATTTATCTCCCCAAAATATTTTGGTGTGTGGTCTTTGGAAAAACGGCTCATGTAAAATCATTTTTATAACTGGTTATTGAATGGATGGTGATCTATAGGCTATTCTTCTCATCAAGATGTCACCCACTGTCAGGTCTGACTAATAAGAGTTTATAGACCAGCGGTGAGTATAAGCGGTCTCGGTGACATGAATACAAACTCAGCAGCTCAGCTTACTGCAGCTTAGCACGGATTAATTTCCCATGGCAGATGCCAGCCTCATGCCAAAAAAGACTAACCCTATCTTTATGATTCTTCTCTTCTTCACGATTGTCAATCTGTGCAAGAACAGAGATAACTAGAAACAGGCCCAAATTACAGAGTGTGGATCTCTGCAGCACTTCTTTGAACTTGTGCTATGCCTGAGTTTTCCTTCAGGCTCCTCTCCAGTCCTTTCCTTTATAAAACTATTCAGAGTTTGGTCTGGTTTTACCCTTTTTATCAACAGGTCTGTTTAAGCAGCAGTGATGTAAATGATGTTAACTCTCAGGTAATTAAGTTTTTTCTCTCTGTCTTTTCCCAGGGAATGATTAAGAGTATAGAAGTGTACTATGGTTTGGTAGAGTGGTTTGTTTGCTATTATTATCCTTTTTGTTTATACTGGAGGGTGTTGGCCTTTTGGCAGTGAGAGGATGATATTGATGAGGGTCACAAAAATCCTTAGGTCTTGCAGAGAATCAACTATTATTCTTGAAGCAGCTTCCAGGGAAGCTCTGTCTCAGCATATGTGACCTCTACTCTACAAGCAAAAAAGGTTGCCTTGTGCCTGAGGAACAGAACTCTGGCATGAACTTGGTAATAGTTAAGATATGCTGGGCCATGGAGCATCTCTGAAAGCCTGCAAGAAAAACTCGTAAGAACCTAGGATATGGCAGTGAGGTCAGATGAACCTCAAGCCAGGGCCCTGAATTTAATGTGATGTCCCAAGGATGAAAGAAAGGGACTGATGTCCTGTGCTGGAAGTGGCCTAAGAGATGACAGAAAACCCTACAGAGAGGTGTTGCCAAGCAGGTTTAATAACAGTGAGTATGTTAGATTTGCTCTCAAACTACAACTTTTTGTTTTATTTCTAGGCCTTCCAGGTTCCAAATGCTGTCTGGGAAGCTTCCAGATTCCTATTGAGGGATCCTAGGAGTGTTTCAGCTGAACTGCAGATGACTTTGGGCTTTGGGCTGAAGCCATGGGAAATTTTCTAAGCTCTAAACCAGGTCAGTAACTTTTTAATGTTTAAACATTTTTAAAATGTTTAACAATAGAAATTCAAAGGTTACATGTTCCTATTGACTGAGAAGAAAGCTGGAGTGGAATTAGGCAGGAGAAATCCTGCAAAACACATGAAGAGAGTGTGAGTTGGCAAAAGAAAGTAAGGGAGACTCATCTCCTTGGAGAGACTCTGAAAGAAGGGAGTTCTGTGGTCCTTGTTAGTAGTAGGAGCTGAAAACCCTGAGCTCCTAAGTGTGCACTCATCTAGGGGAAAGCTGGGAAAAGTCACATATAGGTCTCTCCAGAGTATTTCAGGTGAGCCAAGATTTCATGTTCCCTTGGATAAAAGGTGTGTAAGTATTGTTAGAGCATATGGCTCATAATTCTTTACATTGCCAGGTTTGTAGCCCCAGAACTCTGCAGTAACAGTGTATCAAACCTCAGTGTGCTAGAAGAGGAGAGAAAGGTGATTTTGGCCAAAACGAAACAAGATTTGCATGTGCTCTCACACCCTCATGTGTTCTTCATCCTGTTCCACCCCTGGATTAGGATTTATTTTTCTCTCCTCATCTGGGTGTTTGGTGGCTCTAAGCCTGTTCTTCGCTTCCTCACATCACTTCTTCAGGGCTTTGGTTTATACTCTGCCTTCTGTTTCACTCTGTGTGTAGTCTGTCTTCAGTTTGGGGAGGTCCTGATAAGCTGCACATGGATGTGATGGCATCTTGATGCCCTAGGTGACATCTGCACCTACCATTCTCACAGCATTTCTTCTACTGCTCCTTCTAGTGCTTCCACATCTAGATAATAATTTTCATTTAGAGTGGGCTTGATATTTTTATTAAGAATTCCTCGAGTATTACAATGTTTTACCTGCCTGCAGCAGACTCACAGGAGTGCAGATAAGTGCTGGAGAGCAAGGATAACTGGGAAGGGTCCAATTTATCCTATTACCAGTTTGAGGGTCACTTAGATGCATGGTCTGTGGGAACAATGGAGAGGGAAAAGGGAACACAGAAAAGCTGCTCCAATAATTCCCAACTGCCTCCCTCTCCATCCCGCTTCTTCCTGACGCTGTCCTTCTCCACCAGACTTTCAAACTGTTTCCTCTGAGAAGTCGTAGAAGGTTTTACTGCTTTGCTTTTCAACAGATCTATTAATTGTCTGTGAATTTTTCAACTGCCTTGGGAAAAGAGCAGAAACAGAACCAGTCAGAAGCTGACTGGTGTGATGGCTTTCCAGCTAGTGTAGCTGGCTTAGGGGGTTGCAATTGTGCTCGAGAACTTATCTTTGCTTTAACACAGCCAGAGTTCCTCAGTACACCTTGGTGTAAGAGGACTAGAGAGAAGAAGCAGAGCCCAGAGTGACTGATTGAAGCGTTGTTTTATCTGGAGTGTTTGTTCAACAAAAACACTAGAAAGTTAAGCATTGTAAAATAAAACTGTAGCTGCTTGCAAAAATAAAATCCAAAGAAGTCACCTGAAAAAAAAAAAAAGTCATATTCCTTTCCCAGTAGCTTTTAAGGAAACTTTCCCCCTCCTCAAATTACCATGACTCTATGTTGCTTATTCTACAATATAGATTTTAATATTTTTGCTAAAATTTATTCCAGCTGTTGCTAATCATGGAGATATGAATAATATTATTATAAAGAGTCTTGAATGGACCTGGTGCAGATTTATTAATTTGTAATTTTTCCATTTTAAACCCAAATATTAAAAAATAGATGAAAAGAAAGAAAGGTAATTGTAACCACTGGCTTCTACTTTACCATGATGAAATTGAGCTTGCTCGGTAATCAGAGAATAAATGTAGAGATTTCCTGATTTTATCCAAGAGCCTGATTTTATCAGACCATTTGCAGTGACTGCAATTCAGTTGAGTCTGGGGATGCTAGAAGATCTCATGTATAAATCAGTTACTTTTAGGAGAGAACTGCTGCTGCATTTCAGCTCAGATATTACAGAAAACAAGACCAACTGAATCTGAATAGGGAACAGACTTGGGGTCTTTAATCTCTGTTTTTATTTTGACACATGAAACTGGCAAGAGACAATTGCATTGGGGAATATACAGCCAACTCTGAAGACTGAGTATAGGGTCAAATTAACTGATTCAGTCCAGTCCAAGTTGAAGATGCCTCCTTTATCTCACCAAAATCAAATTCATCTTCTGAATCCAATGCCTCCCTACAGGAGCAATATGAATCCCAACCACTAAATATTGATTAGAGTTTCTTACCCTGTGTTTGACTCCAGTGCCCTCAGCAGCTCAGCATCCAGCTGTACAGCTACATGACAATTCCCTTTTGCAGTCTTGTAGGAAGCATATGGTGTCTGACTTACCAATATCCATTTCCTGGGAAAGCTATCCTTTTAAAACAACTTCTCTCTAGCCAGATCTCTGCTTTAACCAGCCTCACACTCATGCTGATCTGCTTGTACTCAGAAACAATGTTCCAGGTAGAGTGAAAATGTCATCCAGGGCTATGCAGTGTAAGTGAAAAAAATGGTGGGTCCTTTAAGAATCCCTCATTTGCTTATCCAGAAGTGGGCCTATCTTGAATTGGGTTTTCCCTTTTTAATTTCTGTGGTTCTGAGCCATTAACTGATTTCCATGAAATGCATAAAAATTCAGCTTAAACTGTCTTGTACTTAATCAGCAATAAGTAGATGAATGTTATAAGTGATAACTCTTATGACTCAAGCCCTATAGCCTGCACTTTTCCCTTGCTCTGCTGCAATAAAAAAGATCTGTCAGACAAGGGCAAGACTGAGGACTTTCTTTGGCTTTGGGAAATTTCTTTTGCAATGCTTCCAGCATAGCAAAAGTGCAGATCCATGCTCAGTAGGGAGAGAGAAATGCTTTCACTCCTCTACTTGCCATTTCTTCACGGGGTTCTGAACACCCAAATCACGCACACAAAAATGGAAAATACTAATCTCCTCACCTGATGAGTGAATCTGCTGGAGTGGGCAACCTCAGCCACCTCTGCCACAGTCTGCCTCCACTTGGTAGGTGAAGAATCCAGTTCTTCTCATTACTGTGGATTGTCCCACCTTTGTATTGTCCCTGACCTTTAAATTGTGACTACCAAACACAAGTCACTCTGTACCACTTGCTGGGTGCCTCCCCTCTGTCAAATCGTGGATGTTCCATCCACTGTGGAGATTCAAAGACTCTGTACAATCCTGCCCACAGACTAAGGCTTAACCCGGGTTTCTTCAAAGGCAGAAAATGCATTTGTTTCGTGAGCTGAAAAAGAGATTCCCTCTAATCCAGTAACAACGATGGCAAGCTTTTTCTCGGCTTGAAATCTCTCATTTTGTACAAGCATATGAAGAAGGTGACAAATGGATATGAAAATGGGTCACAGAGGATTCTGTGTTACTTGCCATCTGTGTCAGGGATGGGAAATGAGCATCCGTGAGGATCCACCAAACCGTGCTTACCATGTGATATCTGCTTGTTGATATCACTTTGTAAATACTGAGGGGTTTGAATTTTCAGGGCTGATATTTAGCACACACTCTGACTGCCGTGGTGAGAAGGCTTAGGAGGGGTTGTGGGCTGAACTTGAAATACTATATCCCTATTGAAAAGGAGAGGTCATCCTGAGGATATTGGATTTCTTTGTCTTCTAAGGATCACAGAACCAGGATACTAAGAAGTTTTCCTCTCCTGCTTATACTACTTCTGGCTCTTGCCACAGTTGAAAGTGAAAGCAAAGCCACAGGAACTTTTGCTGGACTTCAGGAACAATTCAAAAAGAGAAACTTTTTGTCATCTGCATAGACCTAGAAGCAATTTGGTAACAAGGAAAAAAGGATCATAATTAGGATTTTTCCAACCCAATACAGTTTTTCACTGTTTTAGTGCTCCCAGTAACTCCAAAGTTCAAATCCCACTTACTAAACAGAATTATGCCTGCACTGAACTCCTTGAAGGGGCTCTGTACCACATGGATTGCTCTCTGTCTCTCCAAAGCTCTTCCAGCACAGACAGCACATTGGATTAAAGATGCCAAACTTAGTTCCAGAGTTGCAATGCTCCCTCATTTAGGATGGCAATTTCCTTTAATAGCTAGCAGAACCTGGTGGCTGCCTCATTCCTTAGTTTATTTATTTTTTACTTTTTTTTTTTTTTTTGCTTTTAACCATATGAACATAATTGGTATCAACTGAAGATTATATGCATG
>NW_016690190.1:6239349-6461787 GCF_001604755.1 Lepidothrix coronata
GCAATGTTATTTATTCCACAGAGTGTGCCTATTGTACTATGTGACATTAGATGGTTGTGTATGATCCTGTCATAAGATACTGACAGGAAATTCCTTGATGGGAAAATTACTTTTTATCACCTCTTCATCATTTACCATTTTAGAACTCTGCATTTTTGGTGAGCTTTATGTGAAGAACTAGTTAAGCTCAAAGAGTGAACAGCAGGACTTGTGGCACAGCAGGGACATCTACCACAGTCCTGGATAACAAATGGAGAGACCTGTCCGGTTGCCTGATGGCAGCCCTGGGCTCTGTTTTGTGGCAGGAGCAGGTGGGCTGTCCCCAACCTGTGATGATGGAGGACAGAAGGCTGAAAGACATTGGTGAGAAAGACTGTGTGGACCCTGATCCATGGATGAGTAGACCAGAGGTACAGGGGGAGGGACAGTCTGCTGAGGAGCAGCTGGGCTGCTGAGTATATTGGGTTTGTTGGGGTCACATAGCAGTGCTGCTGACCCCCCTTTAGGCTGCCTGGCTCACCCACGTGCAGTACATATGCCCCAGAGAATAGCTGGACTCTCAGCTGCCCATTTCAGAACTACAGGGGATTGAAGATTTTGTTTGGTGGAGTAAATCAGAATTTCAAATATTACCTTCAGCCTACTGTAAGGCAATTTCAACATTTAAATCCTACACATTGTCTTTGCTTTCATCAACATTATAGCCTATTCTTTCCCTTCCCCCCCCCCGTAACTGTCACCATTTATTTATGTCAACAAAAAGTCCCAATTCCACCTTTAGGCACGTGAAATAATGACTTAATTTCCAGAGCTGCTGGGCACTTGTGGGCTTTGGTACTTCAGTGCCTCAGGATACCAGGCTGTTTCTCTTCCCCTGCCCATACACAGATGTTGAAGTCTAGTTTTACACACCCAAACTTTGAAACTTTGGTGAAAATGAACACTAACACACCTCCATGAATGGTGTCCCATGCTGGTGAAAGCTTCAGGTAGCCAACTGCCTAAATGTCATCAGCAACTTAAAGAGAAACTTTGAATTGATGACTCTGCTTCTGGTGGAGTTTCCTCCTGTCCCGGATATAAACACACTGTCCTAGTTGGAGTTAACTGTTATTTTTAGCTATGACAAAAGTGCATCTGAAAAGCCTGTTCTGTTGCACTTGGAAAATACCAGATCACTCGAAGTGCCAAATATGCTGGGGGAAAAAGCATTCCTGGAGCGGGCTTGCCCCAGACAGTCTGCATGAACTCTCCACGGCTTCCGCTCCCCTCTTTTTCCCACAAGCAGGCAGGCACGCTCACACGCAGGCACGGAGAGCAGCTTGGAACTGCACAGGCTGGTGGTGAACCGTGCTCAGTGTATCGTTTCTCAAGAACAAATTCAAGGTATGTCCAGCATGTTCATTCACCTAATTGAATCTAAGCTGCTTTGCCAAGCGGTGTTATTGCTTTGGTTGGTTATAAGCAGGAGGCTTTCTCTACATGGCAAAACCTCATTAATAGAGTCCATGTTTTCATGTTTTTTGAAAAATCCATGACCACATACCTTTTGTACAGGGCTGAATAGAGGATCTGACCACAGCCTTTCCTTAAGTGAAAGTTACTGGGAGTTGTCACTAAGACAAGAAAGGTCATGTATGGGAGGGGATGGACTCACTGCAGGTCTCAAATGATTTTGAAAGAGAGACAGGGGCTGGACCAGAGTAGAGAAAACAAAGTTCCATGGCACCAAAACGCTTTCCCCTCCAGCAGGACACAGCGGGGGACTGTTTGGCACAGCTGATGCTGCAGCGTGGAGGGTGTGGGCGAGCAATGATGCTGTGGAGCAGCGTGGATGCGGTGCAGCAGCATCGATACTGTATCAGCACGCACGCCGTGGATGCTGTGGAACAGCGCGGGTGCCGTGGAGCGGGCTGGGATGTTCCCGCGCCCCAGGTGAGTCTGGCCCACAGGAAAGCTGCGACCGGCCATGGAGGGGGGGTGCCCGCGGGGAGGTCGGAGGAGGCGCTGGCGCCAGGCGGCAGGGCAGCCCTGGGAGAGGACGGACAGGGCGACCCGGGGCAGCGGGCTCCGCTCCGCGCCCCGCAGCGCTCCTCGCCCGCGGGCGGCGCGGCCCCGCGTGGGAGCTGCCGTGTCCTGGCGCATCCCCCTCCCCGGTGCGCGGGGGGCACCGCGGGCTGAGCCCACCCCGCCGACGGGCTGAGGAGGTGGCGGCGGTGTGACAGCGCGGCAAGGAGCATGCGTGCGGGAGGGGGGGTGCGAGGGGGAGGAGGAGGAGGAGGAGGAAGAGGAGGAGGGGAGGGATGGCGCGGGGAGGCGGCCGCTGTTTATTTGCAGCCGGGCAGGCAGCGCCTCGGCAGAGCGCGAGTGGCCGGCGGCGGTCCCGCTGCCCGCCCCGCACCATGCGGGCGCCGCTGCCTCCCCGCGCCGCGGCGGCGGCGGAGCCGGAGCCGGGGCAGCCCTGGCGGCGCCCCGCGCCATGGCGGTGACGGGCTCGGTGCGGGGCTCCCGCAGCCGGGACCGAGCCGCGCCGGCCCCGTCCCCGCCGGCGGGCGGGCGGCGCGGCGGGGCGGCGGCGGCGGCGGTGCTGGCGGGGCTGTGCGCCCTGTGCTACGGCAACTCGCTGCGGGGCGAGTTCGTGCACGACGACGTCTGGGCCATCGTGAACAACCCCGACGTGCGGGCGGCCGCCCCCGTGTCCGCCGCCTTCGCCAACGACTTCTGGGGCAAGCGCATGGCCGAGAACACCAGCCACAAGTCCTACCGGCCGCTCTGCGTCCTCACCTTCAAGTGAGTGCCCGGCGCCGCGGATCCCGCTCCGTCCGGACGCTCTCCCGGCTCCGCGCCCGGGCGGAGGGGGCCGGCCGGACCCGGGAGGGGGTCGAGGGAGTCCCGCGGCACCCGTCCCGCACCCTCGGCTTCGTGATTCAGCATTTCTGCCCGGAGCTGTGCGGGACGGGGGGCGCCCCTGGGGCGGGCAGGGGGCTCAGCCACCGGGGCGATCCCGCGGCTCGGCCCGGTGGAAGTTTGCGGGAGATGAGGAGCGATGAGGCGCCGCTCCGTGGGAGCCCGTCGCTCTCCCGGCAAGTGCCCCGCTTCCCTGGTGATTTGGGAACAGGTGGCGCCTCTTCCCCGGGCTGCCGGGGGGATAAAAGTGAAAACAGAGCGTTTTGGAAAGCGCTATTGACTGAGAAAGGTGTTCACATAATATCTTCGTGAGTTCCTCCTCTGCTTTATCTCCAGTACTTTTTCTCCGCAATTGAGTGATCGCGGCAGAAACTTCCCGCGTTCTGTTTTGAAGCAGACTCGTAGTCATCCCCACCTTTCTTCTTACCGCTAAGCGAGGGGTTCAGCCTCGCGGGTACCGCGCCGTTCTGTGCATCCCTCCTGGCAGCTCCCAGCCTCTCGTGTCAGTCGCGGAGTTCCCCGGCAGCCTCGCTGCTTCAGATGTTCCCTGTGTACCGGGCAGAGTTGTTGAGGAGGAGTTTCGGTTTTATAGGAATGAAGAGAAATTGAACAGCAACAAAGTGACAGTTACCGTCGCTAATCCTAGAAAGAAAACCCTTGTTTGCCTCTCTCCACGAGGAAAAGAATTTGTTGCAGATCAGTTTAGCTACAATCCATACAGTTTGTCATTCTTTCCATTAGGTTTATCTCTTTTTAATTTATTCTGATGAAGCCTTAATGATGGTGAATATTTAGCACGTGTTAGTATTTAAAAATGATACCTGTGTTTGCAGGGAGCTGTGCTGAAGAACTGGCGTAGTTGGGCGATGTTTAGCACTCTGGTCCTGTTTGCAGGTGGTCAGTAGATGCTCATTACAAACTATGGCAGGCATAAGGAATAAACTATGTGGACAGTAGCAAGTATGCCGGGAGGGTGTGTTACCCGATCCTGGTTGACTCTGCTAACTGAGCAATTCTTTAAAAGATCTGTTATATAAATAGAATTTCACAAACTACGTGGAAATCACATGTGTCTGTGAAGCAAGAGTGGTTTTCGGGAATGAGACATTCCTTTGGGATTCTCAGGGAACACTTGCTGTCCTTCTATTGTAAAGGTGGGCTTGGAGCCAAGAGCCATTGGTCTGGGGAAGCAGAGCTGGATGGGCACAGGGTGACATATCCCTGATAAAGTAAAGCTGAACAGCACAAACGCTTTTAGACTGGATTGTTTAGAACAGGTTTTGTGCCTTCTCCTCGAGGGGTGTCTCAGCATGTTTCTGTAAGGAACTATGCGGGTGTAGGTTGCCACGGGCAGAGCTGTCTTTGTGCACACTGAGTGCCTTCTCCAGCGTCTATCCAGCCAAACTGCTGTAGTTGGCGATCTGTCTAATTAATCCATTCGTCAAACAGTACATCTGGGGGTGATGTGAGCGAACCTGTGCGTGTCACCACTGACCACATGGCATGCAGTATTAGTGCTGGACTTGGCCTCCTAGATCAGGTTGCAGGATTGAGGTTATGTTATGCTAATGAGCAAAAGAGTCTTCAAGTTTAATAATGGAATGCTTTCGTTCTGATTTGTCTGTATTTGAACTGGTTTTGCCTTTGCTGTTGAAAGGTGTGTGCATGTCTAAAAAAAGGATGAAGTGCTGTCTCTGTCTAGTCCTTTTTGGAAGGGAAGTGAGACTAATTTTGTGAGCAAGATTTCATCCTTAATGCTTCTAATAACCATACAGCAAAGACATTGGGTCAAAGGCAGAATCATTTGTTCCCCATTTGGCATTGCGTTTGGAATAGGGAAGGAATCGTTTATCTTCCCTGGCTGCAGAGGAAGATTATTTCCACAGTGTCCCAATTATCCTTTCAGCCATCCAGTTTCCACATTCTTCCCATTTAATTTCTACCAGTAGGGTGTCAGAGTAAGATGTTAAGAACTGGGTGGAGTGGATCCTCCAAACCTAGCACTTCCAAAGAAGCCTCAGGGAGCTTTTGCCAAGCGGTACTGAGCCTGTGGTTGAGCTGTGCTCTGCCTGCCTGAGCCATCCACCCCTGCCTTGCCCAGCAGGAGGTTGCTGGCTGCTCTCTCTCCTCCTGCAGAAGGAAAAAGGATTTTTACCCTGTTGCTTGTAGAATGCTCAACAAAAATTGACTCCTAACTGAATGGAAAAGGAATGTTGCTAATACTTTTGTTAGAATTTACTGCATCTGCTTAGGATACTTGAGAAAACTCTGTGACGAGCTTTGCAGGATCTTGCTGAGGGAGGGGAGAAGGGACCAAAGTATTCTTGTATCTTTACTTTTTTAATTCACTTGTTTTATTTAATTTATTTCATTGTTGTGCTACCTTGGTCAAATCCAAGGCATTTTAGTAGCAGCATGAATCTTTATACCTGCCTAGTGGCTCTGCTTCTCTTGCATGAAACTTTAATCTGTAAAGGCTTGTTTTGCATCTTGCTGTACTAAGATTAAAGAATCTGGGAGATCTCCAAACCGCATGCACAGAACAGATGTGAAGGGTGGGCTGAAATTTATATCTACAGATCCATCAGTCTACAGAAACTTAGTCTCTTTTCTGCCTTTTGTGGCTGTGAAAGTAAGAGGAAGGACTCATGATGCCCTGTGGACTTTTCATTAGGCTGAACATAGCCTATGTATAAGCTACGTGTTCCTGAAATGATCTCAATTAAAAAAATTTATCACCCATCTGTCAGAAAAATCTGAAGCAGACATTGCTGAAATTGTGTAACAGTAGTTCAGTGTCCCTGATGAATTGGAAATCATAAGTGACAGTCCTCATTCCAGTAGACGAATGCTCTGGAGCCAAACAGTGAAAAGAGCTCAAGTATTTGACATCATTCACACCATATCTGACAGTATGAATGATCAGAGGAAAATTAGAGTGGCCTCTGTTACTGGAACCATTAAGCAAAACTTAAAATATTCATAGAACTGCTGCATTGTTTCGTGTAGGTTAGCATCAGAAGGGGGGAAAAAAGCCTGCATATGAACTGTTGAATTAAATAATGCTTGCCTTGTGTTTTTGAACTTCTCTTACCTTTTCTCTTGACTTCTATAAAGTAAAGGAGTGTTAAAACTAGTTGGTTCAGAAGCATTCCTATTACACGTGGGTAACTGTTAGGTGACAGGTCCAGCACAACTCCTCATCTGCACAGGAGGTGAGATGGTAGGCAATGGTTTTGCTTAGTCCTTAGGGAAAACTTACTTCATGCTCTCTAGTTGCTGTCACTCAGAGGTGTTCACCTGCAGATATTTTCTTCTCCAAGCAGCGATTCAGTATAGTTCTTTCTAAAGAAGGTGACTTTTTTGGACTTAGGATATACTATTTCTTGGTGTCTTCCTTATAAAATGTTAAGATGAAGGGTAGGAAAAAAAAAAGAACTGCCAGTTCTGTAATTCACTCAGGATTTTATATTTAAACTGGGTGCTTTCTGTCTTACACCTTGTCTCCACTAACAGAAGTTCACTGAATCATTTATTCCCTCAGTAGCACTTAAGTTACTCCTTGGTTCCAGTGGTTTTGCAAAAATGTTTCTCAGCTGTTGAAGCAGAAGGTGCAATCCTCAGTGCTGTCTCACTCCCTCTTTCTCTTTTTGTCTGCCAGATCCCCATTTTGGTAGATTTTTCAACCCAGAAACAAACAGGTGATGAAGATTTGGTGTAGTCAGCAGCACAGTGGACTTGGCCTGAAGGTGTCCAGTGGTAGGGAATGGGGAGAGTGAAGCTTTTTGAAGCCCCCACGGATGCCAAGATTTAAAGACTTTTAATCACATTTGAGCCTCCTGGTTTGCAGGTGGTTGAGAAGTGAAGGCCCTGCCTGCTAAACCTCATTGGTGGTGCCAAGGCAGGTGGTGGCGAGGGAGGTGCCTTAAGTAACAGTTCACCAGGGACAAAAGAGAACGGTGGTGACAGGTCTAGGACATGTAGCCATGACAAAGACTTGGGAGGATGGCACTGGGCAGAGAAGCACAGCAAATACCTGGTCTTCCTAGGAGGAGAAAGTAACTGTTCACATGGAATATGTTTGGCTCTGTGGGAAGGGTGTAAGAGTTATCTACTCCAGCTGCTGCTGGGTGGCTCTGGTGGTTGAGGAGGAGAGGAGCTGTGGGAGATAAGCTGCAAAAGGGAATGCAGCTCTCCCACCAGAAAAGATGTGCACAATTTGTGCACAGAGCTATCCTACTAGTATTTCAGATGGGGAAAAAAATGGGGGAAAAGATAAATTAAAAAGTCTGGGCTGTGTTCAGGTGCTGACTGCAGAATGGATAACACTCCAGGTCTACCCATCAAGGCTGCTATCCAGTGATGGCTTGGGTATGTACCTTGCTGGGAAGTAAATGGGACCCTTCAGCAGCAGTTCAGTATTCTTGGTGGGCACCAAGAGCCTAATGTAAGACTACCAGTGGCTTCAGATCAAAGCCTTAAGTGACTGTAAGCTTGAGTTAGATGTGAATACATACCCAAAGAGAGAACTGATTCAATAATTCACTGCCAGCCTTCTGATCTATCTAGTTGTTTACAGCTGATCCTTCTGTTTTTTCAGCTGTATCAGTGGCATGAGTTTCAAGGACAGGGAGCTTAAGAAAACCTAAACAACCTGGGGAAGGAAAAAAAGACCTTAGGTTTTCTTTGTTCTTGATTTAATGCTGTATTACAGTTTGACATCGCAGGGTAATATAGTGGAGCTATAATGTGTCAGGTTAAATACACAGTGCACAAGTATTTTCTTCACTCTGTACATCACAATGTTTAAGATTGTGCCAGTATTTCTCTTGTACAGCTTAGCCTACTATTTCGACCCAAGCTGTGGCAATCACTCTCCACATTGATACTGTGATACCTGCCATGAAATTGATGTAGTACTGGTGTAGCCACACGGGGTGAGGTGCAGTTTGTAAAGAGAAGCAGATGCTTTTATTAGACTGGTTGTGTTGTAGTTGGAATATACAGACACATCTCTAAGCACATAAGCTTTTCTTTTGACTCAGAGCAGAATGCCTTGCTGCCATTTCAGGTTTCTCCCAAAGCTTGGTGCCTCAAAGCTTAGGGTTTTTTTCCAGGTACACAGAAGTCTCCCACACAAATGAAATTTTCATAGCAGGTGTCTGATTCTTTTGGTTGCAGGTTGGGACTGTGTTTCTCTAGGGTTGCTTGCACTCCCTGGAAGGAGGACAGGACTGCTGGGGAGGGTCAGGGGAAGCTCCCTGCCCAGGGATGAGGGGCACAGGCCTGGCTGAGGGTCCATGCTGTCAGGCTGCTTGCAGCCAAGCCCAGAGATGAGGATCTGCCCAGTAGGAGAGGTGTGTACAAAAAATTTAGGACTTCTGCCTAGTTACATTTTCTCACTCCTCAATAAAATTTGCCTGTCTCTTGAATTAAAAACCTTTTCTGAGGGGAAGAGTTCACTAATTCTCCTGAATTACTTGGCTGAGGTGAGTTCAGCCACAGTTATTTTTGCTGCTTGCTTCAGGGGTGTTTTGTCTCTATTTAACACCTACCAGTTCCTGGGGATTTTCTCTCATTGGGCATTCTATTCCTCTTGCACCAATGTCACCCTTAATTTTCTTTGGTCATCTTTTACCTAAAAGGCTCAGCTTTCGACCAACCTTCTTACCCACAGGAGCATCTCTGTCAATACTCTTTAGAGTCCATGAAAATAAAGTGCTCTGGCTGCTGCTGGTGAGCTAAAGGCATTTCTCTGCATTTGCTTGCTCTGTTTCTGACTGCTTTCCTGCCTTTCTCATTTATTGTCTCACAGATTTAAAGAAAGAAAGGGAAAAGAAAAAGGGCTGTTCTCTTTTCACTCACTATGCTTGGTTTTGTTTTGTTTCTCTTTGCTTCTGTATATTAAAAAGGCAATTCCTTCATAGTCTGCAGCTTATTTCAAACTAATTTCAAATTTGGTGGAAATCTATTATACCTGGTTTGAAAAACTGTCTTTAGGCCTAATAACTCCATACTAGATTTCTGTTAGTGTTGCTTTCTCTTGTTGATGAGTGACTGTGCTAGCTTGGTTCTTGATCACGTCTCATCTCTCCCTGCACTGGGAAGAGGACTGCCTGATTGATGGCTGCTGAAGAGTTTCACGAGATGTGAGTTTCTGTCAGTGCATTGCTCTTGCTGAGATACTGTTCGAGAATAATTTTGAAGACAAAACTTCCTTTTGTTCAGTATCCAGATAAAATGACACCTGGTTTGTCAGTTTCTAACTTGCCGTCATCTGGTTTTTTGTTTTTTTTTTTTAAGTTTTCCAAGTTTGTGGAGGCAGATCTAAACTCGTGTGAATGATGCTCTCATTAGTCTTAGCACAGGGACGATCATCACACCACACTTTCTAGGGTTTCACTAGATATTTTTGCCCTGGCATATTTGCTGCTTTCGAGGTGCTGCTTCTTCGCAGTCTAATTGTGATTTCTATTTTCTTTTCCTAACTCTGCTGGAAAGCAGTAACCTGCTTTGAATTCCAACACTTAACTAGTGCTCTTGTAAGTGATGACTGCTGTGCTCTAAGGGAGTTGCTGTAGCTTGGGAATTGATACGGCCTCTGTCTTCTCACCCGTCGCCATTATAGCAAATCAAGGAACAAACCATTTAAGCCTTATTGTCCATTTAATTCTGAGGCATTGTACTGTACTATGGAAAGATTATCAGCACAAATCAGCACAAAGTGCTGTTGTACTGTGGTGGAAACTCTGCCCTGCTTGTGCTGGCTGTTGCACTAACACTTCTGCAAAGGCGCTTATTTTCTGTTTACTGCTACAGGTTTTTCATTAATCTTTAAGCTGTTTCCACAAAGAGCTTTAACCGTTATTGCCACTGATGCAGCTGCACCTCTTTTGGAGTGCAAATGCTCATTTTCCTGGCACACAGTACATGCATCTGTGGAGTTTATAAGGAGATTTCACCATACACTGAAATTGGGTATTACTTTGCATGAAGTTTGCCATATATAACACACAATTTCAACAGGAAAAGAAGATCACAGGAAACTTAATGTGTTCTTATGTTAAGATTAATTTATATAAATCTACATGTGAGCTTTCCTTTATAAAAACTGTAGGAGTTTTATGAGGTGTAGGATGCTCTGAGACTTTCCATTAAGTGTTACTTGCTATAACAAATTACCATTATTATCCTGTGCATTTCTGTTTCATAACATGTTGTGTTTCTCTGTTAGTCTTTTGAAAATCATAAAACAGATTAAACTAAACAAGAGCTGCCCAGGGATAATAACGAAGTATATAAAAAGAGAAACTTGCCAATTATAGTTTACAATATTATTAAATCATAAGAGGCCTTAAAAAGGGTTGAATGAGTCTTCGTGTGTACAAGGGGATGAAAAGCACTATATTAGAGCCCGGGAGTTCTGGTGATTATATACAGTCACTGGATATTTTTGGGATTTGTCTCTTGCATCATAGACCCTTCTGGTTCTGGGTCTGTGAGGATGAAGTCACTGAGTCCCACTCTATTTCCAGGCCCTCTCTATAGGGAATTGCTTACCCAGATGTGTCCCTGTCTGATGACTTATCTAGAGGAGGTGTGAATTCCTGTGGCTTGAGGGTAGCATGGTCCCTGCTCTACAAATGCCATTCTTTCAGGCAGCTGTGCCAGTGGGATGGAGGGCTGGTGGTTAACTGTGGGTTCTGATAGATGTCACTTTTCTTTTAAGAGCCAGAATGATTTACCACTTCTGGAGAGCTGTTTTACAGGCTCTACTCAGTGAACCTTCAACAGCTGGTGCCTGTGGAAGTCTCTTTCTGAAAGTGGAGATGTGTAATTCCTTTTCCTAGAATGGATGGTGAAGGAACGGAAAAGCTACTGTAGGTGGCAAAGCAAACTATGCTGCTGTTCCTGGAAAACATCCATTAGCCTTAACAAAATAAAGGGATTTTTATGTTAGAGATATATTTCTTATTTTGGTATACCTCCTGCTTGGGCAGGTGGTTTTGGCAGTGCTCTGTGTTGGGTGTGACATGCTGAACCACACATGCTACAACACTTGGACACAAAGACAAGTGTTGGGACGAGAGTCTTGGCTTGTGTACATGTTTCAGTGCAGACTTCTCTCCCTGGTGAGGCGTGCAATTGATGCTGAGATTTCTGCTATCAG
Organism: Lepidothrix coronata; assembly: GCF_001604755.1. Taxonomy (NCBI): domain Eukaryota; kingdom Metazoa; phylum Chordata; class Aves; order Passeriformes; family Pipridae; genus Lepidothrix; species Lepidothrix coronata. The sequence goes on from NW_016690190.1 coordinate 6,250,427, forward strand.
TTTTTATTTTGGTTGCAGCCTGGCTGATGCTCATCAGATCTTTTGGAAGATACCTGTCGATGTCACCTAGCATGGAGAGGCTGCTCTTTGGTATATGTGCTCTTCTCCTCCTTTCTCTTGTGTCTTTTAAGGGCCTTTGTGTCTGAAGTGCCATTTGCCATTTCCCAGGAGGCTGAGTGCACTCTTTGACTCCAGGGCCTCTTCCAGCAGAGGTGTTGAAGCAATGAAAAACTCTTCTTCTCCATGTATTTTGTGGGTGGCTCCCTTGAGGAAAGACCTCCTTGTCTGAGATGGTTGTGTCTCCTCTTTCAGATGTCTCTATTTTGAGGAGCACTATCACTTGCTCTATTCAGCCCCAGATCTTTAGAATGCTGTTTGCAAACAGGTCTCTGGTTTGACAAGCAATCAATTCAAAAAGCCTGGCCAGCCAGCCCAAAGCATCTGCTCTCCTAGCTGTGTGCTCTACCAAGCCTGTAACACATACCTTACAAGCTCAGACAGATGTTATGATCTTCATGCAGAAGTGGCTAAGGTCTTCCAGCCCACATGATCTGAATTTCCCCATTTCTGGGCCAGTTTAAATATGGAAATACAAGGACAATACCACCCTCACCCCCTCCAACGGGGTACGGTTGTTGCTTGCCAGAACTTTTGTTCATGAACATCATGTTGGAGAAAGACCGTTTCTTCCTTAATTTTGAGATTCATATCTCTGTTTTACTTCCTTTGTTTACTGAGCTGTGTGTTGTGTATAATTGCTACATGCTGCTGCCAGTAAACAAAGACAAGGGTATTAAAGTTTAAGAAGGGAGAAGTAATTTTTTGTTTACCCATCCTCTCCTGGTCCCTTGGTCAGAAGTTGCTCCATAGTTCCTTTACAATGGAAAGCCAAATTTGCTCCACTGCAGGCTGCCTTTTTCCCCCCATGGGCATGTGAGCATGCTGGGGAGTTCTTGTGACTTGAATTAGAGCTGTTTGGAGACCCAGATTTGCTCACCCATTTGACGTACAATAAATTCAACCACTGCTAATGTTTCAACATCATTCTGCTGGGACTGTTTCAGGACGAAAGAATGTTTCCTTTGTTGCCGTGTGGCCTAATTTCTTATGACAAAGAGCTTTGGCAGCAAAAAAACACTGGTGTGAATATAGCACCTGCACACACTCATGTTTAGTGTTCATGGACCACCAAAGATGGTGTTTAAACCATACACTGAAGTATGCTTGCAGTCTGATTTTGGTGTTTATTGGAAGGCTTATCTGAATAACACGGTATCGTTATGTCTGTGTTTTGTTCTGCTTTTATTTAGTTTATACAAAAAATACACTGGGGAACAGCCAAGCTGCTCAGCTGATGCTCTTACAGAGCTGTTTTCAATAATTTACATCAGGTAACTCACAGCTTACAAGCCTCATTGACTTGATGTGTTCACCCTAAGAGGGGGCATGAGGAGCACACCCTGCCTTTGGGATAGGGGACCTGATGGGGAGCAGGAAGATTCCTTCCCTGTAAGGTTCTGCCTCTCCTGCCAGTAGAACTGTTTTGCAGGATGGGAAGTGATCAGGTGTGTTCCATGAATACTAATGATAGATTTTTTTTAAGGGTGTTGTCAGATGTCATGGGTTTAGTGATTAGTTTTCACAACTTGGCCAAATAAATAAATAAATGAGAATCTCTCACATTTTTGTGCATAGGTTCATATCACCTGATAGCCTGAGCACTTTGTCTTCACCGTCCTCACCTGCTGCACCTGCTTACTCCAGAAATCAGGTTACCAGAGCATACTTTGGCATTTGAGGGCGAACGATGGCGACAACTGTGCTCCGGCTGATTTACAGCCAGAAATGATTCACTGTTATAAAGAGCGTGTCCTGCAGGTGATCCCTGACATTGTGCACATCTGCAGGTGTCTCTGAGCAGGATCTTTGGCTCCTTTGGGACGGGGGGGCACTGTACTGCCCCTTGTTCCCCTCTGTGCACTGAAAGCAAGGTTTAAGCCTGGGGATTCCTGCTGCTGCAGTGTATTTGCAGCTGAAACTCTGGCTGGATGTCTGTTACTGCCATTCGTTGTGGTTTGTCATTCAGCGCTGGTAGAAATGAGGGAAAGTGATGGATGTTGCTGCCCTGAAGTGGCTTGCAGGAGAAATGGGATAAAAAAAGAAAAAGCCCCAACTCTTCATGTATTCTTGAACCGCATGGTCTGATGTCTTGTCAAAATGTAACTGCATCAACCCATACTTCAAAGGGAAAGGTCAAGTCATTCTAAAAATCTCACTTTTTCCCAAACTTTCTGAGTTTCAGCTGTTGCCTCCACAAACACTCCAGTGGGAGCACAGCAGGAATGCACAAGTAAGGCTCCTGGTTCTGGTCAAGTTAGATTGGCCTGGAAAATGCAACCCAGGACAGCTAGCACTCTGTTGCTTATGAATAGGGAATGTAGAGAGTTATTTATAAAAAACATATGTTGTCTGGCCGTCACAGACCTCTCCACACCTCCTCTGTCTCACAAAAAAAACTAAGGTGTTTGCACAGTAGCAACAGCTCAGTGGCTTTGCTGTTGCGTCGTGTATGTCATGGGAGACCTGGAGTCTCTGAGTAACGACAGGAAGGATTATTGACCCTATAGCATGTTTACATCTACATGCAAAATATTTAGATTGAGTTGTCTTTTCCCTGGGTATCTTGTAGTTTTTTTTTTTTAAAAAATGCCCTTTAGCATTAGTTAAGGGGCATTTTCCTGAATTCCTTGTTCATATATGGAGTTTTCCCTAGACATAGACTCCATGTGTGTGTGTGTATATATGTGTGAGTATATATATATGTGTCCAAATGTACAGATGCTGTTAATACTAGAGAGAATGATCTGCAACTGCATCTAAGTCAAACTTGTCAGCAGCTGTTAAGCAAACTGGCTGTAAAAAACAGTGACCAGAAAAATGTGTTAATACATGCTGTCAAACAAATGTCATAACAGCTTGTTACATTTTATTTTTTGTTGTGATCGACACAACTAATGAACCCTAATTGTCTCATGGAATCTAGGGTCATGTTAGCTATCTTATCTTTACTGTCAATGTCCTTATAAAAATGATGGTCACTCTTAGATGAGCTTCTTTATGTAGTCCCCAAGTCAGTAAAGCATTTAAATAAATGCTTAACCTTCATTATGTGGAAGTATTCTGGAAGTTAAATGGGAATAAATGCCCCTGTAATGCTACGCAGATGCTCCAGTGCCTTACCAATCAATCCCTGGCTGTTCCCAAGCACAAACATCTATTCCATAGTAGAAAATAACTACCTGTGTTGTAAAGCTGCCATATGTCCAACAGGACTGCAGAAGGTGCCAACAGGGAAATAGGACCAGTGCCATATTTCTGATGTTGGCCGGGGTTATTTGCTGCTAAGGAAGCACAGGCATTGTCTCACTACTGTTAACTGTGCTGGGAGGGCACAAGCCTCTCCAATCTCTGTGTAAAGAAGGTTGCCAAATGCAACAACATATTATAATAATTGGGGAAGTGATTTCTCTTTAATCAGATAAACCAGGAGTTTAGAGCAATTTTTCAGTAATTAGTTGAGTAGCATATATGTTAGAAAACTGCAAATTGGGCAATAGGCGTATTTTAGACTGTTTGAAAGATGTCCTGCTATTACAAGACCTCTCCAATCTAGTAACGGTTTTGTTTCCTTACAGATTAAACATATTGCTGGCTGGTATGAACCCCTTCTATTTCCACGCAGTGAATGTAATTTTACACTGTCTGGTGACTGTTGTGCTGATGTACACTTGTGACAAAGCTGTGTTCAAGGACTGTCGACTTGCTTTTGTCACGGCGCTGTTCTTTGCTGTGCATCCCATTCACACCGAGGCTGTAAGTATGTGGCACAAAAAGCTAAAAATAAATTCATTCTTTAAAATTTTAATTTTTTTTAAGGAAACCTCTGAGTCATACAAAATATGGTACTTGTGATTTTTGCTGTGGAGGAGCAGAAGTGAGAATGTACTATATTTAAAGTAATTTGCAGGAGTCATTAAGAAAAATGTGTATTCATACTTGCAGTCTTTCTGCTCTGGCACTAAATTCTAAATGATGGTCCTAATCAGCAATGCTGGGAATAAATGGACAGTCATGAGTCTTCTGAAACCAAAGACCTCAGTGAGGCCGTGCTCTCCTGCTGGGACATTGTTACATGCCTTCAGTCATCTCCTGTAGTCATCAATTTAAGGGAGAAGAAGTGAAGGGAGCATTATTCTGGAGGAGCTCGCTCAGATAGAGGTGATCTGACCCATGGATTAATTTATATTGATTTCAATTAAAAGCCAGGAGTATCATCTTAGGAAAAAACACAACTTGTTAGCTTAATGAACGTCAGGATAAGTTTGCGGAGCAACGGCTCATATCGGACATTTTTCTGTTCTTACAAGGAAACGTTTTAAGGCATAGTCATTCTAAAACTGCAGTCTGTTAACATGAGGAGACACTCCTGTAGCTAAAATGAGTCTTGCTGCCTTTGAGAAGGAAAGGCAATATCCAACTATCTGCACTTAAAAAAAGGAATGCACTCGTTAGCTGAGATCCCACTGACATCACCTGCTCTCATTACAAGCCTTTGTAAACGAGCGAGGGGGAAACGGCTGCTGCACCCACAACTTTTGAAGAGAGATTACCTTAATAACAGAAAACCACAAGCTTTACAGTTACTCCTTGTGCTGTGTTGTGTGAACTAATCAGCTAGGCTGCTTTTGATAATACAGCTTTTATACTATAAGGGAGGTTTTAGAAGAGGCACTCTTTGAATTTATTTTTGTCTGGGTCAGAACTTTAAAAGGTTAAAATAAATGCCAGAGCGCTGGATATGGCTTAATTATATAATCTCAAAAGGGGCGAAATTTCAAAGGGCCTTTTATTCGCTTTATGGGTGATTTTTAGATCTTTATGAAATAGGATATTGAAATAATTGTAAAAAAGAGTGTTTATACATTCTTCTTCATTATTCCCTTTTTTATGAAAAGATTTGGTTAATTAATATGTAGAAAAATCTCCCATAAGCTCAGACTGTTCATAAAGAGAATAAATTATATATCACTGTATCCCTTTTTGGTGATAAGTTTATTCAAATATTATTTATTAGTTCATTCCTATGTAATAAGTCTTTTCCAAAGAGTTGCTGTTTCAGTAGTCTTTTTCTTTAACAAATATCAGTTCTTGGAATTGGATGCATTTCTCATCTGAGCCTTATTATACAAAATTAAAACTGATTCCTAACATTGGCATTCTCTATGCAACTTTATTAATATTTCAATAAGAAAGTAAGGAATGACTTAACTGTTGGCTTACTCATTTGTTTTACCAAGTGAGAAATGCAGCAGGCAAAACTGGACATATCCTACACTCTCCAAGTAACATTTTACTGTAGTGAGGGAGGATAACACTGAAAGATAAAAAACTTAAAATAGTAGCAGTTAGCATGGATTGTTGAGGCAGTCACTGAGTGTTCATGCCTTTTTATGTATGTGTTTTTACACCTGTGTGTCTTTTCCTTTCAGGTAACAGGTATAGTAGGCAGAGCAGATGTCCTGGCCTGTCTACTCTTTCTGTTGGCTTTTCTCTCCTATAATAGGTATGTGGTAACATTGTGAGATTCTCTAGTCTGAGGAGGGGACCAAAGGGAAACCTGTCAGTTTTTGGTTGTTGTTGGCTGAGGTACTTCCCCCAGCACTGCTGCATGGAAGTGTCCTGGCCCCCCTGCTTTCACTACAGTGATGCTTATGAGAACAAATAAACATAAAACCAGAAGTCAGCATTTATAGTTCCCTTTTCCATTGACATTACAGCTGACCATACACCAGAGGATGGTGTGTAGAGCTAAAAATTATAAAGAAATGTTTTCAACAGAAGACAAATCGCCTGAATGTAGAGTGAAGAACAGACAAATGCTTGCCTGCCCTTGAAATACATGCTATGACTGTAGGACTCTGAAATACCTGGTCTGGGAGAGTTGAAGATTGTGTCTAGATCATTAGTCATCCTTTTCAGATGAAAACTTGGCACTGTTTGCTGGTCTGTGTTCTAAAACTGTGACTAAACAAGTATAGATACAGAAATAGCTTACTTGGGTGGGGTTTCTGTGCCTTTTGCGTTGTTTACATTTAGAAATAATATTGTTTGCATTTAGAAATAGCACTGTGTCATCACGGCCACGGGGAAAAGCTGCACATATCCCTATATACCTCTTGGGCTGTTTGCTACAAACCAACAATGCTGTTTTCATCAGAAGGTTTCAGTGGTGTAAAACTGGTAGTGACCCCACAGGAATCTGCCTGTTGATTTCAGTTCTTTCTCACCTTCTCCTCTCTGGCACAGGCTTGCTGCCCTGTCTGTTAATGATTAGGACACATCTTTGATTCAGGGGAGTGTGGGTGGTTTGCTTGCCTAGTGCTCTTTGTCACATAAGGAAAATTAAGCATGTATGTTGTAGATGACAGAAAGCAGGTGTTTGTCTGCCCTCACTGTCTTTGTACTTACTCTGCCTTCCTCTGACTGTTTCAAGTCCATTTTATTTTTCTACTTGTCCTTTTTCCCCTCTCGTGCACCAAGAATTCGAGCAGCTCCATTATTTGTGTTTTACTTTCCCGTTCTGTGTCTAAACCTTTCTTCACTCATCAGCAAACAGTGTAGACTGTTCATGTCTTAACATGTTCATGTCAGCATCTCAGGAAATTAAGGAAGCATCTCAGTATTTGTGTGAATGTAGTAAACATGAAAATAACAGAAAAGTTGAGATAGTTTATGTCAATTCTATTTTTCAGGAGTGTGGATCAGCTTTATGTTGGGGAACATTTCCCTCCCACTGCCTCCCCATTCTTTTTGCTGCTTAGTTTATTCCTTGGGACGTGTGCAATGCTGGTGAAAGAAACTGGAGTCACTGTGTTTGGTGTGTGCTTGGTTTATGACTTCTTTTCCCTCTCCTACAATGGACTCAAACTGTAAGTAACCTGTTGTGCTCGCTATGCTTTTCAAGTGTTTCCACCTGTGAGTCCAAAATATATATTATTATATATAGCACTGGGGAAGATGGACTTGCCCTGCTGAATTAAATGGCACACATTTGACAAATTTGGAGGCACCAAGGTTTTATTCTGTGGGTTTTTTGTTTGGTTTTTTTTTTGAGGGAGAGGATGTTTGTTTTCTCTTTTTATTTGTTGCTCTCTTGTGGCCTGAATAACTTCTGCTGGATAGATAGACCAGATGTGAAGAACTGATCCCTAAAATGCTCTGGCAAGACTAACACTTATTTTTTCTGTGGGAGTTCTGACCGAAGCATCAACATCTTTAGATATCTCTGGCTTAACTCCTTTCATTAGCAATGCCTGCTTGACTGTTCAATCACAGTGTCATGGGTTTAGAAATATCGTATGATGATTAGTAGTAAAATCAGGTTTGATTTTTTTTTCTGTCCTTGCAGAACAGAAGAGGGGGGAAGATATCCATCCAGTTCTGGAATGATTGGAATAATTAGCAGCTCTCAGCAGTTACTGGAGAAAAATTAAAAACTTTGAAGTTTATACCCCTCACCCACTCAGTGTTGCAAATAACTATGCTATTCGCTATCTCCATTAAAAGTCAGAAGTCCTTTGTTTTATAGACACTGAGTTTTTTATCTGTTTCTCTGCCAAAACATCTCTGGTGCAGATCTGTCAATGGGTGAATGTAAGAGTTTACTGCCACTGAGAATGGGAGGTCTTGTTCCTGCTATAACTTCTTGTGTTCCCACCGGTGCTGCCCCGTCAGCTCTGGAACCTGCACCCCCCTGCGTGTGCTCGTGTATCTGGGTTACTAAAAACCCAGGACACCATAAAAAAGGATACTGAAATCATGTTTTCTGCCACAGTGAATTGAATCAGCTCCTTGAGGTGTTTGGGGAATGCCAGAGTTGGCACAATGTGAGAGCAGCAAATGTAGGGAGGAGAAGGACTCTGCTCTTTCAGGACCATCTGGCTTCCCTCCCATTTCAACCCTTTCTCTAGATCCTAACAGGGTACAGACCACGTTTTAGGCTCCCATGCCCTCCCTCTGGCCCCTCTAGCAGCAATAGCAATCAGAGGGCAGGTATGATGGATCAGCAAAGGATTTCTCCTCTTTTGACTGCATAAGTAATTCATAATGGTGGGCAAGTAGCCAGGGAGATTTCTGGGGACTGACAGCCAGCACGCTTGTTAACACTTGCATTTACAGTCTGACAGGCGTGTTCCAGGAGCTGCCTGGGTAAAGGGAACACAACTGTTAATTAATTGGTGGAAAATCTGTGCCTTCCCCCTCCCCTCAGTCTCCCCCTTCCAACAGGTTCACATTCCAGTGCCCTCTTCAAGTTATTTCTTTGCTTTAATGGCATCCAATTGCCCAGATGTGGCACTTACATAGCTTGTAGGAATGAAGTTCTGTAGTCCAGATGTGCTACATTTTCATATCTGCTCTGGTTCTGTGTATTGTGCACTCATTTGTTGTTTGTGCTGCTCAGGACATCTTTCCTGCATTTGACTTTAAGGGACAGCAGAAAATAAACAGCCTTCTATGTGCTGCTCAAACTCAGCCCCTGCTCCTTCCTCCAACCTGTACAGATTTGTTTTCTGTTTAAAAGAGGTGGAACATCAATTATTTTCTGAAGCAAAAAATTAGGAAGGGCATCATATTCTTCCTCACAGTGCTTCCCATCTTACCAGAGGTTCAGAGAACAGCTTGATACAGAAGTGCTCATCTTCTGTTCCCGTTAAGTCTCTTCCTTTAGATCCAGTTTGGAGCTAATAAATCCTGCCCTCCCAGCATGCAAAGACTTTGTCTTTTGGATGTAATAAAATGTCACCTCTTGTAGTTAGATATCTTGTTATGCTGATTTCATAATGTTCAACCTTCTGATAAGTAAAAGTGGGAAAAGGAAAATCCTTAAATCCTTTTCTTTCCCCTTCCCCTTCTTGTTTTCCCTTTTCTCTGCATGTGTGATCAGGAGAAATGGAGGGATCCACCAGAGACCTGCCCGGCAGCCTGTGGCTTCTCCCTCTGCCCCGCTGCAGGTCCCCCTGGCCAGTCGGGAGAACGGGAAGCATCGCTTTGCTCACCGGGGCACCTGGAGCTCCTGTCACCCGGCGTCATCTGAGGAGCAGCGGAGCGGTGGCCTTTCTGTGCCCAGCAGAGCCATGTGGGCCATTCGGAGGTACTGCTGGCTACCTGCAGCTGATCCTACCTTAAAATGTCAAGTCACTTTGTTTTAGCCGTTTTTATCCTGAAATGCGCTGCAATATTTCTTATGCTACCGGGGAAGGAAGAGAGGAGAAGGTAGAAGGAATGTCCAGGGAAGAAAGAGGAGAGTATCCGAGGACTTTCCGTGTCTAGGAACTCTCTGTCCTAATATGGTACTGGCAGGCAATGCTTTTCTTCCCAGCTTCTCCATGGAGAAAGCAAAAACTGTCATGTTGTTTTGAATGTGAAGAGGGAGGAGTATGGACATGTATACAATAATGCTTGAAGTGAGGTGAGTGCAGTGCAAGTAGCTTATTAAGGGATATTGCTGTGTATCTATATGTATGTTTGTGGATATAATTTCTGCACGTGTACACATACTTGTAGAATATGTCCATATTTATATATATATATGAAAGCAGAAGTGATGCTTACTTCTGCTTTATGCCTTAGAATATGGATGTAACAGTGAGAGCTGGGCTCAGGTAATAACAGAAGGATTTTCCACTGGTCTCGTCCAGCAGTTCTTGGCATCTTCTTTGGGAAGGAAGGACTCCAGGGCCATGCTCTGGCACAAGAATAGCACTTGATTCCTTTATTCCTGTGAAGCGGAGTTAGTAAGAAGCATTTAAAGGGATATGACGCAGCAGCCACCCCATGGATCTATGCCAGCATGTGAGGTTTTTTTTCCTTTTAGCCTTGACCTTTGTACAATATCCCTGGTAGCCCTTGCCCAGCTTGCCCTTTGTTGCTGACTTTTGGTTCTAACTACAAAGCACTCACAGTGTGATATAATTTGGAGACCTGTAATAATGTGTTGCCCTGCACTGCCTATTCCTTGGAGAAAGTGTTTTGTTCTTAATATAGATCAGGAATTACCTGCTGCGGTTCTCCCCATGTAGAACTCCTGAAGCCTGGGAAAGGGAATGTTTTATTCCCATGAAACACCCCTTAGTATGCATTTCAGTAGGAGCTGTTTGTTTGTTGTTGGTTTTGTTTGTTTTAATTAATCTGGTTGCTGCATCAGTACTGATGGCATATAGGCGTTACAGGAGATCTGTCACTTCTCAAATCAGAGTCTGTTTCCTCCACCTGTATTTCAGATGTCCAACCCACTTTAGAGCTTCTGTCCTGCAGATAGTTTTCCTGATTGGTGTGACTTGGGGATGGTTGGGTTTTTGGTTTTGTTTTTAACAAGGAAGGCAGTGGGTTTGGTTGTGTTGCCTCTCCCTGTAGGAATCTGTGACACAATAATGGCAAGGAATTAAAGACTTTTTTTAGAATGGGTAAGTGGTAGCTGCTCTGGCACAGAGGCTCTTCTGGATGTTGGGAACAGCTTTAAAGTTGTTTATTTCTTCTGCTATATCCACAAATGAGTGGCAAAATTTGAAAGTGTGAGTGACCCTGGTGCCTTCTGATGTTCCAGACCAGAGTGGGCTGTCTAAAAGCCTCATTTAACATCTTGTCTCTGAAGTTTAAGACCTGGTGGGAAGGAGTAACCTGAGCACAACACTGAAGTTGTGATCCCTCCGCATTTCTCTCAGTGATTTTGTTCTCTTTGATACTTATATTTGTCTCTATTTTCCCTGGTGTATACTATGATAGAATTGTTTAGGTTGGAAAAGACCTCTAGAATTATCGAGTCCAACTGTTACCCCAGTATTGCCAGGACAAACCCTAAACCATGTCCCTAAGTGCCACCTCTGCACATCTTTTAAGCACCTCCAACGATGGTGACTCCACTGCTTCATTGGGCAGCCTGTTGACAACCCTTTCAGAGAAGAATTTTTTCCTAATATGCAATTTAAAACTTCCCTGGCACAACTTGAGACCATTTCTTCTTGTCCTATTGCTTGTTAGTTGGGAGAATACACTGACACCTACAATGGAGGGGGGTATCAATTCAAAACCATCTCCTGTCTTGCTTCATCTTCTTGTTCCTTGCTTCTTTTACTCCTGTTTCTTCCTTTCTTCCTGCTGCTCCTTTCTCCCATCCTTTGCTTTGTACTTTGTACTCCTCTGCCCCAGCTTTTGGGAAGATCCTTTCTCACACCAAGGGGAAAGGCTCTGGTTTTCCAGCCTCTTCAGGAGAGGCCGCAGAAGTTGTGTTGGAGAGACTGCGCACGTGGGATGGCTTCAGAGAGAACTCATCCACGCTGCCAGTTGGCATTTGCTTTTCGGCAGCTGCCTCTTCAAGTGTTGTGAAGGGTGTCTGCACATGGCAAATCAAGCTTGGCATGTACAGAGCTGCTTTCTTTTTAAAAAGGGGCTCTCATGGTGTAAGCTGCTCAGCTTCTTTTCTCAAGTGACTGACTGCGTACAACACACTTGCAACGACTTGTTGTGTGATGCTTTGTTGTGGAATGCCCAAAGTAGAGCTGGCTTGGTCCCAGTGGCTGAGAGGGAAGCCTGCTGCCACACGTGTGTGAGAGTGGTGCTTGAGAGCCCTGTGAAAAAGCCTCATTGGGTTAATGGATACGGCTTTGGAAGAAACTTCGCTAAAACACTGTTGGCAACCACTAGTTTTTCCCTTGCTCTGAATTCCGGCTTCCTCTGAAGGCAGAGTAATGCTGGCTAACTTCTTGCTGTGTGGAATGACAGCCCCGTAGAGCCTAGGCAATTTGACCAGTGCCTGCTTGTCTAATGTCAGCGTTCGCTGGTCACTGACAAATAAGTGTGCTGCTACAGCATTTGTAATTTCAAGTGATCTCAATTCTCACCACATGGACAGTACTTGTGGTAGTGTGGAACAGTAAGGTTAAGTGTATTGCAGCTCACTGTCCACTATCTGTGGATCACTAAGCTATCATATGACTGTGGTCTTCTTACTGAATTCTTTGCTGAGTCCTCACAGGACAGATTAAAATAGTTGAAATACTTTCTGTACACAGTCTTTCTTCAGTGCTCTTGGCATATTATATGATAAGAAGTAGGAAGCACCCTTGCTGTAGATGAAAAAAGAAGAAAAAAAATGAAGTCGCTCTCAAGTCTGTAAGATTAATGACACAATTTTTCCTTGTAATTCACATTTGTCTGACTTGTGTAGGTCTTTTTCCATGGCAAAAGGGAGGGAGGGAAAGTTTTAAATATTTCAAAAGCTCCAAAGCTGGAGGGCAGATTTGGCACAGTGAATTAGCTTCAGGTACCTTATTTAATACACCAGATTACTAATTGTAAGGTCTTAATTAGAATAAAATAGTAGTGCGCTGATTAATCTATACTTTTAAGTACTTATAAAGTGATCGATTTGGTTTCTATTTAATAATAATTTATTGTACACCTTACTAGAACTAACTGAAAAATGCAGGAAGATGTAATGGAGAAGTTAAGGGAATCAGTCTAATTAGCTGTAACTGGAGCTGGTTATGTAAATTCTTGGTGCAGAGAGGTTTTTGTTTTTTATTGACAGTTGCTCTTATCTTCAGCTATCCAGTGAATATGTGGGTTGCAGTCCTGGCTGCCTTGAGGAGTAAGGAATGAGTTAATCTGGATGAAATTGTAGGTTTTATCCCCAGAATTTATTGCAATTTTGGGGAATGCTGGCATGTGCTACTGAAACGAGGTAACTAGGGTCTCTTTTGGGTTTGATCAATCTCCATGGGTTTTAAAATCTGAAAGAAGGTTGTGGCCATATGTGCCCTCCCATATGACAGAAATGGAGAAGGGCAGATGAGAACTTTCACATCAGGCTTGTGCTTCTGTTTGGGATAAGGCCTCAGTGCTTTCACTGTGATGGTGCAATGTAAATATATGGGCCCTGTCAAAAAGCAGTATCAATACCAACACCTCATTGCTCACCACAGCAATACTCTGTCAGATCCATGATCACATTTGATAAGGATTATATATATGCATAAAAAACAAGCTGTCACAGTGCCCTGTGGGAGTTGCGTCCATTGTTATTGTCACATTCTCTTTTTCATGATTTGTTGAACTCACTGAAAATGGAGATCTATTTTTTGACCTTTTCAGTTTTTTTAGTTAGTTGTAGTCCTGTCATGTCATATGTGCCTCACACTCAGCATTGCTAAATGCTGTCCAGCCTATGAACACCCTTGTAGCACCTAATCACTCTGAGCATTTTGAGCTTTGCAAATGAGCCTGTGGTGGGCTCAGAGTCTAAGCTTCTTGAAAAACAAGACTTCACAATAGCTTGCATACTTTTGAAACTGAAATACGTTTCTCTTTGGTGTCCTATAAGCTCGTTTTTGTTGCATCTGCTTGCTGTTGGTGACTTAGCTGGAGAGACTCTTCCCTTGGAACGGACAGTAGACTATTTTTTAATGTTTTCTATGTATACGAACTGTTGCATTAGTTTTTTAAGGGTTACTTTTATGTATTTATTTTACTTGAAATTTTTTTGCTAGGTTACAGAAGAAGCAAGTGTACTTGGAGCTGTGCCCAACAGTATCACTTTAAATCTCTGTGTGTGTGCAAAAGAGAGTGAGGGAGCTCACTGCTCGTTACCTCTGTGGGATCCAGGCTCAAGACCCCATTGATCCAAAATTCAATGAAATCCTTAAGGCTATAGCAGGGATAAATATTATCTGATCACTAAACCAGCAGCTAAACAACTAAACTGTTGTTTCCTTTTACAGTAGCAAGGGAAGGAAAATATAAATGCTGTGCAGAACGTGGTGCATAAATGCTGTGCAGAACATGGTGCATTCCAGGGATGGCTGTGCTGGCCCAAGGATTGATAGACTATGAGGGAAAATATGTTGAGGTCATAATGTATCTTCCCTGAGTCTCTGCACAGCGTGCGTGGTCAGTGTTTGAGCTGAAACAGATGCTGTTCTTCGGGATGAAGGAAGAGCAAAGGGAGAGGGGCGGGAAAGCACTGGCACACAACATGTGACTACGTAGCAGTTCCCTGGTGCTGACTTGGCTTTTCCTTGCTGGGTGCTTCTATTTCCAAGTCTTTTGTAGCAATGATTTTTAAATATTTTTTTAAACTAATGTGATAGTAAATTTCTGCTTTAACATGAAGTTGCTGTTCAAAAAGCAGAAGCCTCAGCTGCATTTCTAATGCTTTCCCTTGCCACACAGTGTAGTGCTACGTCCTAGATTTGTAACTGATATGGGCAGAGTAGTGTGACCAGTTTCCCAGATGTGGGATTTCATGTGTGCTAACTTTACTTTTTCTTGACTTTGTTAGAGGGTGTTTTATAGGAAGGTGTGGCTGAGGATATGAAGCTGCCTGGGTTATAGAAATGTGAGGAAGACACTTTATGTTAAATGTGGTACAACTTGTTTAAACTTTGGTAAATTGTTCATAGTTGCACTTACACGCTCTGGAAGTCAGTGGCGGTTGTGTTCATATGCAAAGCACAGCAGTAAAAAGCATTGTGTGCCTCTGAGTAAACAATAAGGTAACTATTATTTCATACATTTGCTCCTGACCAAAAGAAAAACCTGGATGCTTGTCACTGACCTGAAAAGTCCGTGCTGTGCAAGAGCAAAATAGCAAGGAAGTGATAAAAGGCTTTGCAAACACAACAGCAATAGCTGGTGGAGAAATTCCAGGACAGTGTGGGACTCAGCCTGTGCTGAAAAAGGTTCGGGACCCTAGCAGTCAAAATGATTTTCTTCTCTAGGAAAGCAAAATGACTTATCTGGAACATTAAGCAGTGGAGTCATCCAGGGCTTTTCCCTTCCTCTTTTCTTGGTGGTCTCCTGAGGGTTGTGAGGTTTTGAAAATAAAGGCTCAAGCTTCTAGTCTGTGATGCTCTGTGCAAAAGGAGAGAAAAGGAAGTGCTGAATTGTCACTGGCCTGGACTGATTTATTTTCCTTTTTTTTAATTGATATTTAAAACTGAACTGAGAATAGGACAACACAAATGAGTCTGAGCAATAGCTCTATCTACCGCTGTGTCCGTGTCCTGTCTGTTTAGGAAATGTTGAATGAATCTTCCT
This sequence comes from Lepidothrix coronata, assembly GCF_001604755.1. Lineage (NCBI taxonomy): Eukaryota > Metazoa > Chordata > Aves > Passeriformes > Pipridae > Lepidothrix > Lepidothrix coronata. The sequence continues at coordinate 6,265,580 of NW_016690190.1, forward strand.
GAATTCCATGAACTTGCCTCCAGTCAGTGATGATACTTATTGTCATGCACAGATGAAACTTGAGGCCTCCAGAAGGCTCTGCTAGAGTCTAGAAACATGTGAGAGGTGGGTGCCCCTGTGCTTACAGCCTTGCATTCAGTCAAGGATTTACACACTCCGGCCTGCAATTGTCATCCAGAGAACCCTTGTGTAATCTTGGGAAAATAATTACATCTCTCTGTTCCCATGGCGTGTGCTGGAAGATGAGGTGCAGTAATACATGCTCCTTTCCCACCTCCATTTGTGTGATATGGTTGTTGTTTTAAGACTTCTCCCCCCCTCCAAAAAAAAAAGAAAAAAAAAGGAAACAAAGCCAAGGACTATCTCTTATGCATACTTGTGGCATTATGTGTCTTAATCTTTGAAATCTGCAAGTGCAGTTTCAGTGCGAGTAACTGAACTCATTGCTGGCTGACTAAAGTTTACTTAAAAACAGCACTGCTTTGGTATGGTGATGACTAACATCATGTTGCGTGCACACACAAAAAGACATGTTTAGACCTCATTATGCTGCACCAGGTAAGAAAGACCTGATTTAATTTTGGCCTCCTTGTGTGTGCGTATCGTGACAGTCGTTAATTGCACTATCACATAGCAATTTTTTTGCTGCATGTTCCCTGCTTGATTCATTGCCCAGAATGGATGGTGCTCACTTAATGAGTAACCATTCAGTATTTTGTTTCTTCCTTGTCCAAAGCATGGCCCCATGCCCTATTTACTTTGAGTTATTCAAGTTCTGCTCTTGATACAGATTTACAGCTTCTAGATAATTTCTCTGTGTACAGACTACCGAGTGCTGGTATTTCCTTGCAGTTTGTTGCTTCAGTCTGTAATCTTTTAAAGTACTTTTGGCATAGTTTCTGTATGTGTAACTTCCTTACTATTCATAACAAGTAAAGTGAATAGCCAGAAATTTTGTAGTGGGGTATTAACAGTTGGAAACCTTTGGATCTATCTCATCAACATCTGCCACTTGAGCAAGTAGACTAGCTGGTGGCAGCAGTAGATTGTGCTCTGTAGCGGTCAGTATTAAGAGATGAGGGACCTTTTCCTTTAGATATTTCCTTGCAGAGGAACATCATGTCCTCTGATGTTCCCTTCCAGACTTGGAGAGGAATGAACCCCGGCATTGCAGTTTCTTCTGGCAGCCCCTTCCTCTCTCCTCAGTTTGTTGTCCTGCCTCATCTATTCCAGCCAGCCCTCATCTCTTCCCTTGCTTGCTTCTCCTTACTTATTTAATTGCTTCCAATCTTTGTTCCTCAGGTTTTGCCTTTTGGATCTTGCTGCTTTCCTCAAAAGCTACTGTGATAAAATCTAACTCCCAAGGTCCTTCCCATGCTCCTGGCCCATAAGTCCTTGCCCAGCCAATTCAAGGGCCCCAACCTATGCCTTTGTACTGCCTGTTGCATCATTTATGTGCTCCCCACAGCTCCCATTTCTCCAGTTCAGTCTTCTGCTTGTAGGAGCTTTGTCCATCGAGGGAACGAGATCCCTCTGGGCTTTTCCAGCTATCACCACTTGCTGTCTGTGCTTGTTTCCTCCTCCCCCCTCCTGCATGAGTTTCTGCTCCTTGGGCTGCCCAGTTTTTTTGATCTCATTTCTCCAGCTTTGGGGTTTGGCTCTCCTCTGCCCTATAGCTAACTCAGGAGTTTTCCCTGTGCTTGGTACTTGGGTTTGAGGAGGACAGAGCTTGGAGAGCCAGGCAGGAGCCAGGAACCTGCTCTGCTCTGGAGCTTGAGGTGGTGTGGAGCCACAGTTGCTCTCATTCTTCTTTGTGGATGGAAAAATAGGCACTTGTACAAGCACTTGTTTGCACAGAAGAGGCTTGGTTTTAAATTTGACACCTTTTATTGGGTCTGTATTTCATCCATTGTTCTGGATAGGGTTGGGTTTTTTTTTTTTGTCTTGCTGTACAGAAAAACACCTCTCTCCCTCTTTTTAAATCCTTCTGAGAAGGAAGTGGAAAGTAAATAATATCCCCCAGACAGTGACAGTACCAAGAGGGCCTATTTTTGGTAAACAGAAAATATACTGAAGTAGTTTGGCTTCATGTAGATTGAATGTCAGAAAAAAGGGACATGACTGAGTCTGATGTTATTTTTCTTAGCTGTTGATGTCCCAACATGTTTTAACTTTTTTTGTTGCCTTTCGTTTTTTGGGTTTTTTTAGGGAAGACTTTTTAATCTTTTAAAAATCTTTTAGACTTTCATTTAGTTTGTGAAAATCTGTTTTTGTGAATTCATGAGTGGAAACTGTGCCTGGGACAGAGAACCATGCTGCACAAAATGGAATTGGGAGGAAAAGTTAGTGACTGGTTTTGGTTTTGTTTTTTTTTTTTTTTTCCTGCATCTTCTGGAAGATGCTGATGGCTTATTCATTCGTGTGCAGAGGGAAAGGGGGTCTTTTTCTCTCATTAGCGGGAGTTGCGGTTTAAGCCCTGAAGTCGCAGTCACTTCATTGTATGTCGGCCTCTTCTGTTCCCTGTGCTGCTAATTGGAAATCCCCAATTTGTAGGTGCAGTCTGTGTGTCCCAGAGCTGACTCACAGGAGTCTCTGTTCATTCCCTTTACTTCACAGGACTGCCTTTCTATTCACAGTTCATGGCAGTCTCATTAAACCAGCGTTTGAAATAGCAGTGTGCCCGTGTTCATTGGCTTTCTCTGAGAGCCCTGTAAACCAGTGTCAAGGAATTAACAGCAGCTGAGAAACAAGAAAAAACCCTAATGGCTTGCCAGGTCATTTTCCTTGCAGTAAATCTAGGTTAGTTTGACACAGAATTTCAGTCACCCAGGAAATAAAAAAAAAACCCAACAACCACAACACCTGAAGATAGATGATACCCATATTGTTGCAGGTATTTCCCTGGATAGCTAATCTAATTGAACAATTTCTCTCTTACACTTTGACTTCCAGGCACATTTTTGGACATCTAGTGGAAACTTTGAGGCTGTTCTCAGGAGTGAAGGATTCAGCTGTAACTACCTACCTCATTAATGACTGATGCTTTCCAAGCTGATCCATGTCTCCTCTGTGAACCTGGCAATCACAGCATGTATTAAGTGAAGGACAGCAGGCTCTCAGGACTAAGTTATGTGGCTTTAGGTGTTCAAAGGCTGATAAAAGCAATTATTTGCTCAAAACCATGAGGATGCTGATCTCATCAAATGAGACTTCAGGTAGATGGCTTCAGTTCTGTGATGAGTATTACTTTGATTTTTTTTTTTAATGTGAAGTAGCTGTTGAGATTTAATATTTGGTTAAAAAAGACAAAATCTGCTAGCGTGTTTAATGTTTCTCCCATCCTCCCTGTATGCTTTCCAAGATGAACGGATTCTTCTCTGACTAGAAACTTAATCTTCAACTTAATCTAAAGAAGAGTAGTAAATCCTCTTTCACATTTCTAATGCAGTTATCCCAATATTCTTTTCCAACTAGTGCATTAGAAACCTTAATCCTCTACTTGGCTTGGAAATGCTGGAACACACGTTTCTCTCCTGACTGCAGATCTTTGAAGTGCAGATATTCTATTTCTATTCTTTTAAGCAATTTCCAGAATGCGAATATCCAGGAAACTGCAGCGCAGAAGGGACTCTTGTAAATGCATTCCACATTCCCAAACATCCGTGCTGAAACTCAGATACTGTCCAAAGTAAGCCGTGAAAGACAAGGTTTGTGCTTGGGCTGTTGGAGCTTGGGCTGTTGGAATGCTGCTGTCGAGTGTTTGCTTTCCAGGTCTGATAGGTCTCACAGCATCTGGTGATACTCTGCTTTGCCTTTTGAATTCTCATGATCTGCCACAACTGGTCATGGAGTGACTTCAGTGATAATCTTCCACTGAAATATGTTGTGGTTGTTATTTTTATTTATTTTTAACCTCCTTTCTTAAAGTTTGGTTTGGTTGTCTTAAGAAAGTATCATTCTTTTGCTGTGTGGATAATGCGGTTGATCCCTCTGTTTAAAGCTTTGCTTGGCAGCATGTTTGCTGTAGCTCCTCTGTTCAGGCTGGGGGCTGAAAGTCTGTTCAAATCTCTCCTTTTGTGATCTGTGAAATCCCTTGGTTTTGCAAATGAACTCTAGAGTAAGGAAGTATTAAATGTAAAATTAGTACTTTGAAACTAACTATGATTGCACTTTGGCTGTAGTAGTACAAAAAGCATGGAATAAAATACAGTTTCATTTAATCTATGGAAGATGCCAGCAAACCCTCTGGGTGTTCATTTTAGCAGAGAAAAATTAGCAGGAAAAACTCGAGAAGAAAGTTTTCCATGGATGCAAGGACTTCATTGATGGTTCAAAACGAAATTCAGGGAAAGAGTAGTTATCAGTTAGGGGTGGAAGGGAGAGGGAACATTACTGTTATTTCCCTGCCATAAAGTGCAATTTTATCTAATCACACAAAACAGTTACACATACTGTTCTTACAAGACCATGTTAGGAATTCCTGTAGAAGACAAAGCTGCTGTAATATGATGGTCTTGGTTCTCTTGGAATATTTTGGCATGAGTTAATTTAATTGCATTTGCTGTAATCTCTGCCTAATCTCATGGCAGCAGCTTGTATCACTGCTGCTGTCCCTGTGAGTTGTCTGTAAATGTTTGAAGCAGAGATGTTTCTTTTGTGTTCTGGTAGTAAGCTCAATTCATTTGTTGTTGTTGTTTTCCCTCTTCTTCCGTGTTCTCTGCACTGTTCATTATGTCACACATTTATTTCAGCAGATGAATTTCTTAGTCTACAAATGTTTTTGGTACATTTTCTAAAATTTTCATTTTAGAAAGCTGTCGCCTGGTCTGTGATCTAAATGGCTGCTAATGCTGATCTTTCTAATCAATCTCTTATGATCAGCATTCCTTTGCTGATCTTGGCTGACATACTGTGGATTCACTATGATGACCCTGCTTATGATCCTGAATGGTATCTCCATCATGGAATTACTCAGTGTGGAAAACCAAATTCCTTCATTCATTGCTAGTATAAGCTTTTGGAAATGATGGATAGCTTTCCACCCAGAAAATATTTGTTCATGCATTTAGTCTAGTGCTGTGCATTAATATAAATAGAGGAATTTTTGCATGATATTTCTTTGGGGAAACAAACCCGAAGAACTCCTTTTACTTTCAATTAGGACTTGTCCATTAAACTCATATCAGTATATTTAACATAACAGGAGAACATTGGGGAACACCATATCAAACCATTGGTCCATCTAGCTCTGGTATCAGTTTTCTGGCTGTGGTCATTACTAGATGCTTACAGAGAAGAAAAGGATGGGAACAGGGCCAGTACAGGGTTATCTCTCCTCACTGTGCCTGCTGAACATGTGCCAGTCAGTGATTTAGAGTCTATGGATCTCAGTGCTGTATCTAGAGCACTGTGTTTAAGACTCTCCATGGACCTGTCTTCTGTGGAGTTGCCTAATTTCCTTTTTAGAACCCTTCTCTCCTCCGACTTTGAGGGCATCTTGTCGCAATGAGTTCTGTGATTTTAATTACACACCTTATGAAGGAATCTTTTTGTTTCCTTGAAAACCTATAATTTCACTGGGAACCCTTTGACTTTGTGTGATAAGAAGTAGAAAGTAATTTCTCTGGTTCACTTCCCCAAGCCCTTCATAATTTTATAGTATTTCTGTGTGTACTCCCTTTCCAGGGTGGAGAACCCTGTTCTCTTGACTGTCTCCTCACGCAAACACCATTCCATGTGTCTGATGAGCCTTATTACCCTTTCGTGTACCTCTTCGATCTCTGTTGGATCCTTTGGGAATTGGGCAGAGGAAGGGGAGGTCTCAGAATAACATGCAGTACTCCAGATGCTGGGACTTGAGTTTTTATTCAGAGTATTATTGCTTGTTGTTTCTTTTATAAATGTGCTATTCAAAAGTTGCATTTTTTCAGTGCTGATTTATGGCATCACACTTTTTTTTTCCTTTATTGTTTATTATTTTGCTCTGACTGCGGTATGTTTAGGTAATATGTACAGTAAAAATTTGAATGGAAAATCTGAGTATGTTTTATTACTGTGTTTTGAATTCTGTGTACTGGCTTTGGCTGAGAAGCATCCTCCAACTGCCTGGCCTGTTCCCCATTAGAGGGGGAAAGGCTGGAGCAAGATGCTGAACTAAGCTAAGATGGGCCTGGATAATTTTGGGGCCAGAGATGACACCATTGAAATCTGTAGCTGCTGTATCTGGGGCTCAGTTACCTAGATATGGGTTTACAATATATCCTCCCCCGAGTCCTCTTCATTGCTTTTCCTTGGCTTCAGCAGTTTTCTTTTCTCCCCTGCAGTATAGTTACAGTGCAGGGGAGCTGCAGCTGCTATCTTAGCTGCCTGGGAACCAGGGTGTGCATGTCACAGAATCACAGAATGGGTAAGGCTGGAAGGGACCAGTTGTCAGTCACCGGCCCAGTAACGAAGTTCTTCCTCCTGTTCAGCTGAAACTTCCTTTGCATCAGTTTCTGCCTGTTGCCTTTTGTCGTATTACTCAGCAGCACCAAGAAGAGTATGGCTCCATCCTCTTGACAACCTCCCTTCAGATACTAACAGACATTGATATTCCCTCTCAGTCTGCTCTTCTTGAGGCTGAACAGGCCCAGCTCAGTCTTTCCTTGTAAGAGAGATGCTCCAGCCCCCTCATCATCTTTGTTGCCCTCCACTGGACCCATTCCAGGAGCTTCGTGTCTCTCCTGTACTGGGGAGCCCAGAACTGGACAGAGCACTCCAGATGTGGCCTCACCAGGGCTGAGTAGAGGGGCAGGATCACCTCTTGTCTATGCTCTGTCAGTTATAGAAGCACTACCTCTATAAACCAAGGGGCAGAAAGTCTGAGCATTTACCCAAATTCACAGACATAAAATCTGACATAAAGTAATCCATGACACAATCCAGGATTTCCCAAGTCTTAAGCAGATCTACCTCAAAAAAAGTCTTCCTTCCAATAAATTGACAATTTCTTTCCTAAAATTTTCTGAAAGGATAGACCCCTCCCATCCTCCTCCGCTTTCCTAAAGCTGAAAGCTTCAGCATTTGGATTTTTCTGAGTATGAAGCTCTAGACAGTGCGAGTCATGATAGCTGCTGTCCCAGGGCTTTCATGTCACTATTTGTTGCATTATTTACTTTGATCTGATTTGGCCTCTTGACTCCATCAAAAGCGCCTTTTAATGTGAATTAATTAAGAGAACTGTATTTTCTTCTTTCAAATGCCTTTAAAAGAGAAATGCTCCCAGATGGCATTAGGGAAAGAGGGAGGTGGTTTTGTTTCTCTGCGTAAGCCTTGCTTTTGTCATGGACCAAAGGCTTTCTCTGCCCTCCCTTACACTTTGGGAGTCTGTTTTTATGGATTGAAGGTGCTTTTTCCCAGGAGTTTGGAAATGCCATAACCGAATGAGACCCCCTCAGTGGCATCCCAGGCCAAATGAGCAGCTTTCACATAACAAAGATGACTTTAATATTGCAGCAGAACACTCTGTTAATTATGAGGTGTGAATAAGGAATATGTTTCACAGTGCCTTGGCAATTTTCTGAGTTCACTGATCCGTAAACAAGATTATTCCCTAATAGTCCTCCATCTCTGCCATTATTACACAAGGATGTTCAACTTTAAATTAAATTAAAAATTATCATCGTTAAAGTTTGTTGAGCCATGGCTAATCTTTTGAAAATGTTTCCAGGATTAACTATTTTAAATTTGCTTGGTTATTTGCGGAAGAGAGAATTTTTTGTCGTTCTTGCTGTGCCATTTTTATAAAGACCACACTGTAGCAACCCTCAGCTGGGAAATGTGAATTAGACCCGTTTTTCTTCCTTACTTTTCAAAGTCCCCGACACTTCAGGCAGCTGATGTTTTGGGGAGAAGCTGCTTCATCAAGGTACATGGTAGTTTTTTTATAGTCCTTTGAGCTGCTGCTAACCCAAGAGCAAGGAACTAAATTTGATTCCCGACTGCCAGCTGTCCAGCCTGGCTGTGTCACTGGCCCTCAGCCAGTTTGTATGGGATGGAAGTGGCACAGGCTATTGGCACAGAACTGTCATGCATTTGCGATCTCTCGGGGTTGTGCAGAGCCACAACTCCTTGAAGACATTTTTACCATTACTCGAGTGTCACTGTAGATTTTTAAGGTCAAGAGGGACCATTTGTGGTCATCTAATTTGAGCTGGAGCGTGGTGCGAGAGACAGAGCTTTGTCTAAGAATTACTGTATGAAGCCTGCGTTTCTCTGTGAGCTGTGTCGCACATCTGTCAGCAGCCCTGACTTTAAAGACTTGACGTGATGGTATATGTGAAATATCCTAAGGTGGATGGTTGCAGCGGTTGAAAATATGCCTATTTCTAGTCTGATTTATCTAATTTCAGCTTCCAAGCGCTGCATCTCATTATGTCTTTTTCCAGTAGATTAAACAGGGCTCTCCTTGCTGAAAGTTGTGCAGTCTCTGATCGTTGTTTTATCGTCCTTCCAGGCAGACTGAAAGGCTGGGCTTCCTCAGGGTATGTCTACTCAGCAGTTGCTGTTGTGATGCAGTTTATGTATTTGGATCTGAACAATCTCAGATTAGATAGTTGGGTCCTGCTAATGATATGTCTGCACTGGCATGGAGATCAGAGTGGGTGAAGCAAGCTTTCTAAGCGTTTGCCAAGCTTTGTTGTTGTTTTTTTTTTCATTTTTCCCACTGGATGTCACGCTAAACTGCTTCAAAACAGTAAAATACAGTCAAGTTTTGCAGCACAAAATTGACATATTGCAAAAGCCAGTGCTTTGCTGAGTAAAAACAAGTAGATTAGAATAAAATTAGTGTATCTTTGATAGTAAATCCCTACGGAGCAAGAACAAGGTCTTCCCATGTGTTTGTTGTGTTTATAGCACAACAGAGTTTCAATCTTAATTGGAAAATTAGTCATATGAGGAGGTGCACTTGATAGTGCATCTGCACACACAGATGACATTTGGATGGTGTGCTGCTCCCGATCTTACGAGCGTTGCCACGCATCAACGAACGCAAGTGCTCGGAGTCTGGAGTTGACATTTTGTCTGGAAAGGCTGTGAGCGAACACGTGGTCTTTGAAATGCTGCACTGAGCCCCCGTTCACAGTGGTGAAGTTGGGGAAAAGAAAATGGAGAAAATTTTGAACGATCGTCATTTTTAACTCAAGATTTTCTCTCACAGTGTACTTCCTAGGAGGTTTTATATTGAATTTAGTTGTAGAAGCAAGAAAATATATAGCTTGATATCTTTATTTCACACTCAATGTGTTTTATCATCAGGAAGTATAATTTCAGTGGGGGAAAATGCCTTCTGCTGAGTTGCTGGCAGCCTTACCTAGAATGCGTAGGAAGCTGTCAGGAAAGCAGGGATGTCAGGTGTTGACCTATGCTGGTGATGCTTCATTTGTGAGATTCAGTTAGATTAAAGCTCAAAGTAATATGATTAATTTGGCTTCAGGTTCGGTGTTTTAAGAATGCATAAGACAAAACATCAGCATTGTGCCTTTATACCAGCTGAGACTGTGACCCAGCTGGCAGACTACTCTGTGGGTACCATTATCTTTTACATAACAAGTTTCATATTCTCATATTTGATTTTTTTAAGCATCTGTCATTACTTCTCCAGAAACCCCTTGCAAATTAAAGGTGCATCTTGCATAACTGAAGAGCAATTATTGTTCCATTACCAAGTAATGAAGTGCACACTTGTATGGAAAGAATGATGACTCCAAATTTGATAAAGTCCAGTAAGATTGCCAGTATAATTTCTGGAAGTGTTTTCTACCTTCAAAGCTTATATTTTAGTAGGTGGCAGATCTTATGTTCTTAAAAAATCTATTAAGGAAGAAAACATGAAAAAGGGAGCTGTTTCCATATCAAAATCAAGGCAGATGTTTTGACAAAAGACGTCTCCCTGCCATGGCCCAGAGTTTGGGGTTACTGACATTGATTTAGTGTAGAGGTTCAGTGTGTTATTTGGCCCCTGGTAATTCTGTCAGGACATGAAGGAGGCTTTAGGGGAGGCAGGAGTCTTGGGAATTCAGTATGGTGTGGTCATCCCCCCAGTTACATTTGAAGAAGACTTTAGTTTTCATAGAATCATTGAGGTTGGAAAGGACCTCTAAGATCATGGAGGCCAACAGCACCACTCTGTTTGCCATTAAACCATATCCCCAAATGCTATAGCTACATGTCTTCAAACCCTTCCAGGGTTGGTGGTTCTACCACTTCCCTAGGCAGCCCATTCCAATGCCTAACCACACTTTTAGTGAAGAATTTTTTCCTACTATCCAATCTAAAACTCCACTGTTGAAACTTTATGCCATTTCCTCTTGACCTGTGGTTTGTTACCTGAGAGAAGACATCAACCCCCAGTTCATTACAACCTCCTTTCAGCACTGCAGGGGGTTGTTGTGGCTCGAGTGCAGGGTCTGCCACTTTGACTTGCTGACCCTCATACCATTGGCTTTGGCCAATCAATCCAGCCTGTCCAGATCACTCTGCAGGGCCTTCCTGCCCTGCATCAGATCAACACTCCCACCCAACTTGGGGTTGTTTGCAAACTCACTGAGGGTGCACTTGATCCTCTTGTCCAGATCATGAATAAAAGATATTAAACAGGACTGGCCCGAACACTGAGCCCTGGGGAGCATCACGGGTGACAGGCCACCAGTTGGATGGATCTTCTTTCCCCACTGCTCTCTGGGCCTGACCATCCAGACAGTTTTTTAGCCAGCAAACAGTGCACCTGTTCAAGCCGCGAGCAGCCATCTTCTCCAGAGGAATGCTCTGGGGAGACGGTATCAAAGGATTTGCTAAAGCCTTTTCAACTGGATAACATTGCAGGGCTCTTGAGCGAGTCCAGATGGTGCTTCCAGGGCCTGCTTTTGAGATGTGGCATTCCCAGAGCAATCACTTGCAGCGGTAATGCTCTCTGCCAATTAGGAATTGTCTTCTTTTGGGCTCCCCAAACATTGAGGTACTTAAGCAGGAAATTATTTTGAATGTCTAGTCCTCATGTTTAATGCTTTTTTGAGTAGAGCTTAGTGTGATGATCACGATCTGCTAATCCCTCTAGCAGAGCCCTCCGGTAAGTGGGACACATAATCACAGTGATTACTGGGTCATTGCCGCCGAACAGCTGGTGTCGATCGCTGTAGTTCTGTTCGTGTTCAGCACAGAAGAGGTTTCCACATCTCCTGTATCCTCGTGATGAGACTCAGGCCCCTGCAAGCTTAGTGAATGGGGTGGCCAACAGAGCAGATCTCACTGGCTTGCTAAGCCGGTCTGTGAGATTCTTCTCACCTTCTTAAACTAGGCTGGGTGAATTTTAGATCATTGATTTTAAAGGCCTTTTCCAATCTGTTAGTGCTTGTTTTCTTAGGTTGCTTCTCTGATGGGAGTTGCTGTGGCTTTAGCAAGAAGAGAGATAAACTCTCTGGTTCAGTAAAAGAAAAAAACCCCCAAACCTAAAGAAACCCACACAATCCAGAAGATAGTCTGCAAAGGGTCATTTCTGTCAAAGGACCATCAGATGATAAGGGACTGCTTGGCTTATCAGACATAGAACCTCTGTTATCATGCACGACCAGTTATCTAATCCCTTTCATAGACTAGCTCAGTGCTTCCTGTGTCCAGTTGGATTGTCTCCAAGGCTTCCCTTGAAAGGCTACTCTATAGTCTGCAAGTTTGTGTGGAAAGCTTTCGTTTCCTTGCCTAAATGCCTCGATGGCCAATTTTTACCCACTTAACCCTTGTGTTTGTGTGTCACTTTTGTCTTCCTTTTCCTGCCTGTCTGTTAAGGTGTGAGCACACAAAACTAAAGAGACTGTCAAGTGAGGTACAAAACTGGGGTTAAAGTCTAAGAATCCAGAATGAACTCTTTATTTCCTGGGGAGAGGAGACAGAGGATTGCCATTGCTGTTACTAAATAACATAATAACCTTCTTACTGGCATTGTCTAGACAGGCTTTGTGTAGTGACAATGGCTGAGACACTCCAGAGAAGCTGACTTTGCTTTTGCCAAGGAGAAACCTATGTTTGGAGTGCTTGTTTTAATTTTTATTTATTTACTTTGGTCAAGTGCCATGAGAATATCAGCAGTTTCAGAAACTTAAGCTTTTCATTCTGACTTGCAGCCATTTTGAGAAAGCAAAGAACAAAAAACATCAGCAACTGCAAATGTGAGGGATGAAAAAAATACCACCAGTGTACCCACCAGATATGTTTAAGATCCTTTTATAGGAGAGTGAAGCAGTAGAGAACCTCCTGCTTTATCTTGGCAACTGGCAAGCAGGAAAAATGAAGCTGAACTCTTTTGGATAGTGGCTCGTGCTTATGCCCTGTTGTACCCTACTGCGAAACACGTCTAAGTAAGGTGAGAACTGAAACTTAAAACTGGATCAAAAGTTTAGATATCAACATGTTCCTGACAAGTTATTGAAGAAACTTTGCTTTTTGCATTCTTTTGGACTCCTAGAGGCGTTAGTTCTCATTCTATCAGGCCTTTTGAAGACCCCAGTTCCCTTTTCATGAGTGTGTTGGATAGATGTCCTTTGCCATGCCACATGGGGTGCTTCTTGCCCATTGTACCAGAGCCTGAATGATTGTGAAAATAATTTAGCCTGTAAGCAGAGATAATATGAATCATAGTTTAAGAAAAGGATGATTGTCTTTCTTTTCCTGGTAGTGTATTTCTACTTCCCAGAGGGATGTCTGGCTTTTTTGCTATCTTTGCCATGGATTTTCATCCACAAAGTCCCATAGAAAGACTGCCTTTTACTGGGCAAGAGTGGTTTGCTCCTTTTTGGCTGTACAGTCTAAACAGGATGCTGAATTTCTGTGGGAGGGGTGTGCACCTCTATAATCTCTGTCCCCTTCGGAAGATGTGTAGACATGGTCATCCCCACACCTGGCACAACCCCAGGCTGACTTTTCTTCAGCCATTAGGTGAAGCTGGGGTCTTCCCTTGGCTGCATCTGGCCTCTATGGACACATGAGACAATACAGTAGCTGCTGTTTGATGGGTTGTAGTTTAGGTTGGTGCTGGGTGAGGGAAGTCCTCTGTGGGCTGAGTTGTTCTGTCTGTCAGCTGTTGAGCATCAGCTTCAGATGAATGGCTCTCCAGCTCTTCACTAAGCAGCACCCATCACTCAGCAATGGTACCAACTCCTTTTTAGCTAATGCAAAAAAAAAAAGCTAGAGAGGAAATAACTAAATTGGAGCTGCATATAGTAGGGATCTGAAGTGTTTCTGGTTCAGAGGAGACAAAATAAACTTTCTGCATGAGCTTGGATGTGTGGTGCTCAGCTCCCTCACCATTCTCTGGCAGCAGTGTGATATGAAGGCATTTGACACCTTTCAGTATTGGCATCAGGAAGAGACTCATTCTTCTTAACACCTCCTAGCAGTTGGGTAACTAATTTCCTGAGAGCAGAGGAAGGAATGTTGTCCTCCCCTCTCCCTGGCAGGCTTTGGGAGGTGAATTCCTTTGTTTTGGAAACAAATTTGTTCTGAAAACACTCTTTTCTGTAACAAAAATAGACTGTGTGTTAACCAGTCTCTAGTTCTGATGTGAAGACTGAACGTTTCTGTTGGAAAGAGGTGCCTGTGGTGTCAAGCAGTAGATGACAATGCAGGGATGCCACACTGTCTGCTCTGAGTAACAGCATGGTATCAGTTGTGTACAGGGGTACAAAGAGCTGAAAACATATGAGTGTAAGGAGTTTCAGATTTCTTCTTTAGTCTTCTGGTTTTCTGGTTCAGTAAAATCTATTATATGGAGCTATTAACGTTAAGAAACAGAGCCTAAACAGCTCTGCTCCCTACTTTCACCTGCTTTACTCCTCCCTCCTGCCTCGTGCTGTCCTTGCTCTGGGTGCCTCAAGTGGATAGGACCTTTGCTCAGGATGTGCGAGAGCCTTTTGGATAGAGACCTACTGCAGTGTGTGATGAATTGCAATGTTCCCTGACCTGCTGCCTTTGGGAAAGCATCGTCGTTCTCCTGCTGAACTCTCAGCTTTTCAGGTTGTCCTTTCTGTCTGCAGGAGTACTGACCAGTTCCCAGTCCCCAAGAAGTTGCTTTTGTTTGTTATTTTTAAGGGAAATAACAATTACAAAAGCAGCAATTTACCTCTGATGTGATCGAGCTGCCTTTATTTTCCTTTCTAGCCCTGCCATGTTGGTAAGGATATATTAATGGCTTTCCTAACCTTAGCTGACTTTGATGGAATGGTGTTTATGTATTATAAAGTAACGAATGTGTACAATTCAATAGAAATTAAATTGTCCCTTTAGTTCTACTTTTCTTTTGTCCACAAAATTGTTAAGCAAATGGACGTATATTTATGGATTAGGTACCATCTTCCCAGAAGACAGTAAGAAATTAATACATACAGACCATGTTGCAAATTGCATTTAAATAGCTATTGCCTTCATTTTCTCACACTTGAGTGGGAAATCATGCTGCAGAGAGAAATAATGACTGTGTGATAAATCTCAAAAGAAGTATAGATGAGGCGTCCTTGTAATGAGAGACGATAATTAGCAACTGCTTTGTTTCGGATGGTGCAGATTTGTGTGGCAATTACGTAGGTGTGGTGAGAAAGCAGAGGAGGGCCGGGTTTAAAAAAACTGACTCTTGAATCCCCATTTTCAATCTCAACCAACTTAATATTGCATAATAGGAGCACAGTCTAGTACAAGCAGTGCCAAGAGATAAAATGCTGGATTTTACTCTTCCTCCCCCACCTTCCTGCCCTCCCAGCATCCCCTCTGCTGTTCTCTGCAGCATGCTTTCTCTGAGATGCTTGGTATGTTGTCAAATCTTTTTGTCCTTTTTTTTTTTTTGGTAGTGGTGTTTTCCTTGCTGTGAAATAAAAGATCCCGCCTTACCTCCCTTCTTCTTGCTGCCTGAGTTTTAATTAATGTTTTTGCAAAGCGTGTTAAGATCCTTGGATAGCAGTGTGGTTTTGGCAGTGGTTCAGTCTCCTGGAGAAAAGTGTATACCTTAGAGTCTAGGAAAAAAAAAAACTAACAGGTTTTTAGTGTTAGAAATAGACAGGTTAAAAAAACCCAACTTAGTGGGGTAAAAAAATTGCTTTTATTAAACTCATGTAATCTCAGGTTTTAGCCACATAACAGCATGGGGTTTTTTTAATAAATGGTGTGGGGTCTTTCCTCCTGGAGTTGGGAGTCATCCCTGTTGAAATCTTAGGAACAATGTTCGTGGTTTATTTCCAACACACTATTTCCTTACACAGCCTTACTGTTCTCTATTCTCATGATAGAAATTAAAAGGAAACTTTGAAATGTGTCAGCTGTTGTCTTAACAAAGATGGGGCCCATACTTTTTTTAAGCAGTTAAAGGAATGGAAACCACAAAACCCTCTGGGTTGCTGTCAGTCCACAGTGGGGTAAACATCCTGAACCTGTCCTATATAAAGTATGCCAGGTCTGTTGATGCCAGCCCTCTTTCTCAGTCTCCAGTATTAATGCTTTGAAGCAGGTTTCCATTTCAGGTTGTTACCACAATGCTGAGATGTAAATCAGCAGCAGGATAAAACTGCTGAAGTCGTCACCCATTTCTCAGTGTTGATCCAAACGTAAGAATGGTGTTTGCAGTGTGTTACAGGGAGACTGTGGTGTCCCAGAGTCTCCAACAACCAAGGCTCTTGCAATGCCCCAGCAGCATGAGCTGCTGAGTAAGAGTGGGTATGCCACAGATGCTGCAGAGTCTGACAAATTCCCTGTGACTGCATGGATAGAGAAGTCCTGAAGAAACACCGATTAAGTGGGTTTTCTGGTTTTTTTTTAATGTTGTTTTTTATATGGGTTTTTTGTTGAAGCTATCATTCTGATAAGAGTGTTGGTTTGGGGGTTTTTTTGGCATGATTGGCTTAAGTGGCTGCTTACAAAATACGATTAAGGAAACAAGTGTTATGAATGTTAGGAGTCACATCTGCAGTTCCTGTAAAATGGTTAGCTTCATTTTGGGAACAGTTCTACATTTTCCACATGCTTGTTCCGAAAAGTGGCCATGAAGCAGCTTGAGGACATCTGGAAGGCTGGATAACTGGTACTTCTGCAAAATACAGGGAAGCTATTTGGGATGGAAAGCTGTTTGTTACAAAAAGTTTACTTGCTGGTAAAGATGCATTATACCAAGCGCACTCACTAGGTCCTTTTTTTTGAAAGCATAAGAATTTTTGTGTCCTCTGTCCTCCCATTTAATTTCCAGTGGTGGTGATGTTGCCATTTTTTCTGTGCTAGGCATTGCTGTGGATTTTTCCATTTAATCCACTCTGCCACTCTGGAGGTGAAGTCCTTGAAACTTTTGATGGGAAGTATGACCATGACTGTGATACATTCCTGGAGAGCATTGGATGAGTACTGTGGTAGGCTCTGGGGTGGACAGCTTGCTTATATACAAAGAGACAGAGGCGATAGTTACCAAAATATGTCTCTGAGGAGAAGCCCAGCAGCGTGGCTCTGATGGACTTGACAGTGGTTGAGGGATGGAGGCTCTGGTGGGATTCAGCGCCTGTGGGGCAGTCAGATACTCCCCTCTCAGTCCCGAGATGTGTGGTCCCAAAGAGCCTGTCTGAGTTCAGCATCTTGGGAACTGTTTGGTCTCTGGATTTTGGCTGAAGCAGATGACTGAGGTATGACTACATTGACACAGACAACCTGCAAGCCATAAAGCAACTATCCCTACCTTGTTTTTCCAGAGTTGCCTCTGCCAAAGTTCTGTAAGACTGGCTGGCACTTGGGACTCTGGATAAGCTCTCCTCTGGCCTTCTCATTATTGATTTTAAGCATGTGTTCCCATATCAGCGTTATTTGTAGTCATTTTTTTTCCCTGTCAAGAGGCAGTCTTGTCTGTGTGCTGGTATTATGAGGTGACAGCAGCTTTTCCTTTTATGAATCTGTCTCTTTGATTGACCCACAGAGCAACAAAGGGAAAGCTAGCTCTTTGCCTTTTGAGGCTCAGCAACATATTTTTCCATCAAAGCTGGCATCAGTTGCTGGAAACTCAAAGGCAGGGGTGCCAAGAAGGTGGAAGTATCCTGCACTCTTGTGCACAAGAAATACCAGACCCAAAAGGTGGTTTTTCTCCATTAGTAGCTCTTAATTATTTTTGTCAGAGCCTGAGCCATGTTTGACCAGTGAGTGGTTTGAGGGAACATAGTCCATGGGAGGTGAGCTCTCTCTGTAGCCGATGGAGAAGAAGAGGGTCCCCAGGAGGTGACTCAGAGGGAAGGATGGCTCTGCATCCCCCATTCACTGCAGATCAAAAAAGGTGCATGGGGTGTTCGTTTCCCCTAACAAAAGTTACCCTTTCTGAATACCCCCTCTGCTGTCACTGTTCTTGCAGGGGTTTCTAACAGCTTTTGCTAGGATTTTGGTGTGTGGCTTGGAGTGCTTTGTTTAGTGAGAGTAGACTGATCTGTCAAATTCCCAATGCAGGCTGTGTGAGGCAGAGCAAAGAGGACAGGAGAGGGAGCATCCCTTCCTGGGTGGGGGTTGATGATCCTGAGCAGGCTTGTGCTTGCACAACCATTGTAAATCCTGAGCAGTGGGTTGATTAGCACCAGGAATACTGGCAGGACACTGATGAATGGCACCCGGTGGCATTGTCCCGTTCTTTATCAAGTGCTGGCTCTCTACCAAAAGTTGTTCTAAAAAATAATAATAAAGAAGGGGAAAGAAGTTATGATTCCTGCTGTGAAGTCAGCAAGAGCCAGCTGTTGACAGAAGTGAAAGTGTGATGGAGTCTGTAGGGTTTCAACTTCCATTACCGTAACTTGGTGGATGCTGATATTATTTTTATCAGATCTGGCCTTGCAGAGTCAGGAAGACAGATCAGTTAGAGAGAAAGAGAAATTGAAATAAATGAGGTATCTGGCATGATTGATATTTTAAGTGAGCTTGTGTGTGATTGGGGCATGGTTGCTGAGGCAAGGAGCGTGATATGGTATAGTACAGTCCTTATTCTGGATATATTTCCGGAGGGACATATGCAGGATCCCAGTTACATGTTTGAAAGGCTTCCACAAACACCAATGTTTGCATCAGTTCAAAACCACACAGTCAGCTGTAAGCCTTGCTCTTGTTCCCAGGCCACAGGAGAAAGGCATGGAGAGCCTCTGTGCAGGAGTGGTCTTGTAACATCTGCTGGAGGTGGCTGCTGATGTCCAGGCAGATGAGCAGGCAGTGGGGGCAGCCTTGGGTTTGCACTGTTCCAGCCAGCACAGGAGCTTCCAAAATCAGTGTGCAGCCTGTGCCAGCAAAGAACCAAAGCAGAGTGTGGCCTGCTGACCTTGGAGGAAGGAGGGAACAAGAACAAGCTCCTGTTGACTCCCAGTAGGGTGAAAATTAATTTATTAGATTCATCCTAATGAAAAAAAAAAACAAAACAAACACAAAACACTCCTACGTGGACATCCTATAAAGCTTTGCTTAGGTGAAATTGCTTTTTATTAACCCTAACCATCTACACAAAAAAACCCCACCAAAATGCAAAAGGAAAAGCAAAAAAAAAGCATTTCTCAGTGAACAACATGTTTTGTTTCTATTTTGGCCATTGTCTAAATAAGAAATGTAGAAAAAGAGCTACATTCAATAACCGTCACACTTTTCCCAGGGATGGAATAGAAAGAGGAGGCTATTAAGATGCTGCTCCTTGTCTCCACCAGCCTGGATTGCTGAAGGCTGGTCAATGCAACTCCACGTATTTTTCTTGTGGAGCTTACAAAAGTGCAGTGTGGGTCTGGCAAAGGTATTTGCAAATCTGGCTTGAAATAACCAAGAAGTTTCAACTCAAACACTCCCTTCCTCTCCAAGCATTTTAGAAATGTTACTGCTTCCCTGTGAAACTATCAATATGGCACATGTAATAGCTAAGCCTGTGTAATAAAACAGGAAAACCAAAAGAAAGCCAAAAGAATCAGCCCCTGTTCTCTTTGGGAAGTGGTATTTCACTCAGCAGCAAAAGCCACCTTTTGAGCTGGAGCAGAGGGGGGTCAGTTCAGCACTTTTCTGGGGAAGTCTGAATTTACACCTGACTGCTTGCCCGTCGTGGTCAGTGGAGCTCAGGGTGACTCCCATGGTCAGTGGAGCTCAGAGTGATCAGGGAGCTCAGGGGAACTCAAGTGTTGCCTCTGGTCCCTGTCTTGATTTTGCTCATTTGTGTAAGGTATTACTTAATCCATATTTTTCTATGGATGCACTAACTTCTGTTCCCACTCTGTATTCCTCCTTCCTCCCTCTGTTCCCACTCTGTATTACTCCTTCCTCCTTCTGTTCCCATCTTTACGTTAACAGCTTGAGAATAAATCAGGAACTCCATGCGGTACCTACAGCACTCCTGGCTGACCTTCAGAAGTTTTTCCTTTTTTTCCCTTTCAAAATGTTCATAAGGAAGCCAAATCATTTAAACTATCTGGAAGATCCCTGAACTGCTACAGTTCTATAATATTCTATAATCATTTTCCTCCCAGCTTGTAAAACTGGCTCTTTCCAGTTTACTGCCAGGCCCTTTCATTGCAGATTGAAAAACTAAAGGTCTCTGAGGGCTGTCTGCTTCTCAAGTCTGTGAGAGATCGATCGGATCAATTTGCCTCTGTGTGTTTCGATGTCTCTGTCCTAATTCTGGAGACAGCTGCTCTGGTGTGCTGTCAGGTGGCTGTTTGCAAAAGAAGGGACTCCTGAATCTACCCAGAGCGCTTAAACAAGCTCATTAGAGTTAAAAAAACCCCAGTAAACAAAAAAGGGAGAAGTGTGTTATTGCTCTGTAATAGGTACCGGTAAATTGGGCAGAATTTTTCGTTTTCCCTGAGGTGAGCAGCCCATGGGGTAACACAGCGTGTATGGTTTGGTCAAGAATTTAAACTCTTGCAGATAATTTGTAGAGATTTTTGTAATGTGAGTTTTATTAAGTTGCCTGAAGCACAGAATATTCAGCAAGGCTTTGCCTTGTTTCACTCCATCCATCTTGTAAAATCCGTTTCTTACTGGCCCTTGTGAAAAGTGCCCTTTTCTGTCTTCTCCATCATAGCCCTGAGCTATCAATTCAAGGAAACAAACCTGAAGCAGACAAAATAGCTTCGCTCAAGTAGAGTGCGCTTGGGTGAGCTGATGCTTTCTGTGGAGGAAGCCTTGACAGGCAGCAGCCGCTTAGGTGAACTCCATGCTACTGCTTCCCCCCTCCCCAGAAAACACCGTGGCAGCCCCCTGCTCCAGACAGGGCAGGTTAGAGACTCCTCACCAGGGAGGAGAAGCTCTGAGCAGGGGCTGGTGTCTGAACCGTAGGTGCCCCCTGTGCTGAGCACCGCCAGAGGGGCGTGATGGCCAAATTTAATAGCAAGTGCTGCTGGTTTGGAGGTTGCACCTTTCTTATCCATGTGGATCCACAAGGCAGGTGTGATTTGAAATCTTGTGCTTGCTCTCAGAGTGGCTGTACTCTTCCAAAACACCTGGCCTGTTCCATCCAAGTGAGATGGCAGTGCACAGGCTCACCATGCCCTTGGCTGTCCTGCGGGATCTCCATGGAGCTGTCCCTGGTGTCCCCCCAGCATGGCTTCTGCCTCTGACTCTTTGCTCTTGGTGAGGATGTTGTTCTCTGTATTGGTTTCTGATACAATCAAACAGAGAGTGCTAGAACTGTACATTTGTTTGGTATTATTCTTACTTTCTTATTTTGCTCAGAATAGCCTTCTTTCTTCAGGGTCTGAGGGCAAGAGTTTTACATGGTTAATTCAGGAATGTTTTTCTTCCCATCCGTTTCATTGCTTAAAAAAACTTCAAAAGTAAACCAGGAAGCATAAGAAAGAAGGACAGTATTCTGGAATAAGTAAAGCGTTACTGTTTCACAAGATTCTTCCTACTGAGACATATTTTGGAAAAAGGCCCTTTTGCTTGTGTATAACTAATACATATATGTGCAACCTCAAAGTTTTTTCAATGACTTAAAAACAACAGTCTGTGTTGATACTTCCGATTTTTGAATTATGTTTTAAAAATCTTCCCTTTGTTTTCACTCCCCACTTTAGGTTCCTGTGATTTGTTTTTGTTTGGCTTGTGGGTATATTGGATGCTTTACTTGTTTAATTGCATTTTAACCACAAGAGCGCATGTGATTGGCACTTGGAATAAGTCTCTGTTTCTCTGGGAATGTTTGTGGAATAGCAATTCTGATTGCTGCTTTGCGGATGTTACATTTAATCAATAACTCAAATACAGAAATAACGGCAGCTCTCTGTCTTCAGTCTTGGTTGCCAGCATTACCCATGCTGGCTGGTACTTCTGGTTTTTCAACAGGGGCTATTTATTGCGTTTAATAATAGGATCAGATATATGCAGTGCAAATATTGAAGGGCATCAAGAAAAGAGAAAGAATTGGTTAGTTTAATGCAAATACCTGTTTTCTGTGAGTAAATCTATGCAAGACTCTCTAGGTCAGTTTTGTTGCAGCGCTGCATGTCCTGGGGCTTCTTTACAAGTGATTTTTGGGAGAAAAGGTTCTCCTCCTTAGCTGCAATGAGACTGCTGCTGTGCTGCGGAGCAGAGTCTGTGCTGCTGTTCTTCCACGGCAACTCTTCTGGTGACCTTTGAGGTCCAGGTCCTGGTTGTGTCCACTGTACAGCAGTGGTCCTGCAAGAGCCACCACCATCCCTTAGGAATGAGTGGATGTGTTTGTGGTAGCACAGATACAGCTTTTGACCTTCACCCTCCTCCATGACCTTGTTGTCTGCACAGCTGCGTCGTTTTTGACCAGATCCCATCACTGTTTGAAGTCCAGACAAACAAAAACTGTGGGTCCTCTGAGGGTCCTACAACCTTTCCCATGATGTGTGGCTCCTTCAGGGCCTGCCTGCCCACACCCTTGCACTCTCCTTTTTGCTGGCTTGTGGGACTGCTGCAGTGCCAGAGGATGCGGTGCCAGAGCAGGTATCCCTTCAGCACTGCAGAGCTGCATTGCACAGTAGGGCTGTGGAAGGGACATTTGTTACCAGTTGACCTTGTTTAAGTGATCTTGGTTATGGTCTACCAGAATGACCCAGAACACGGCTAGATTGGAGGGGAGCAAAGCCTTGAACAAAATTCCCAATGTGTTTCCATGGGTTTCCCTGTAGCGGAGCGGGTGACGTGCTTTTAGCCTGGTGTGCCTGGGGCAGAGGTGGAAAGGTGTGGTTACTCAGTGTCAGCTCCAGCCCCACCCTGTAAAAGTTTGATGTGGCTGGGGGTGTGTTACAGGCTGTGGGAAAATCCTCAAGGCAGAAGCTGCTCATATTTTTGGCTGAGTGCAATATCCCATAAACGTTCATGTGAGAAACTGTGCAGGATCTTTCATGCTTGCCAGGCTTTTAAATATCAGAATTTAAGCCTACTTCCGTGGAGATGGAGACTACAAAATTATGTTGTTTTCTTGCTACTGCTTATTTTTTGGAAGTTGCCAATGCAGTTCAAAGCGAATATCTTAGTGACTTAAAGAAGACTGAAACATTTGTGGTTTTATTTTTCTGGCAGTAGATGAGACTGAATTGTGGTTGAAATAGGATAAAATGTAATTATTTTTTCTAATTCTGCCAAGTTCCAGAATTATTTTTTTATTGATGTGCTTTTGGCTTTTAGCATTTATTATCTGTTTAGATGAGATATAAAGAATAGCTTTGCAGAGGAAATCCATTTAAAGTAAGCCACTAATCTTTACTGGCTATTGCAGATTTTAATTTTTATTTTTTATGGATGAACCCTATCATAACTGAACCACAAGTGCCTGTGATGAAAGAGCTGGTCCATTTTTAATTTGAAGAGTTTAAGGATTTGTAGATGTTTGCATGGAAAAGTAACAGAGATGAAAGTTGTTGGAAATGTAGTGTTTGGTATTTCATGCCAACAGTAATAGCACAGGCACGATTTACTTACAGGGCTGCTGACAAAAGAAGTAATTTGCTGCCAATTTTCGAATTGTTTTCTTTCAGATTCTCTCTGTGTTGCAGTATAACTTTGGCATTGAGTTGCATTTGATTGCAAACATCAAAAAGTTTCTCTGAAGGGATATCAGCTCTGAAGAATGTTATTTTGATTCTTCACTATATTGCTAACAGACTCATGTCATTCATATTTAAAAAGAACAAGCTATTTTTGAGGATGTTAAAAATAACAGACCATTTTCTAAGGGAAAAGAGTGAGGAAGGCTGGCGTTTTTTTACTATTTATTTTGTCTTCAGAGATGGCTGTGACATATTTACAGATTGCGTTATTTAATCTGGCAGAAGCAAAGGGACATGGTAGAGCAAATGTCAAATTAAGAGTTTTCCAGAAAGGAAGTATCTTCTTTCTGAAGTATTTAGCACTAACGTGCAGTTAACTGTGTTTTAAGTAGGTGGAGGATGGGTTTCAATTTGAAGGAAAAGCTTGTGGCAAAGGGACCAAGCTTCAGTTTGAGGATGATGCAATTGAATTTAGTGTCTCTGCCACTTGTGGCTTGTAACAGAAATTCTGGATCCAAACAAGGACCATCTCTTTCCTATTTATTGGGAATTTGGGAAGATTCTGCTATAAATGATTAGGTTATAACCTCATTTAATTTAGTGGGCATCTTCAGAAGAAACCATGTGAGCTTTTCCATCTTCCTTAATGCTTCAATAAGAGAACTGTTGCTGTTGCAGTAGCGCCTTTTTCACAGTACTTGCTCTCTCCCGCTCTCGTAAAGCCTGTGCCAACATGGTCCTTTAGTCCACTTGGACCTCACTGTCTTAAGGCAGAGACAGCCAGGGGAGGAGGAGGAAAGATGATTATCAAAAGCATGAATGTTCCTGCCTGAATTTTGCCTTTCACTTGTTTTTACTTATTTTCTGATTTTCACTTGCTGTTTTTTAATCTATGTCCATAAATTGGTTATTGGACATTAGTGCTGGTGAACTCCCCAAACATACCCTGTTTGACTGTCCTGAAGGTCCACAGTCCCCCTCCCCCATCACAGCAATGTGATAACTGCTGCTCTTTTCATCCTCTTATCTCAAAGTCAAGGATTCAAATTGTGGATGCCTGACTTTTTCCCCCCTCCCCAGTTAAGTGCAAAATATGGATTTAAATTGAATTTTACGGGTAGTTTCAGATTACAAATAAATTATGTAAGAATTAAAAAAAATTCCAAACAAATAGGTTTTGGAATAAAGCAATGCTCTTCAGGCTACATTTACAGGGGGTTTGGGTTCTTATTTTCTCCCTGCATTTCTTTGCAAATTGTGCCCATGTTTCCCTCTGAAAACAGATTTTTGTTTACCACTTCTATTTGATTTACCAGAAATGCTCACAACTAAAATGTTATGTGCCTCTCCAGGCATTACAAAAAGTATTTTTTCGGGCCAACCCTAAATGATGATTTATGAAGTATAACTCAGTTGAGCAATATATTTAAGGAAAAAACCCAACAACCCACAACTGAGAATTTGCCCTGATTGAGAACAGGTTCGCCTGTAAAAGTTCTCTTTCTTCTCCTCCTTCCTCAAGTCAAACTCTGTACCGGTAGAATGTTTTAAATTCCTTAAAAAGTTGTTTCAGGTTTGGGATTGGGACCAGTTGACCCTTACCTACCCCTACGCTTCTTATCAGTGCCTATCCCATTTTTAGAGTTGATGTGTGGAGGAGGAAGGAGGGTCACCAAAAATAGTGACAGTCTCACAGACAATGATTTCTGTGCCCTTTTTCTGCTATTTTTTGTTGTTGATTTTTCTTTTTTTAAGTTTGCTCACTGGCATCCTTGTCAAA
The DNA here is from genome assembly GCF_001604755.1 of Lepidothrix coronata. Taxonomy (NCBI): domain Eukaryota; kingdom Metazoa; phylum Chordata; class Aves; order Passeriformes; family Pipridae; genus Lepidothrix; species Lepidothrix coronata. The sequence goes on from NW_016690190.1 coordinate 6,290,372, forward strand.
GACAACAGCAAAAAGTTAGTCTTAATTCCCTAATTGCACATACGTAATTTTAAGGCCACCCTGGTTCCTTCTGTAAATTAGCAGACTAGTTGGATCAGTGTGTATTTAGTCGCATGAAACACTTTACAGAGAACATCAAGGCAGGGCAGCACACCTCCACATCTTTTATGGCTTGTTTGTAAATTTTTACTAGGACACTTGCTTCCCAGGGACACCTCAATAATTTACAGCCATGATAACAGAGCCTTGTGCATAAGTGGAGGATAACCTCCTCCCTTCTCCACATAAAAGCTGCTGAGTAAGTTAGTTTTTTTGTGATTAGGGAGTGTGTTTTAGATACCTCACAGACCTCGTGCTCCCTGCCTGTGCAAGCAGCCCCCTCACCTAGCCTGGCCATGCAGAGTGAGTGTGGTCCGTGGATGTTGTGCTGTGTCTTGGGGACGGCTGTATTCGAGTGTTGCCTGATCTTTCCTGTGCAGCTGAAAAGGCAGCAGTCAGTCTGTAGGAGTCCTGGCTGTCCTCTGTGGTTTTGGGTCCATCTGCTTGTTCTAGGCTGGTTCGTCAACAGCACAGCTGCTTTCACAAGTGGAGCTGCTCTAGGGAAAGCAGGGGTTTTCCTCCCTCCTGTGCTGCAGTCCAGCTCCTGAGTGCTCACTGGGGACACCACTGAATGGAGCTCCAGTGGCAGCAGATTTTTTGGATACCGCTGCTAGATCTCTGACAGCAGGAGAGGTCTGAATATCTCCAGGTAACTCTGTCTTTCTCCTCCTGGCTCATCTTTTTCCCTGTCCCTTTCCTCTTTGGGCCTACCTTCCTTTCTTGTCCCTTTATATCCCGTCTCTTCCTTGTAACACATGCTCAGGTAGCCTTCTCTTCAGACACAAATTTTCAGCCCTCTACAGTCCAAGCAAATGGTCTCCTCCAGGCTGGATACAGGCATTGCAGGAGAGTCTCCTATCAATGGCTTTGCAGGAGCAATGCAAAGAGAATCTGATGCTGTTCCTTCTAGAAGGTGTTTGGTAGGGCTGGAGACCCTGGAGAATTGCTACAGATCTCTAGTGAGTGTTGCAAATGGAGTTCTTTTCCCAGTGGCTTGTCACATGCCCAGAAGCAGAGTCAGTTGTCACCGAAATCAACAACAGCAGCATCTCTGCAGTCCCTCTACTAAACCTCAAATCCCTGCTCCGAAGTACAGAACCACTGAAGCTTTCCCAGTGAAGTGGTTGCACAATGTTGTTGATATGGGCCAATCTCTCTAATTGCTTTTTCAGGAACAGCCTAACTATTTTACCGGATGCTTTCGAGGAAGAACAGAGTTTCAGCTTGACACAAGCTCCTGGAATGCAAAATTTTCAGCCTGAACGAATAAAGCTTGTCAAAAGCACAAACAGCTGAAAATACGGATTTGCAGTTGAATGTGGGGAGCAGCCAAAGCTGCTATCAGTGCTGCTTATAATGCAGTTACTTGAAATACCCCTATACCAACCCTTCACTGGGCTAGGACAGGGAATAACGAGCCTAGTGGAAGATTTCAATGCCTCAGGTGTGTGTGATGTGAGGGAAATAAAATGGCTGAAATCGATGGAAGCTTTAAATTGCAGGCACAGTGCTTTGGTTTCCTGAGATCTGGCAGAAGGTGACCATGCTTTGATGAAGTCTTATTTTTCCTGTTAGCCCTCCTCCACCTTGTCTCCTTGTCATGTCTGTGGAATGTCTGGTATGAAGAGAAACTCTTTTTCATCTTCTTGGTCACATCTTTGATCCGTTAAGTGCATTTTGCTACTTTCCTTTTTTCTCTTTCTATTCCTGATCCTTTACTGTGCCTCTCTCTCCTCCTTTCCCTGCTCCTCCCAGTTTTCTTCCTCTACTTTCATCCCACACAGAATGAGGTATGTATTACCTAAGAGAATAAGGAAAAGCCATGAGTCGGATCACCACCTCTGCTGTATATGCCAGTGCAGTTATGCCCTGCTTTTGCTTTCCCCAAAATTCCAGTAAACGGCAATAACTCCAAATATGGTCACAACTGAAAATGTACACAAAGAGCACATGACATTATCAGTGCAAATCAGTTAAAACATTTGTGACTTTTCATAAAATCTCTTCATGGCTCCCAAAAGAGTCTGTAAAACTGCTTCTGTTTGTGTGTGTTTACGCATCTGGGTCTGTGTGGGTAGTGGTAGCTGGGCTTTAGAGCTCTCTTGGGAGATAAGGAGCAAAGATGCCACACACATGCTGTGAGGAATGTCAAGACTACTCATAAAGAAGGAAGCAGGGGGGCTTTTCTTCTTCCTTGCAAAACCTGTAGTTATGACTGGTATTTTATTTCCCTGCACTGACAGGTATTTTAAGCAAGTTAAATATCCAGACGTGTCTGGAATATATTGATTTTTCTTTTCTTTTTTTTTTTTTTTTTACTTCAATTTTTTTACTCCATGATGGATTTTCATTCCTGTTTTCTCCTTGGGATTTCACATACATTTGCCCTTCAATGGTTGTCCTCAAGGAGAATGGCTGAGCTAGGTGGAAAAGATATTTCTCCAATATAAGATGCAGCTGGCTGGACAGACGATAGGGAAGTCCTCTTTAAGAAGAAAAGGTAAGGTGGTCTCTATAGACAGAGTATGGCTCCTGTAAAACTTGCTCATTCTCACCAGGAGAGTCTGTCAAACTGGTTTGGAATTAGGTGTGCATCTATCCATGACCTAAGGCTTTGACATGCAGTTAAAATAGCCCCTTCTGAGTTTAAAAATGTCTTGATTAGAGATGTCTTACTGTTATCAATAATTGAGAATAAGAGAACAGCCTTGCTTCTATACTAGCCCTTCCAATATCTTCTTTTATTATTAGGGTTTTGAAAGTGCTAGTTCAAAACTCTGGTAGTTGCTGGGAACTGGATCTGTTTCCTGAGAAGAATATAAATGGGAGCAATGATCCTCTCACAGTGGTGGGACCTGACCAAAACGTGCTCTTGAAATGCCAAAGCTGATTCTACTGCATACTTATCATGGTGTTTTAGGTGCTCCTAACTGGGAGCATCTATCATAGATCTTAATTGCCTTCAAAGAGAACACAAAGCAAGTTCATGTTTTACACCAAAGCTGAGTCAGCTGCAGTGTGGGATAAATATGTTGCCCATAGTGGTCTGCAATAGCTCACGCAGCCACGGCAGTGAACAGCAGCAGAAGTGCTGCTCCACACTGTTCTGTAAACTCTGGATGCCTCCAATGGTACAGGCAAATTAAAAAAGCTGCCTGCTTCTTGGAGGAGTTTGTTTTGATTAACACAGAGTCCATATGGTACCAGCAAAGTTTATGTTCCTGTAAAATGCATGGTATTGAATTTTACTAGGCCACCTACCCTGCTGTCTTCAATTATAAAACCTCACAGTGCCCTGATGATGTAACTGATTTCAGGATGAGCCGTGCTTTTCAGGAAGCAGGAGCTGCCAAATATCTGTCCTGGCCTCCACTCGAACTTCACGAGAGAAGTCCCTGCATTATTAAGCTTTTCTTGGATTTATTGTTTGTTGTGATTCTGGTTGCTTTGGGGAGTATTCCTGAAAGGCTTTTAAAAGACAGCAAGTAGGCAATTACATGCTGGTTTACTTTGTGGGAAGGCTGGCACGAAGCAGAAGTGGAACCTCTGCCCAAATGGGCTCTTTTCGTACTCATTTAACGAAGCTGGCAGTCTGGATTTCCTCCTCAAATTTTATAATTTTCTTAGGAAAATCTTGAAGAACCACACCTTGAAATGTTCACCTACTCTGGAGGTAGCATTTTCCTATGTGGTGCTACTATCAGTACACTTTCCCTACCTGTATCCCACACCCGCTCTCCTGTGGGAATGAAGGCATGTGTGTGTCCTGGCACTGGGAGCTACACTGCGCTGGTTGGGGTGGAGCAGGTGATAGGGAGTGGTTCCCATGAACAGAGGGATGTTTGGCAGCCTAGAGAGGTTGTCAAATGCATGGAAATCTGACCTGTAAGTGACTTTTTACAAGGCAGCTGTTTATAAAGGGTATAAAACAGTTTAGCTGTTATAATGGTGATTGCTTCTCCTGGCTAAAGGCAAATTAAGAGCTTTTGCTGATCTTAGGGTTGCCTGAGCAAAGCTCAGTGTATCCTTAGATGTATTTGCAAGCTGCAATTTTACATGTAAAAAGCTACTTCATTATACTTGTTGTGTGTCACTGACATATAGCAAACTTCCTCATCCAGGTCCTGTTTGCAGTTCATTTTATTTTAAGACACAAACTGAGTGTTGTTCTTTGCCTGCACCAGGCACGAGATGTTGTAATAGTTACCTTCCCTGACACAAGTAGTAGCTCTGTTAAGATGCTCTGGAAAACCACGTGGTTCTCATAAAGCTTTGAGGCATTGAGCATAACCTGTCCGTTTATGCCACTCCCACGGATCAATCTGATGGGTGGAGAGCAGGATTACTGAGCAATGAACCATGTTATCTTTTGGGATTTCCAGACAGACTTCAGGACAGCAGCCTTCTCAAAATGGAAAAGCTTAACTTCTTAACTGAATTATTGTGGAAAAAAACATTTCTTAACTGAAGCTGCAAAGTAGCAAAAGCATTTGGAGGAAGGATCAGAAAGCTCAGAGCTCTCTGAACTCTTCCTTCACCCATTCCCAGTTACCCACTGCTTTCATTCTGGTTCCTTCTTGCTTGCTCCCCGTCTCCTCTCTAGCACAGAGTAATGATTTGCAGTTAGTGTCAATGCAGGTTTTTCTTTTTTCCTGGAGGTGTTACTGCTCCACAACATAAACTGAGAGGGCCCGTCAGGGTTTTCTGAAATGCTTTCAAAAGGCCTGCTCTGCAGTGGCCAGAGCTACACTGCAATCTGATTGAACATTTCAGATAAACTTTGAGTTGCAGATAAGGACATGGACCTGTTGGAGCGAGTCCAGAGGAAGGCCATGAAGGTGGTCAGAGGGCTGGAGTGAGCACCTCTACTATGAAGACAGACTGAGGGAGTTTGGGTTCTTCAGGCTGGAGAACAGGGGACTCTGGGAGACCTTAGAGCACCTTCCAGTAGCTAAAGGGGGTCTATGAAAAAGTTGGAGAGGGACTTTTTACAAGGGCATGTAGTCATAGGACAAGGACCTTTAGATTGAAGGAGGGCAGGTTTAGATTAGATATTAGGAAGAAATTCTTTACTGTGAGGGTGGTGAGACACTGGAACAGGCTGGTCAGAGAAGTTGTGGATGCCACATCCTGGAAATGTTCAAAGCTAGGTTGGATGGGGCTTTGAGCAACGTGATTCTAGTGGAAGGTGTCCTGTGGCAGGGAGGACAGGAACTTTGGATGATCTTTAGACAGATGATCTTTAAGCTGCCCTCAAACCTAAACCATTCTATGATTCTGTGACAGACTCATATCTTGAAACTGTGCTTGGTAGCCTGCATGGTCTTAGGCTTGCTGCAAGGGAGGTACAATATGTGGGCAGCATTTAGTTCCTCATAGGCAAACAAAAGAATTCAAAATCAAGACTTTTAAAGAGTAAATATTCCTTCACCGTACTGCAAAGGATGAATGAGCAACAAGTGATGCAATTTCTCAATGATGAAGTTGTCAGACTCCTTGACACTGATAAAAGTGCTCCTTTGTCTGTAACTGAAGCCTTGGTGAAAGAGTTGAACTGTTCTAGTTGGTCTTTTCCCAGAATAATTCCACCTAAAGCAAATATTTGTAATGGAAAATTCCTGCCTAAAGTGTTGCAGTGAGATAAAACTATGAGTGAGTGAAAACAGGTTCTTGAAAAGAGTCACACAGCGTGATAAATAGAGGGCTCTCCTCTCTCCACACATACAAATGTAAACAAAGTGCAACCAAGCACTTCTGTTCCTGCTGCAAATCATGAGGTGGTTGAGTTTCATGAAAGGTTCCAGTAGGGAACAAAAGACTGGGGTTTGGTCCAAATGCTATTAAAGTCAGTGAGAGGCTTTCCCTTTGGTTCCAGTGGGCTTTGGAGTAGGGCCATGGTGAACACTTGAAGGCCAACCTGACCTTTCATGGGGAGAGGAAGCTGAAGGCTTAGTTTCATCTCACTTGTACTTGCTGGAGCCTGATTAAAATCAGTGGGAGCTCCAGAAACTTTGCACTTTGAGGCGTTCAGCCCTTGAAGATTAGTCTGACATTTAAGTCAGGTTTGGTGCTTAAATATCAACATTTGACAATAAGTAGACACCAAAGACTGAAAGTCATCTGGCTTGCTTTACATTGTATGGTTTAGTTGCTTAGTTTTAAGCATGACACTTAGGGAAAGTTTTCTGAAGAGAGTTACTTTGTAGAGAGGACCCAGATCTACTTGTTTCCTCTTTTTAAATGCTGCCTCTGTTTCTTGCCGGCTTTGCCCTGGTGCTTTTTTCTGCAGTATAATCTTTTTTTTCATCTCACCATGGTGACCAGGCTTGCAAACTTCCTACTATAGAAAATTTGAACAAAAAGCCAGATATTAAAGGCTCTTGGCTGCATCAGGAAATGCTTCAATCTTGTTTTTTTCAAAGACTTGAAGGGTGGAAGCAATCAGATGATAGACTGTCTTGAGGAATTTGGAGAGGAAATAAGATACGTTTTACATGCCTAGATGTTCACAGGAGAAACATATGATGATTTCATGCTTGGAAAGGTAACTTGCTTGAAGGTGTTGCAATACAAGCTGCAGTTTTTGTAAATCATTTAAATAGAGTATCCTGGTACTGATTGTATGTTCCACAGAAGAATGTGTAATGTCTTCCTTCTGAATTTATTTTGTTTACTTGATATTTATAACTTCTTAAAATAACTTGTCATTTTTTCAATAGTTTTCTAGCTTCTATATGCCTAAAATATTCCTGTTGTCTCTTCTGTATTTCTTTTTGTCATTGTTTTATTACAATAACGAAGCATCTGTAAGGTTCAATAGAAATGGAATTATCATGGAATTAATGTCATGGGTATGGCACTGTTTGTTATATTAAGAAAGCTCCTTAGACTTTGGCAAGTGCTTCTACTCTATATTAAAATAAATGTGTAGTTTTGGCTTCAGATACAGTTTAATTTTACTCATTGAGAAACAGGAAGGGTTTTATGAACATTCCTACAACAGTAAGCCACCTGTGTGTTTGTCTCTGTGCAATTAATTATCATACCACTTTGTCAGCAGACATATAATGAAACTTAGGCATGCAGAATACATTCCAAAAAAGTGCTTAAAATCAGTTCTCCCAGATAGTTATTTTCATCTCTAGGGACTGAGCAGAGAGCTGGGAACAAGGAGTTTTTGCATTTTAATCACGGTCTAAAATTGAATTGTTCTGTTTGGGTGACCTTTTAAAAATGTGTCTCGGTGTAGTCTTCTGGGAGTCTGAAGACAGCAATCTTACTGAGACACACATGGGATTTTTCTGAGGATTAAGGAGTTAATTGAAGATTTGAAGAAAAAAACCCAAACCAACAAACAGACCCAAACCAGATTTTGATGGGAAAACGGCAGTGTATTATAGTGTGTATTACCTGAACTAGTCACTGTATTTTACTTAAGTTATGTGGAAAGATCTTTGAAGAGTTGATGTCATTACTGCATCATTAGTTTAGGTTGGTTAAAATAATGTACAGTTTTTTCTCCATTTGAAAAACGAGTTATGGTTTCAAAAGCATTACAACAAATATTTGTTTCCTCGTATTTCAGCTACCTGACTGCAAATAACAACCAGAATTTCTTGTATACCGCAAGGCCTTTTTTGAAGAGAGCTGCTTTGGTGATAAGCTATGTAAGTATGAATGGACTTGACCATGTATTTCTGTGTATTTGACAAGAATGAACAATGTGTAGTGGTATCCCAAAAGACTCAGAAACTCAAATGGTAGATCTTAATACAAAGTTAGTCTTGGAAATCAGCCTAGAAAATTTCAGCTGGTCAGAAACAAGAATATTACTGTGTTTTCAGTTCAAATTTTTTTTTGATTTACAGTGGTTGCCCTTACAACCATGTAATCACCTGCAAGTATTTCCTGCCCTAAATACAGGGGACTCTCTGGCACTGGACTGCCTTGTCAGTGGCATGCTGTTAATGCCAGTGCAGGGCTCAGTAAGAGTCATAAGGAAAACTTTTCCTGCAAATACCTGCTGCTTGATGGGCAGGGCTTGACATGTTGCAGGGGAGAAGACAAGCCCCACTGTGGGGGTGTGCTGAGTGTGCAGCTCGATGTGCTGCTCCAGGAGCTGGATCCCCTTGCTTGTCCTTTGACAAGGGTTACCAGAAAGGTGGAGGAATGCCAGCTCACAGAAATCCTTCCAGGAATTAGGAGTACACATCATGAGAAGCACCATTGGAGCTTGTCCTTACACCTGTGCCAGCATGAATGAACGATAAGAGCTTTTAAGAACACCAGCCATGATTTTCCCCTCTGTATTTAGGTAGAGGTCAACAGCAAAACTCTGCAGTCTGCGCTGCAGCAGGGTGACGGATTTGTCCTTCAAAATGCTGCCTTTGTGGTGGGTAGCCGAGATGTGCCAGTTGCTGTCAGTAAAGCAGACATGGAAGAGGGATACACGACATCACAGTGTGCTGTCTGTGCTGAGGGTTCGCAGGTTTGTCGCCCTGCATAGGGGGGCAGACTTGAATTTTGCCCAAACTGCTGAGCTGCCTCACTTCGCAGAGCAAAAATATTTGCTGAAGGCCTTAGTTCTTCTTAGTAGTGCATTGCTAACAGAGATGTTCTTCTTTGAAGGTGATTCTCCTGTTGTATTTCCGCCTCTGGATAATGGGAGGATCCATGCCGATGTTTTCAGAGCAGGACAATCCAGCTTCATTCTCACCGTATTTCCTGACGAGGTACAGTGCCAGTGATCAGACAGAAGTTTTCAAAAATGTAGTCTTGATGTTATTTTTTTCCTGCACTAAAATGGTTTACAAATGGCAATTGAGAAGACTTGTTTTGTTGTCTACTTCTTAATTGCTCTGTCTAGAATAGAAAGCAACCAAAGCACGCTCCTGGTCCTATAGAGTTATATTAGAGATGCTTTCTTACTGAACTATGTGCGCTTATTTTTATGCAAAGCTCAAAAAATGTAGTTTAATTGCCTGAGCACAGGACTGGAAAGCCCAGTGTCTGAAGTCTAATCCTAAACCTTAGAACTGGATGCTCCTGACATACGGGATGCATTCAGAGTTTCGGCTTCAGCTGAAGTTTGTGCAAAAAAGGGATGACCATGACTGTTGGTGGAATATCAGTGACGGATCAGTGAAGGTGGAAGGGCCATGTGCGTAAATGTTTGCTCTGGTTGGCTACTGGATCCTTCTGGAGGAAGTTCCTGAAGTCTCAAATGAAAATGGGAGCAGTCCTCCTCTGTACCACTTTCTGGCCTTGCTGGCTCTTCATTTCCAACAGTGGAATTGCAGCCGAGACACAGATTAAGATCAATCCTTATTCAACATCTGCTGCAGAATCGGGCGGGATCTCATTTGGGGATCTTTATGATAATGTGGCAACAGCTCCTTTTACCATCAAGGCTAAAAGTGCTTCCAGGAAGCACTTTGTCTGATTTGGAAAGCTCTGATGTGTTTGCAGTGTTTCTGGTGGAGTCATTAATATCAAACTCGGTGCAGCACAGTGTGAAGGATTTGCTGCTGTCCCTTTTTCATATATTTGTGCTGAGATGGGGGTCATCAAGTCATAAATGGTCCTGGCTTGATTTCAGTTACCTATTCTGTGCTGCATGTGTCTTTTGCATGTTTGTCTCTTTACATCTTGTAGTGACAGGGGAAGGTTTTTTTAAACCCAAAAGCTAAGTCATTCTTGAGGGATGAAAAAGTGACTATTTTTACCACTGGCACTGTGAATTTTATTAATAGCCTTGGGAAAAACAAGTCAGAGTGCTACTGGCTGAGGTCCTCCCTTGGCCCCAGCAGCAGCCCTGGCTTCGTCTACAGTCCAGCAACACCTACCTGCTCCAAACCTAATTAAGGAAATCCATGCCAGTAAAAAACAGTATTACTATTCTGAAGGGATTCTAAAACCCTGTAGATATCCCACTTCTTCCACTTCTGCGGAGCTTGGTCTTAATCCTCATTTTAACCAATTTACCTAGAAGCCTGTATCTTCCATTCAGGAAACCCATCCTTCCAGCAGGCCTCAATGTCAGTCCTGCAGGTAGAGATGCAGTGACTGTCTCTGAACTGACAGCCCATGATGCACCCACTGACCACGGCCCTTATCTTGGCAGCAAACCTTTTTCTTCCTCACCTCCTCTTTCAGACTCGAACTGTAACTCTCACCTGAGGCTTTATCTTGCCATGGTCAGAGGTGAGCTATTGCTGCAGAACTGACTTTGTGCCAGTCATCCTAAGTGTAGGACTGGGATGTCAGATGGAGCTAGCAGGGTTGAAGTGGCACAGGTGTGGTGACGAGGAAGGTGATTCTACCCCTCTGCTCTGTTCTTATGAGACCCCTCCTGGCATGCTGTGTCCAGTACAGGGATCCTTATCACAGGAAAGACATGGACCAGTTGGAGTGAGTCCAGAGAAGGGCCATGAAAATGATTAATGGGATGGAACACCTCTGCTATCAGGAAAGGCTGAGAAAGTTGGGGTTGTTCAGCCTGGAGAAGAGAAGGGTCTAGGGGGACCTTCAAGCATCTTCCAGTACCTAAAGGGGGCTTAAAAGAAAGAAAGACACAAACTTTTTAGCATGGCCTGTTGCAATAGGACAAGGGGTAATGGTTTCAAGCTGAAGGAGGATCGATTTAGAGTAGCTTTAAGGAAGAAATTCTTTATGATGAGTGTGGTGGGCTCTGGAACAGGTTGCACAGAGAGGTGGTAGGTGCCGCATCTCTAGATACACACAAGGTCAGGTTGGATGGGGCTTTAAGCAACCTAATCTAGTTGCAGATTTCCCTGCTTATCCCAGAAGGGTTGGACTGGATGGCCTTTAAAGGTGTTTTCCATCCCACACTATTTGATGATTCCATGATCTGTGTGTCTGGCCAGCAGGATGGTGAGTCTGAGATGCAGGGTTGGTGTCCAGCTTAGGTGCAAGGAAGAGGGTGACTGAAGAGATAATACTGTTTATAAAGCCTGGCATTTCCACAGGGTGGAAATAAGAAGTGGTATTACCTGAGTAAACTGCTTGAGGGTGGTTTGGAAGTGATATAACTTACTGGCCCTGGTATTAGGAGTGACATTAGGTTAGGGTCTAGGACATCAGGGCTCGAGGATATTCAACATCCAAGTAGGTGCTGGTGTGTGTGATTGCTGGTGGATCCCAGAGAGTTTGTGCTTATGGTTCAGCCTCAGAGAAGCTCCTAAACAATGTGTACTTCAACTGTGGACATCTACAGTAGCAGCAGCAGCATATGAGGAGCCTTTGTGGGAAGCTTTTAACAAGGTTTTGAAGGCAGTAATTGGGATACAGCACTGAATTTAAAGGCAGGATGTTATTTGCAATGTAGGTTGAGTTTGGAAGAAGAGAGTGGAACAGCTAAGTTTGGTGCCAAGACCAGAAGGGAGAAGCCCCATGAAACTAAAAGAAAGATCAGGTTTGGGTGGTGATGTCGAGGTGATTACTAACACCATAATTGTAGTTGAAGCAAGGATTAGTGCTCAGGCAGCGGGTAGGTTGTTTTGTAACTCTGAAGATCATGCAGGTCACAAATAGGAGTTTCTGTCTTCAAGGAGTTGTCTTTGTTTGCACTGAACTGGAAATGTGGTTTTTGTGCATGTCTCCTCAGGGTAAATGTTATGGTTTTCAACAGAGTTGAACATTATTGTAAGACTTGACCAGTTCTGTCAGACTAGGAGGAAGGCTGATAACAGTGGAATAAAAAAGGAAAACAGTAGTTTGGAAACGTGTGGCAGTCTTTGTGAAATGCATAAAGTTAGATCTGGAGTTGAGGTCTTGGCTGACACAAGATGAACCCAAAGGAGTATTGTTAACTCTTGCAAGGTTTATGTGTCAGCTGGTGGAGTGTCCCAAGGCTGGCGAGGGTTATTGGAACCAACATTAGGGGTAGGTGTAAGTTGTGGGTTTGAAAAAATAGTGAGTCATGAGGTCAGAATTTGTGCTGCTTGTAGTGTCAGTTACATGACTGGGGGTGTGAGAGAGGCCTGTGCATCCATGACTGTGTGGAGGAGGGGAGCATAGAGAACTTAGGGTGTATCAAATGAATCTAAGAGGAGACAGGCTCAAAGCAAGCCAAGGAGGTAGCTTGCAACAGGTAGTTGAGTTGGGGAGCTTCTTCCTGCAGGACACTGGGAATGTGCTGAAAGTTTATGCAGGCTCAAAGAGAGATTTGCCAAGTTGAAAATAGAAATCCATGCTACTAAAATGTGCAGAAACCACATCCAGCTGGGAGACATCATGCTAGCTAGAGATCAAGGAAAAAAATTGTCATCTTCCTACATACTTTGCTTGGCATTAACTTTTGGTCATTGCTGGAGAGAGGATCCTGGTCTGGGTAGACCTTTGGTGTGGCTTAGTTTGGCCTTGGAACATGCCTATATGTTCTGTGTAACCTGTCTCCAGTCTTGGACAACACGAACGTATAAATCAAAGTAGACAGATAATGATTTATTTAACAATTGAAAGGCTAAATATGCTGAAAGAGTGACAGTTTTTCAGTCTTTAAAAACAGTCATTTGTCCATCATGTTTGCTAAATTAGTCCTTAAAATTACAAGTGATATTCCCAAAACTTAGTGACATAAGTGAAAGCCACATTTCCATGGCCTTCAGTGTGTTGCTTGGCAAAGGGGATCTGAGAAGATGTGTCCACCATTCCCTTTCTCAGCAGAGGCAGAAATGAAGGTGTTGGGAATCCTGCTATTCGTAAGCCCTGCCATTAAAGCCTGTCCACACAGGCTGTTGTACACTGCTGGAAAGATGTACCTTCTCCAGTAGCCTACCTTAAAAGAACACAGACTTTCATCTCAAAATCTGCTATGGGTAGGCGATACTTGAAATAGGAAAACCAATCCCAAACCTCTGTTCAAACATTCTTGCTTGTATTAGACAGAATCTGGGGAAGAATGTAATTAGAAAGGTTTGGAGAATTACCCAGCTTTGGGTAAACAGTGTACTGAAGTGCAGCTCAGGAGTTAGGAGTGTGTTGAGCAGTGGGCTGACATGCTTCAAACGTTTTGCACAATGTTTCTTTCTTCTGCCATTCTGGAGGGGAAAGAAGTAGGAGGCCTCTGGATAAACAGATTGTATTACTAACACTGTGGTGTGACAAAGGAAAAGTCCATTGTGCAGCATGTCTTAAGGTGTGCGAAACAGATTAAATCTTACCTGTAATTTCAAATTAAAGTATGGGTTTTTTAAAAAAAACCAATGTCTTTGGTAGTCAAGTTATATTAATCTTTGCTGGCATTTGCCTTGTGACCTCCGTAGGCTGATCACTGAGCATGAAGCAGGTTTTATGTGGTGTTTCCTTAAATAGTTAATGCATTTCTACTAGGACTGCCTTGAGATAGAATTGTCCTATGGTTGAACTGCTCTCTCTGTAAGCTGGCTTTCTATATTTCTTTGCTGTTTCAATCAGGTAAATGAGAATTCAGTGCCGCAGAAAGCTGAAGAAGTGCTTATACATAAAAACTGGCACATAATCCTTTTCACAGAGATTTGTGACTGTTTTCTGAGCGATGCATTTAATCATCCCAGTTGTAACTTCAAAGGGAATGAACTACCAAGAGGCAGACCGTGGACCTGTGCTGGAAAAATTGGTCCCTGTGCCAGCCAGTTCTGCCAAAGTAACAGAAGTCAAGCATAGCAACTACTCTGGTATGGGGTTGTCACTGACCCTAGGCTAGGAGCTGGTATTAAAATAGACCCCTGTGACATATCAGCTCTTAATCAGCCAGGCTTGCACATGCTACTTGAGTGGTGGTCAGGTTCTGCCTGTTATGCCAGTGCTTTCTATCGTGTGCCCAAAGGTGCTTACCTTCAGCCCTACATGTAATCTCTGCAGGCACCCAGCATTCACTTCTAGACAAAAGGGAGAAGAACAGTATTGGTAGGAATTGCTCTTGTGCCTTCTCAGGGGCCAGACAGGCCATACATTAAGTGCAAATATTTCAAGGGGGCTGGGGATAGGGAAGAACCTGTCCGGAAGATGATGCTCCAAAGCAAAGGCAACCCTACAGAGAAAATGGCTTTCCCAGAGCCACGTGAAAGATTTCAGCATCTCTCTCAGCTAAGTTTTCTTGGCTTGATGAATAGACCCTGATAGGTAGTCCTGCTCTGGAAATCAGTTTGATGGGCATTTTAATGGGTCATAGTGCTTGCTGCAAGTGCTGGTTACACAAAAAGCCTTTCCTGCCAAAAAGCCGGCATATGGAGTAGAGAGGGTGCAGCCAAAGCAGAGGCCACTGACTCCTATAGGCCATGCATTTTGCTTTCCAAAATACTTCCATACAGAAGGAGAAGACTCTGAGGCAGTCTCTGAGGCAAAGCAGCGTGCCCAGGACATCCCTTTGGTTCCCATCAGTATGGGGTAGGTCCTGGAATACAATAGCCCATTTCCAGAAAGATTATCACAGTGGGTTTATGAGGTCTGGCTTTTAATTTCCTGAGGATCAGCCACCAGCATTTCAGTGGCTGTCTAGAGGACCCTCCATCTGCTGCTGCCTCTTCAGAAGCATTTGCCCACCTGTGGCTGGGGGATTTGGGCTGTGTGACTTCTGGAGTGTGCTGCTGTCAGTGACAAGCAGAGGATCAGGTCTGATGGCAAGACATGCCCTCACCCACAGCACATGGGGGTTTGCAAAGGGAAAACAATATGAGATCAGTCCCAGGTTTTCCAGCATTGAGACCCTGACAGCAGGCTCGGGTTTCACTGGAAACTCACAGGCTCTTTGAAAGTCTTTACTCTTCAAGAATTCAATATTTTTCAGATTGTTAGACCCAGAGTTGAAACAACTGATAGAGAGCCATTCACCAGATTAAAGCTCTTCAGGCTGTGTAGCTACAGAAGACAACATAGGCTACTTTTCTTCCTGTGCTCCTGGTTCCCCCGAGCCCCCCATGCAGAAGAGTTACCTTGCTGTTTATCAAGCTGCAGCTGTCTGTTTATCCCTATCTTTGTCTTTCCTATTCCTATCTCCTACTGACTGGCATCTCTTTTTCCCCTAAATGCAAAAGGTTTGATGAAAGGGAATACATAGGTACTTCCTTCAGTTACAAGTATTTTCTGTGTAGCTTATAGTCACATTTGGATGTTAAATGGAAGTAGTCTGTTGCTTGTTTGTATAGTCTTACTCCACCATCACCAAGTGAGCTGGATAGATGGAGTGGGAATTTTTTTCTTCTAAGGCTCCGAAAAGCAAATGTTTAGGCTGACAATATACAGAGCAGGAAAATAAACTCTTATGGGAAGGCATGACTGGACTGACAGTTCCCCAGGGGAAGTGCAAATATATACAATTTTAAGATTATATCCCTAAATGCCACCACCTGGTTATAATTGCAGCCACATGTGCCCTAGGAGGACATTATTGTGAAGTGACTTGTTAAACGCACTTGGGTTTAGGGCTTCGTAGAGGATGAAGAGAGCCTTGGGCTGCAATCAATTCAGCTGTTAATACAAGAGAGAAAGAAGCTTTCCCTAATAAGAAAGCTCTTCTTACCCTTAATAGTGAACCAAAACCTCCCAGAGTGCCTGGCAACGTGGAGGTCTTCTCAGAAGAGCATAACCAAGGTCTGTGACTTCTGAAAGGGCAACAGCTATCTTCCTGCTGCTGTTTCAGATCCCATCTGCTTTGTACATCCCCTTCTTTTTCCAAATACTAGTTAAGTGCACTGTTACCACCTGTCTTCTAGATAGGCCCATTTTTTTTTCGCAACCAGGAGAATGCTTTGCCTTTGCCTTCCTAAAACTCCCAGTGCTGGAAAATATTCCACTTGCAAATGGATGCTTCCCACTGGGTCTTTGGGATTAGGGTTGTCTGTCAGGAATAGGACAGTTGTCCCAGAACTGGGTAGGCAGTAGGTTACACTGTTGTATGCACCTAGAAAAAATAGGATCACTGCCCCCCCCATTTTTCCATGCAGCTTCGGTGGGACACGGTTGGACCTTTGTGATCATTTGTGTAGCACAGTTTTGAAAAGAAATCTGTAATCTTAGTCCCTGGAAGCTGGGGGGAAAAGCTTTAAATGCTCCAAAATCAGAAAACAAATGAAATGCCTCATAAATTTCTATAAATCTTGTGGTTTTTTCCCTAGTCTCACAATCCTTGTGGTCTAATTGCCTGGGTTTGGCAGTGCTGAGACGAGAGCTTTTCCAAGCTCAGCAAAAGGTCTGTTAGACAATTCCTCAGGTATTTTCCTGTCATATTGTTTATGGCTTTAAGTAGTATCTTTTACTTTCATTTTTGCAGCAGAAACAATAAGTTCAGATAGTTCTGCAACAAGTTCTAGGTATGAGTCATCAAAGCTCACAACAGTACATTTAAACTAAAAAATTTAAAACTAAACAAACCAGATTGCCATGACAACTCCAGCTACCTACAGGAGGAGCTGTGTTTTTCTGAGAATGCCAGAGATAGTGAAAAGTGTAAAGGAACACTTGATACCCGCTCTAACTTGGATTTCCATGTTCAATTTGCAAATAAAAAATTTGCCACAATGCAAATGCTTTTACCCAGCCTGGGGGAAAACTGTTTGCCTGCTGAGAGGCAAATTCTTCCTGTCACCTCACTAATAATACTCTGTTTTGCATGGGATTAGCTGAGAGAGCAGGAGATGTTATAGGCAGGGATTTTTCTCCCTTAGAATTCCAGCAGACACGAGCAGCAATATAGAGAAGATTATTAATTTAAAATATAATTCACTCAGTCAACTAATTAAAAGAAAACACTTTTGTCGCCATTTGCAGGTAGGCTGCTGAAATGTGATTAGCTCCTGGAATGATTTCATGAATCTTCAAGACTTTTAAAAATTTGCAAATTATTTCCTAGAGACATCAGCTTTGGTGAGAGGTTTCTTCCAAAGTTTCTCCTGTGTTTATCTTTCTCTCGTGTTTATCTTTTTCCTGTGTTTGTCTTTCTCCCTAGTTAGCCTTGTGACATGAGAACCGCATAGATGTAAAGGAATATCATGTGCTTTTGAGAGCCATAAATAAAAAGCAGCACTGAATTGTCAGTAACTATTATTAGCATCATGTTATTTTTCTGTTCTAGTACATAGAATAGCAATAGTTTGTAGTGCTTTATTTTATGCAGCCATCCATCATGTTCAAGGACAGGTTACGAATGCTGAAAGCATAGCCAAAGTTTTGCTGGAATCAGAGCTTGCTCAAGGCTTTCTTGCAGCTTACAAATGCCTCCTAAAATCAGGCAGTGCCCTCATGGATCTTACTACCATGTCTGCTACCAGCACGTGCATGTTCAATGAGGGTGCTCAGGCTTGGAAACAAGATGTGGCCAAGGGTTCTCCACAGGGGTGTCTGGAGAGGTGAACCACTTGACTGTACTTAGATGGTAATGACTGTCACAGGCTTTAAAATACTTCATTGCTGCTGGAAGAGCATGTTAAAAGACTACTTATTGCCATAGTGGAACAGAGCAATTGTCCATCTCCTTTGGGACCCACCTCTGGCAGCAAGTTGTGCACATGGTTCCCAAGGAAGACTGAAACCTCACAAGCACTTGAAAATAGACATTTGTTTACAAACCTCTCCTGATCAGCGTGGGTCCTGGAGAGGGACTTCTCATCTTCAACAGCAGCTTGTCCTAACCTTCCAGCAGAAATGCATTAATGCACACTGCTCTGGCTACCTCTTAGATTTCCTCTTAGATTGTTAAACTGACTCAATTTGTTATGGTGGCAAACTGTGTTTATTTATTCTGTGCTGTATAAGGATTTATCAGCTCCTGCCTTATCAGTGAAGATGCAGAAAAGCAACTAGTCTGTCTTTAACTGCAGTGCTGCAGTTTGCAAAGATCCCAAATGTCTTCTCATTCCTTCCTACCCAGCAGCCCATCTGAGTAAGTAGGGGAGGGTTTTGGTGTGTGCTGTGGTTTACGTACAATCTTTCATCAATATTGTGAAGCTTACTGAGAATATTAATATGCCACAGCTTAAAAGGACACTCACTGCAAAAACTGGGCTCTCCTAAAGCATCAAGTGCAAAACTAACTCAACGCTTCTGAAAATCCTGTTCAATATATGCACTTGTAGTAATGGTATCGTATGTCATGACATTATTCAGATTGACCTAAATAGACATGCTTTTTCTTTTAAAAGTAAAGCTAGAAATGGATCCCAGTTTGGCTTTTAAGCTGTAAATAAGTGCTGGCAGCCTTTTCTGAACTGATGTTGTGTTGAGGCTGATAGAGAAGTCTGTTTATGGCTGAGCAAAGGTGGGTCAGGCCACACATAACATAACAAGTGAGTGCCTTGGCCTGATTAAACCCAACCAGATTTTGTGTTGCTGTGTTCCTCTGTAATGTGGTCCAGAAGAGATTGGATTGGTGACTAGAAACACGTTTGTTTCTTTAGAAAGAGTGAACAATCAAAATTGCAAGAAGAGTTTGAGTAAAATTAGTTCATGTTTTTGAGGGATGCTTTCTTAAATAGAAACTGGCTTTCTAATAGCTGCCTCTGTTAAGAGAGAAAATGGATTTTGTTCTCACTTTTACCCTTGTTTAGTACCTCAGGATGGGGAAGGTGAGGAAAATGGAGGGATGGAAGAGAAGTTTACGACATGGCTGAAAACCTTAAAAATGTGGGAATATTCTACTTTCTGCCAGAATTGGGAGCTTAGAAAGATTTGTGGGAAAATAAGAATGTGCCTCTTTGACTGTTTGCAATGAAACATTATTCCAGCTCTGTAAGCCTCCCTGCTTTTGGGTCACTGTGCTGCTGGAGTCGTTTGTTTTTCGGATGAGAAGAGAAACTGATATCCCAGCAGTTTGTAGTTATTTAAAAACGTTTTCACAGAAATTTAGGGCCCAACACCCACCTGGGAACTTCCATCCTGCCTGCCCGGAGTCACATTTAGCTTCAGTGTCTTACTATTCTGCCACAAATTTAATATAATGTTATAAGTGCTATTGTAAGGGGCTACATTTTGACCCCAAAGAGGCATGTTTGTAAATGGCAAGTGAAACAATCCTCTGTCTACATGGCTTGACATCTCTGCCATCCTTTGTTATCATTTTAATAAAGCTGCTGAGGTACCATGGCAACTGGGTGTGATAACAACTGCCAAAGCAGGCTCAGATGGAAGAAATCCTATGCAGGATAGAATATATTTTTATTTTATTTTTTTTTTTAGTATTTGCCATTTTTGGTGCTGTGCACAATGTGGATTTTTCTGTTTGTGAGCCAGGGAAGAGTTTGTCTGTTCAAAGGCTGTTGCAATTTTGCTTGGTTGATTTCGTGATTGCTGGAATAATCTCCAATCTCTTGCACTCAAAAGTATTTCAACTTCAGATGCACTTTTTGGCAAGTAGATGCCAAGAAGCAAAATCCTGGGGGGGAGAGGGATGTGGGTTTGATTTTTATTTTTTTCTTTTTTCTTTAGCTCAGTCACACACATGCTGTTCTTGTTCAGTCTTCTGAAAGCCCTGCATACTTCCCATGGGCAGCATGCTCCCCATTTCCATTCCCCATTAATTTCCTCTCTATTGAGACTAACAATTATTGGAGATTGCAACAATTTGAAAGGTTCCTTACTTCTTCATATTTCTGTAGCACATCTCGTGCAATCTGTCCCCAGCCCTAATAAGCTGTGGTGGGATCAGCCAAAAATTGCCTCTGCCTCCTTTCTTCTGTATTTTCTCTCTGTGCCTTGGTTTGCAAAGAGAAAAGAGAGAAGAGTCTTTCTTTAGTTGCTCAATGTTGTGCATATAGAAGAAATCCTAAAGTTTAAGTCAAACCCAGCTAGAAGGATCTTTTGTATTGCAGCAGTGATGTAGTGAACAGTGTAAAAATTCAATACATGTGTGTACCTGCTTAGTTGCTATTCATTTATTCTTGAAGTTGGCAGAAAGTCACTTCAAAAGTCCAACATTCAAATGGGAGATGAAGGTCTGTTAGTTTTCCAAAGGCTGGTGCATAGAAACTGTGTAAATATTGCTGATCTTATGTTATTTCTTTAAACAGTCTGTTAAAGTGCCTCTTGCCTATGTCGGCATCTCCTTGTTGACAGAGAGGTGTGGTGTCGCCTGTGTGCGCAGAGTGTTGCTGGCTGGTTGTTTTGTTTTTTTCTCCTCCCACATAGTATGTTGCAATTGCCAAAGGAAAACGTTTCCTGTGTTGGCAGTCATTCCATGTATTACATTACCTGTTTTCATTTGCAGGTTTTTAACTTATTCCTACCTTCTGGCCTTCAATGCGTGGCTTCTGCTGGCCCCGATCACCCTGTGCTACGACTGGCAGGTCGGCAGCATCCCTCTGGTCGAGTCCATCTGGGATGCAAGGAACTTAGCCACAGTGTTCCTGGTGCTGGTGATGGCATTACTCAGCCTACACTGCATTGCTGCATTCAAGGTAACACCAAAACACATGCAGTACAACATTTAAAAAAATAAAGATCTTTTGTTTCCTAATCTTATGGTTTTCGTACTGCAGGTCAGCAACACAGCTTATCAGATCAGAGGTCTCCATGTCTCCTTTAGACACATCACCCCCAAAGGTCTCCAGGCTTCCTGATGTAACATTCATCCGGACATGTGTCTTTTTTGCTTCAGAGATGATTTTAGGTGCTTGCAATTCCAGGTCTTCCATGCTTGCTGATGATTCTCATTTTCTCTTGCGGTCTTCGATGCACTCTCCCATGACTGCATGATATGTCCAGAGAAGAGCAACGAGGCTGGTGAAGGGACTCGAGCACAAGTCCTGTGAGGAGAGGCTGAGGGAGCTGGGGTTGTTCAGCCTGGAGAAGAGGAGGCTCAGGGGAGACCTCATCACTCTCTACAACTCCCTGAAAGGAGGTCATAGCCAGGTGGGGGTTGGTCTCTTCTGCCAGGCAACTGTCAGCAAGACAAGAGGGCATGGTCTTAAGCTGTGCCAGGGGAGGTTTAGGTTAGATAATAGGAAGAAATTCTTTACAGAGAGGGTAGTCAGGCATTGGAATGGGTTGCCCAGGGAAGTGGTGGATTCTCCATCCCTGGAGGTTTTTAAGATAAGACTGGGTGTGGCACTTAGTGCCATAGTCTAGTGACCACAGGGGTGTTGGATCAAGGATTGGACTTGATGATCTCGGAGGTCTCTTCCAACCCAACTGATTCTATGATTCTATTCTATGATTCTGTGATCTTCAGATAAAATGGTTGGTTAAGCACAAGTTTTCCTCTGGAATGCATTGGATTGAGGTGAAAGAAACATATCATTAATAACTGATGCAGGCAAGCTTAACAGATGAGAATATCTTTCTAGTTGAATGTCTCGGTCTCTAATTGGTCTGATTTGAGGGCAAAACTTGGCCCGGAATCCTGCATTCGATTACTGTTAATGATCCAAACCCCACTGAAGTTGTTAAGCATCTCTGCCTCTCCCATAGTCATTAGGCTTTTTGTCACTTACTTCAAACAGGGCTGGGAACTGTCATCTGCAGAGCCATTTGAAAATAAAATCAATTCTTGTATTCTCACTTCTGCTATGCTTCTAAAACCTAAACGCTGGATACATCTCGATGAGAAGATTTTTTTGTCAGCAGAGTAATGGAATGTGGGAAATCTGAAATGATCTGGAAATTGTTCTTTAGCGTAAATAAATAGTTGGTAAGCCATACTTTACAATTCAGCATCTCAGAGGCACCATTAATTGTATTGCAGACATGGAAGTGGGATTGTACTAGCCTTGTCAGAGATCAGATGTGCACTTATATGGAAAGGGGTTTTTTTGTGGATCATAGGAACTTACAAGCTGTTCCTCCTTCAGCTGTGTTGTGGAAGCTTCTTTAAGAAAGGTGTTGGTAGTCATTTTGGAAATAGTAAAAAGTTTCTCTCTCTTAAATATATGTATCACTGAAAAGCATAGTAGAAGAGTGACAGGTTTTTAATACCTATGTTATGCTGAAATGTGCAGGTCATGTACATGCTTCCATCTACCCTGGCAGTCTTCCTTGTGCTCCTGATAAGAGAAAGAAAATGAACCAAACAGTTTGAGGCTGCAGAGTCATTAATTTAGATAATACATTGGTGGATGCTGTGTAGGAAATATGGGAAAATACCCTATTAGGTATTCACTAGTTCTACCTGCAGGTTGTACATCATCTCGTATTCCTCCTGCTTTCATTATTCACTGCTAGCAATATTCAGAACTGTTTGTATTATACCTAATCCTATTCCCAGGAAAGTTAATGATAAAATTCTCATTAGCCCAGTACTGAAGACTTCTGAAAAATCTTACTCCGTGTTCTTTGAAGTCTTTTCATTTCATTTTTATTTCTTCTCCTGTTGTCAGAATTTGAACTATGTGTAAGAATAATATTGTTGGTTCGCTTGGAAAAAATATTTCAGAATTATCTGAAGACATTTTGTGTTACTTTATTTTGGGTAAAATAATAATCCAAAAGGATTCCTTTGGGTAAATGAGTCATTTGTCTTCTGTCAAACTGCAAACCAAAATACTTCAAAACATTTTGTGTATTAAATGTCTAGATTTTATATTTTTATTATTTATTTTTTAAATCAAAACAAATCAGTCTGGATTTAGAAATACCACTGTTTGATTTGAAACTACAACTTGTAATTTTTTGTGAGAAGTTCAGTTTTGCTCTTGACCACTGTTAATGTTATTAAACAGTATGAATTTCACTCTTTGGGCATTTACTTACTGGATGCTTTGAAATTCATCTTACAAATTTCTTTGTGTTTATTCTTGAAAACCCCAAACACTGAATTAGTTGGATCTGAAGCAATCTGCTTTTGTATCTAGTTCAGTAAAACTAGAACCATCTTGACAGTCTCCTGTTGCAGCCTCCAACAAACCCACTGTGAACATGGAACTGGTAATGATTCCTGGGGATCACCTTGGACATGCTTCCCCCAGCCCTAGGTATAGAATCATAGAATCACAGAATGGTTTGGTTGAGAAGGACCTTAAAGATCATCTAGTTCCAACCCCCCTGCCAGGGGCAGGGACACCTTCCACTAGACCAGGTTGCTCAGAGCTCCATCCAACCTGACCTTGAACAATTCCAGGGACGGAGCATATATATGCATATAATTAGAGGTATAATTGGAGAGAGCTGAAATATTTTGCTTTTCAGGAAATTCTAAATCTCCGATTTCTGAAGCTTTTTTCTGTTTTATTTTTAACAACTCACATAGTCACCCAGTTGTGATACTGCCTTTAAGTTGTATGAAAATTGTGTGAAGATTGTGTTGTGCTGAGTAGTGTGCATTACTGAGGAAAGCAAACAGCAGGAAGTGCCCTTTTTCCTGGAAATAAATTATCCTTTCGTCTTCAAACACTCCCTTTTACAATGGAGAGAGGGAAGTTCAGGACACATGAACTGCAGGCAAAACTGATTATATTAGGCTCTTAAGAAAGCACCTTTCTAGGTGCAACAGCAGTGACCTTTTATATGACATTGCTTTCCTCAAGAAGGACCATCTTTCAGTTAAGCCCCAGACAGGCTATTTCTCTGTATTTTACAGCTTGTAGGCAGCACAAGACCACAAGACACATCTGTTGATTTTTCCCACTTCATAAAGTGTAAGATGTTCTGCTTTCTTTTAAAGCAAACACACAGAACTTTCTTAGAAGCCATTTTTCTCTCCTTTTTCATTGCAAACTCCAACCTGGAAGAGATAGCTTGGAATTTTCCAAGGAATTATTTTTGAGTGAACAGATATGCAGTTTGTGTGCCTTCTGTCTGAGAGTGTAGGTGTGCAGGGGTAAGAGAGGACAAAACCTCATTCATTCTCATTGGCACTGTCACTTTCCTTTCTGTGGCATGGAGAATGGAAATGCTAGAAATTGTTTTGGCAGCAGTGAGGACATTTGTCCAGTGAACTCTGAACTGATTGTCTGTGGCAAGAGATGATGCGTGTGCATCCACAACACAAACTCACAGGAGACTTGCAGAATGTATTGCATGGACTGTAATTAGGGAATACATGGATTGGATTTCTGCCTTTGGTGCCATCGAATTTTAAACAGGGCTAATTTGTTGTTGCTGTTTTGATTAGGGTACTAACTCTGTTGGCATGTATGTGTAGGGCTGATAAAGGACATCTAAGGCATGAAGCTTTCTTGTTCAGTTTCATTTTGTGAGCATTGTTATACCTCTGAAGGAGAAGAAACAGTGGAAGATTTCTGTCCATAGGTGCTTTTCTTGGAGCATGTCTGTTACTAGATGGGGGTTTAATGCTGAAAACTGCAGAAATGCAGAAGGCAGCTCTCCAGTTTGTTTGGAGAGACAAGCATCCCTTCTTATCCTCCACGTGCACTTTCACTGTTGGCCTCCACCTTACTTAATGAGGAAGTCACTTGAAAAAATTGCTTTCTTAATATCTTGTATAGAATTTCCATTCTCTGGGTCACTTCTTCTGTGTAGTGCGAATCCCTCTTGCCTATTGGCCAGAGAGCTCCCTGTGAGCAGCTCCCCAAGTAGGACTTGTTGCCCTGCACAGCGTTGAGGTGTACAGCCATGCTTGTGTCTTGCTGCATCCATCCCTATCACATGTCACAATTAATGCCCATCTTCAGGAGGTCTAGTGGGAGTAAAAAAAAAAGGCCAGCTCCTTGTTGCATCTCCCCCTGGGGGAGGAAAGGACCTTGCTGTCACCTCTGGCCAAGATTTTTCCGTAGTGACTAATGTGGCAAAGTGGCAGTCCACCATTAAGCAGCTCTTTGAAACCTTTTGGGACTTGATTTTTCACCATGCAGATGCCCAGCATGCTCTGCAAATTGGCCTCTCTGGAGCTTTTTTAGCCAAGGTACCAGGAGTCACTGGTTTGTCTCAAAATCCTCAGGTTCTGCTCAGCTCTTTGCAGTGAATTTCCTCACACAGGCTTCAAGTAGTGTGCTGGGGATGTGACAAAGGCTGGGGATGTTATTGCAAACACCTGCACCCCGGAGATATATTAATAGCTGGGAAAAGAGAATGACATTTATTTATCATTCATTTTCAAAGACAGCCTCAGCTGCGAGGAATGGATGTGGTCGGACTTCCAGCTTTGGGACTAGATGGGTTACAAAGACACCAGGAAATGGTGTCTCTTATTGCATGTCAAGCATGCCAGTTGCAAGGTCAGAGAAATAATCTGGTGCTTCAAATGGCCACTGGCCTACCCAGGGGCCCACAGGGCTGCCTTCCTATCCTGGAAGAAGCAGCGAGCACCTGGAGAACTAAAGGGAGGACAACAATTCTTGGCATTATCATCAGGGTGACAGTTATTTCTTTGACATGTCATAATAACTCAACGAGCATGAAAGGAAGACCCTTCAGGTGCCACTCTGCATGGCATTTTTAGGTCGCTGCTTAATTAGCAGTGTGATTAAAATGCAGCTTGTCCTGTAGTTGTAGCCGTGAATGTGTGTGTACGGAGTACATGATGGATGGGATTCCACTTTCCATTGGTACCTCCTACGTGGAGGGCTGATAGTGGGATACCTCACGTGTGTGTGCCATGGGCTAGTTCAGAGCCAGCTGACCGGGGAAACTAATTTGAAACAGTAGCTTTTGTACCTGACCACTTTGGGGGAACGTATCGTGCCTCATATTGCTTGGCCATCATGCATCTGTGCTCATGACCAGCGCTATGGAGGGACCTTATGGTGGTTCACAGCACCTTCTACCTGTTCAGCAGGAACACATGATGATGTGCAGCAGTCTCATGTCTGAGGAGGGAGTGCTGCTTATGTTTCACATCAATTAAAAAGACATGTCTAGTGTCCTCTAGGATATACCTTTTCAAAGAACACACTCTTCTGCCCTGTGTGATGTGGCTACATATGGTACAGGAAGTTGTGATGGTTTTCAGGTTATGTTCATTAAATGCAACTGAGATACATATTATCCTGATCTTTCATATTCTACAGTTGGTAGTTTTTTACTTTGAGTCCAATTTTAAAGGTAATGCTGCCTCTTTAAATTTCCCTGCATAGTGCTTCTTAGCCAAGACCAAGGCATTTTATACCAAATTATGATGACTTTAATTCGTGCTGTAATTGGCATCATACTGCCATTTTTCTGGTAGATTATATGTATGAATATCATCTGAGTATATTCTTCAGTCACTTGAAGGCTAAATTTCTTAGCTGACAATGTTCAGTTCCATCAAGGAGAGGAATTCATTTGTATCTCTTCTTTGTGTGCGTGTTTCTGTTGTTTTTGCTAGCGCTCACTGTGTGTATTCTGTTATGCTATTTACTTTACCCTGCACTCTTGAGGCCCTTGCCTCATTTCCCAGGTTGGCATTTCATTAATAAATCACAGCTTATGGACCTTTCTGGGGAACAATTGCCTTTTATAATATTCTACAGTAGTACCAGCATAGTTAGAAAGTATGCCTAGCAAAATTTATATGCCACAACACTTCCAGAACAATACCTACGTCAAAGGCACAGCAAGGTGAATAAGGCTATTCACTGATGGAGTCTATCTGACGAGCTGGAAACCACAGTCATTTTCATAAAAGGTCCATTTAAAATAAATCCTGCTTTCATTTTCCTGAGGGCCACTTGAATTCCTTCGACAGAGAGAGAGAAGGTCAGGGCTGATGTTCTTAATCCTTAGCAGTGAGTTTTTTCTATGCTGCTTCTGTTGTTAATATTTGCTGCAGGGGGAGAGTAATAAGCCAGAAAGACTCTGTTTAGTGAAAGCTGGGGGAAGGGGGGGAGCCCCTTGCGGGCACCCCGAGTGCCTCTCTGGCTGCATTTCTGCTCTGTCGACTGCTGCAAATGGATCAGCTGTGTGCAGGTCCCTGGTGGGGCTGGAAGAAACAGGAAAGCCTTCCCAGGGTGCTTGTTGTGCCAGCTGACAGACTCAAGTGAAAGGAAAATCCTTCCTTAGTATGTTTGTGACTGCTATTCTGGATTAAAAAAGCAAACACAAGAACTATCAAAACACCTTGCTCTTTTTCTCAGTAGATGTTTGAAATAACGGGTTTGGAGTGTGATACACTCGTGAGTAATTATAACCATAGCTGTAGTACTTCTGATTTGGCTCACCATGAATATATTCAGCATCTCACCAAACAGGCTCTTAACACCTGCAGGAGTTTGTCACGCTAGGAAGGTCATTTTCATAGGGGCAGGTAGTTCTGCCATTTTCAGTATATTAACACTGAAATACTTCTTTTATTCTACCATTTTCTTCTTCTGATTTGAGTTAATGTTTCAAGGGCCACTCAGAGCTGAAAGGTTTGGAGTGGCACAGTAATAGGGGTGAGTAGGAGAGGGTAGGTGAAATGAGGACCAAGAAATTTATAGCTGGGGGAGGTAATGGTGCTCATTGTGGCAATTTGGCCTTACTAAAACATTAGGGTGCCAAACTATTGTGGTATATTTGTTAGAATCCTCTTGTTCCTTGTTCCCTTCTTAAGAGCAAACTTGCCAAGAACAGAGTTGCTTTTCCAAAGATCATTCTTTTATGTACTGCAAGCAGTGTGCGTTAAATTTTGCCTGTTTTGTTTTGTTTTCCCCACTTGGTGAAGCAGCCTGCAGTCATAGAATGAAAGGGAAGAGGGAAAACCCACCAGAAGGTCAAAAGCATTATTTGAATTCCTGGAGCAATTTGTTGATTTTCCTATTTCCTTTTGGAATGTTTCACTTCTCTTTCAAAGATGTGTGTGCTCCTTCATCTTGCTCAAATTGGCTTGTCAAGTGGAATTAGAGGTTGCAGAGATTAAGGATTGGGAAAATGAGCTTATATCTTCAGGGAGTTGTAGAAACCTGGGTTAAAAAGACTGTAAACACACAGCTGAATGGATGGGTAGCTGACGTCTACAGGGGAAAAGAAAATAATAGATATCAAAATTTTACTATAGGACACTAAAGTAAAAAGTGAAGTATTGTAGAATATACTTCTGTGCCCTGCTGTTGGTTATGGGAGTGAGAAAGGACTATTTTCTGCTTTTATTCTATAATTGAAAGACTGATTTCCAGAGCTGCTGAGTGTCCACAGCTCCCATTGATGTAAACTTTTTAGGGACTTTCAGCACTTCTGAAAAAAATGCTGTTTTACCTGTTTTACAGACCAGGACTTGATTCCTTCTGGAATTGGAAAGATCTTGTTAGGGTGGTCTGAGATACGTGCCAAGGATTCCTCTTCATATAATCCTAGGTTAGGAAGCCAATGCTACTTTCAAGCGTTTTTATTCAGATCCTGGCTGGTGTGTGTTTGCCTGTACACCAGTTCCTGAACGGGTGCTGCAGCTGGAAAGTAGGTTTTGTTGTTGCCAAATACTTGAAATAATATCAGTGTGTCAGGTAGTTAATAAGCAAACAGAAGTGATGGTCAAAATAGTGTTGTAAATCTCCGTGGCTCTGGACTATCCGTGAAGTATAAAATGTGATTAATTCTAGTCAGTAGTAACCTTGAGTGATTTCTGTCAAAACTAGATGATCGTCAAGGAAAATTGAGTTATTTTAGGAAGTCAGTGACTTGATAAGCCTGGCATTCAAGCAGCTGGTGCTACTGAAGATGCTGATTTTTTAATTTTTTTAAATGAGATGAA
Organism: Lepidothrix coronata; assembly: GCF_001604755.1. NCBI lineage: Eukaryota > Metazoa > Chordata > Aves > Passeriformes > Pipridae > Lepidothrix > Lepidothrix coronata. Next base: position 6,319,002 of record NW_016690190.1, read on the forward strand.
AGAATAAAACTGATAAATTGTAGTGATTACAGAATTTGTGGCTCTATTTGTAGGAGCAAGCTGATTAAACCAGATGTCTGAGCCAGATTTGACGCTGGGAAGTTACCTTTGCCTTACCAAATGTTTGAATTTTTCAGACCATCTGTTGACACCTGACTTTTGGCATCATTCACTTAGAAATAGTGGCACAGGCAGCAGAGTGAAACAGCCTCAGCTCCACAGTGCCCACCTGTTTGGTCACAGAAGATAAAGATGTGCATGTCTCATCCTGATTTCTGCTGGTGACCTAAAGGAGACCATGGAGGATGGTACAGCTGTGCCATGACCTGTCTGTGCCTGCACCAGTGAGGTGGGACTTGGGAGCGCCCAGTGCTTGCTTCTGAGAGCTTTACAACCACAGGGATTTTTTTTTTTTCCTGTGAAGAAATGAATCCCTGGGGTTGATTCCTGATTAGCTTATGCTTTCTTTTTATCATCATGAATGCAGAGTGAATTTGATGTGCATCCTACACCATCCCTTTTATCTGTAATGCTGTAGATGTGGAAAGTGCAAGAGTAGATGTTTGCAGATCCTGACCTCTTGCCAGGTGAGACACTGCCAGTGGTTTGATGCAGGCTGGTGAGGAGTTGTGTTGCCAAGCTACTTGTGGCTTCATGAGAGAGTGGTACAGCAGGAATACATGAACTAGGTTTGTGTGCTGTCTGCACTAAGGGTTTGCACAAATGGCTGTTAGGAATAAACTGAAGAAGTGTCATCCTCTGTCTGTGGTCTACAGACCATCACATAGCCTCTTTGAATCTCTGTGTCTCTTTTGATGGATAATGCACTTACCTCCTAGGCCTGCAAGCATTTGAAAATGAGGAATAGCAATCATTGCTTTTATACAGCCATGCACTCCCAACTTTCCTGGATGCCAGCTTTTCTGTGCATGCAGTCAGATGTTCCAAGCACAACATCTCACTGGCTGCAATGGCCATCCAGAGCTCACTGTCTGAGGGTGATTGATGCATTTGGTAGGAAGGAAGTCTTTATTCCATGGAGCTGTTGGTTCTAAATGGTGAAGAGGTGGCACTTGCCTCATTCTCAAAATAAACCGTTAGAGGAAGAAATTAAACCCATTTGATTGCTACCTTCCCATCAAACAGGCAAGCATGTATAAACACTTTTGGAAATACTCAGAGGTAGAACAGAATGGAATTTGCTTAGGTTTGTTTGCCCAGCTGCTGTCTTCCCTGAGGTGCAACTTAATCCAGCCAGAAGGAATGCTGTCCTCATGGCTCTGCTTTCCAATGCCTCGGCCCTTGGAGGTGCCAGGGGATGTGAACATCAGTCCTGTCATCACAGTCTAGACTTAATGGATCTGGGACTTGATGGATCTGGCACCTCAGACGATGTTTTCTCAAGGGAAAAAGTAAGGAATTTACAGTGGGCTTATGCAGGTCCACAGTTAGGACAGATATGTTGAAGTAATCTGTGCACCTCCTGCACTCATACTTTGAGGGCTCTGACTTGTAGAAGACTTGTGATTTAGCCGTAGTCAGCAAATACTTATTTATGGCTCAGGAATGTCTTCTATGTAATATGGAAGGACTTCTTTCAGTTGTGAAATCAAGGGTTTCTTCGTTTTCCCCCAAGTTGCCAAGGAACCAATTTTTGAGATTTATTGCTGTATTGATGATGTTTGACCTTGGAGTGATTCTTTGATATTTTGTTTGAGATAGTGTGACACTTTACTTGGGAGAAGTAGTGTTCTTTAGTTCTTTGATAAGTCTATGAAAAGTAATTTAAAAGGCTCTTTTCTTGATTGGTTTTTGGTTTGGTTCGTTGGTTTGTTGTTGGGTTTTTTGGGTTATAGTATATTGAAGGCTTAATTGTAATGCGTTAGATGTGAATTTGAAAACTCCTCCCTCCCACCAAGCTATTTACTATAAGAAATGCTATTTTGATTTGAAGTCAGCTTGTCCTTAACAGGAGGAATTGTTCTAAGGTTAATTCAAAGGTGTTCATTGATTATTTTTTTTTCAGCCCAGAGAGAGACCTCTCTGACAGAAAGATAAGTTTTGTATTTCCAAAAGAAAGCACTTCCTTTAAGATGAAAGAAATTGTCTTTCTGTAAAAGGAATGAAGTGATCTGTAATTTCTAGTCCTAGCTTTTTTTGTCCAAAGGAAAAAGGAAGACAAACAAAATTGCCTATTACTCTTTAAAAGCTTTTACTACTGCTCTGGGTACCTGAAAGATGCTGATTCTGACACCTTTAGCTCAGCTGTTTCAGGTGGGCTCATATGACCAAAGTAGTTAAACCAAATATATGGTCCCAATATTTCTTTTATTTCCTTGCCTGGAAAATGTAACAGGCTACATACAGATTGAGTCTGTTTTATTTAAAAGACACGTGAAAAGCATCTCCTCTGGCTTGAGTTGCATGGGAGATCCTGCTGTCCTCTTTTCCTGCAACCCTACGGTACCACTCCCTGAGGATCCTGTGCCATTCTGTCCTGCTTACTTACTTACTTATTTATAAATCTGTCAGTCCCTCCAGGGAAAAGGGGAATAGAAGGGGAGTCCTAAGTAAATTTGTTGGGAAAAAGGATAAAGGAGAATATGGTATCTTATGACTTGTGCTGTTAGCTTTTAGCTGTCTACAGTTATCACCCCTGGTACATACAATCCTTTCAACACATTGTGGTTGCGTTTCTGTCCTTTCTTCTGTTTTCCCTGAGCTGCCCAGGTTGGCAGATGTTAGCCCTTGCTGGAAAGGCAGGGACAGGTAGCTCTGCTGTGCCCTGGCAAGGCTGGGATAGAAGAATGGGCAGCTCTCTGGTCAGGGCAAAGGCCAGTTTTGTCAGTATCTAATTGGTGAGTAGAAACTGTTTAGGGAAGTGAGAGATAAGATCTGGCTGTGAACAGGGGAGCTTTGTCCTCCAGTATGAATTCCAAACTGTGGGCAGCCAGTCATTTGGAAGTTGCTTGAGCCAGAGCAACTGCATCCAGACTGTGTTGCTGATGGCCACGGATGAGTTTCACATGCCCACCAACCACACTTATTTGTCCTGCCCTGCCTGGAGGCTCTCCCCAGCCTCTCCTCCCAGGCAGGACCCAGCCACAGGGCCAGGATGTCATACACAAAGTCCCTGGACAAATTTTGGAGATGTTACTATCTGGGCAGAGAAGAGAAGCCCAGAGTGAGCTCTGGGATGACCACAGTACTTTGACCTGCTGGCTCACAGGCAGGACCACGCGTAGCACAAAACCAGCTGCAGCCTGGCCTTCGAGGACCAGCTCTTCACAAAAGCCTCTGCCTCAATGGAATGCTTCAGAAAGGCCACTGCCAGTTATTTTTTGTTTCAGAAATCAGTAGCACTGTGGAGGGTTCTGCTGCTTCATGAGGCTGGTTTGTGAGTGCTGGTCTGCTGTCTTTGAGCCCTGCCCAAGGGACTGAGCTGGCAGCCCTCAATGGCGTTAACCCAGAGTTGTGACGTGTTGTGCAGACAAAAAGGGCATGCAGTACCATTTTCTCCTTCAGCTGAGCTAATTCCCATATTTTCCTCTTTCCCATTTGATGTACAAGTTATGTCTTTCTACAGCATTCAGTTTCCTTTGCTTATCTACAGTGTTGCAGCCTTGAGTAACACCATGTCCTTCCTAGAGATTTTTAACTAGAGGTTGTTTTCCTAATTATTGATTTAGTGAACAATAACTGGAGAAGTATTCGATAACTGGTTTATTTGAAAGCAAGTACATATCTTGGTGGCAGAGAACATTTTATGCATTAGCAGTGCACTCCCTTTGGCCCAACATACCTTCTTGTGCCTCCGGGTCTTTGTGGCTAAACCCCTGGGGTAGAGTGGTGGCAGAAAATGGGCACCTTAATTAAGTCAGACAAGGTGGGAAGGAGGTGCCAAATGGCAGGAGAAAATGGAGTATATTTCCAGAGCTGAATAGGAGGAAAGTTGGAGTTGAGCTGAGGACTGATAATTTGCATTCAGAGTTGAGAAATAATTTTTAATCCTTTTTTTTTCTGTTCGATTTTCTATTGTAATTAGAAGCCAAAATGACCATTACTGGGCAGCTCTGCTCATCAGCTTTATGGATTGGTGTCAGCTTCAGCTCTGAGAACAATATATTTTAGGTGCTCTTGTGACTGCATGTAGGCACTAGTAACTGTGATTCCAAGACACTGAAAAAGTGGATACTAGAAGCACCACAGATAACTGTGGTGCTGTTTAAAGCAGATATTGATAAAGAAGTCTGGGGACATCAATTCTACTCCTCTCTCTGTCTCATCTTTCCTCTTTGAGACAGGGGAAACTAGTGCACTTTTTTGTGATCCTAGGGTTCAGCTCCTCTAAAGCAACATCAGAGCCTCCTGACTTGGACCTGTGCATTTGGTACCCATAGACAATGTTCATTGTCTTTCCCATAGAATAGAATGAATATATTTTAATAGTAAGGCTTCTGAATTTCAGCCACTGTCTAGACCAGTGGTAACTGGTGTTGCAGTCTGTAGCTTTGCAAAAGCAAGACAGGTTGTACTGCTTGGCCCAGCATCATTGATTGGTCTCCCTTTCTCTGCTCAAAAATCTTGTTCAGCGATCCTAAATTTAGCTCCCTCCAGCAGAGAAGTCAATTTGCTCTCCAAAGTTGAGAAATTGCCCACAACAATTAGAAAGTACCGCAACCATTAAGTGATTCTGGTTGCATCTGTTTCTAAGCGTGACAAAGCTTCTTCATCGGGCGGCTGATGAGGAGCGGGTATCGCAGGGCCTGAAAGCACAGATGTCTGCCTGAGCGATTGAGCAGGCCTAAAGCTACACTTCTGTTAGCCTGATGTCATTCTTTGAGAACATCAGAAGAAAGCAAGAGCTGTTTCGCCCTCTTGGTGTGGAGCTAAATCTGAAACTCAACTCGCCCAAGGAGGCTTGGGTCTCTCCATGGCGGGATCAGTGGCCGCTGCTGATCGCGGCATCCTGAGACACTTGTGCTGGCCACACAGATCACAGTTGTTTTGAATTGCATGTGGTAATTTGATTTCTGTTCAAAGAGTGAACTAACACTGAAGTGAGCACAAGTGAAGGGCATTAACTGGGCTCAAGTGAAAAACATTAATTTTAGCATACAGCGAGTCTCAGATTTCTGACTCTGTGTGAGTATGGAGACCTTGTGTGCAAAAGTATCATTTCAAGTTTAGATATTTCCTTGAAAGGGATAAAATGACTGCATTAATGTGTCATTTGGGGCTAGTTTTCTTTACACAAAATGTGGCTGACTGAATGGTTTTTTCTCTGTTATAAACATTTAGGATTGAACACAGCACTCTGTGTGTATGTGATATGCATTTGTGTATTTACATAGTCACACTGCTATAGACATGCTAATGTATATATTTACACTGTTCTATACTTATATATTACCACTGTGGGTTATATCCTCAGTACTAGCTATGCCATGCATATGGGAGAGCTGACCTTGGAAAAGATACCAAGGGTAATAATAGACACTGTGGGTAGTGTTTGTGCACTTTCTGGGCATATTCAATGCACAAACAGTGCATAAATATCAAAGAACAGTGTTTTGGAATAATTTCTTTTAAATGCAAAACATATCAAACGTTAATCTAAGTTGCTTTTTTTTATGACTCCCAAAAGGAAAGGGGAAAGTTAGTGGTGAATTAAGTGGATTTTTTTAGTTGATTCTTGTTTCATTTTGTATTATTGCAGAAACTGGAACACAAAGAAGTTTTGGTTGGCTTATTGTTCCTGGTTTTCCCATTCATCCCAGCCAGCAACCTCTTCTTCAGGGTGGGATTTGTTGTGGCAGAGCGAGTCCTTTACATGCCAAGGTAACTATTGCAATTGAACTTGTTTCTGATGAGACCACTATCTCATTTTCTAAAAGCAGGCATGATTGCTTCTTCACTTTTAAATACTTCAAACATCACACTGCTAGTTAGTGTATTCTCTGCCTTTTAGTTTTGGTGTGATAGCATGAGAGATTTTACAGCCACCTGAGAGCAGATTGCTTGGCAGGAGCAAAGCTACCTAAAATCCCTTCTTTTTTTTTTTTAAACATGGATTTTTTTTTTTTGTATACTTGTCACAGCTCAATACAGAGATGAAGTAGTCTTTCTTGGGCATTGTCTCCGAAGATTTTCTTTCTTGGTAGCATTATCAAATTAAATTGTTTGATGTCTTTACTTAAGGACAGTAGCTGAAAAGTTAACCTGTGATATTGTTATTGTGGTATTGTTCAGCTTTCCCACTACATTAGGTGGTCAGGAGCCTATTGCTGTCTTAAAAGGCTGCTGGCTTCAGTTGTGGAATAGGAACATGAACTCCTGCTTGTAAGCTATTGACTACATATCTAAGAGTGGAGGATTTGCAGCTGTTGAACAGGGTGAGGAAAATCCAGCCGTGTCTCCATTCCTTGGCCAGTGCCCTGAAATTTCCCACAGCTTTCAGCCTCTAACAATTCAGCAGTCTGGGTGCTTCCAGTTGCATTTACTCAAGGACAACTTTGAGGTGTTACTTCTGGCATCTCCAAAGTATCCAGACGAGAGGATGCAGTGGCAGTCAGAGGCCATGCATCCGAGAGGCACCAGACCATTGTCCATTTCACAGAAACACAGGCTGGTTGAGGTTGGAAAGGACCTTGGGATCTGATAGAAATCCCGTGTGCAAGCAGATCCCGTTGCCTGGGACATGTACAAACGGCTCTGAGTATGTCCAAAAAGGGAGACTCCACAGCCTCTCTGAGCAACATCTGCCACTGCAGTTTGTTCCATCCATGATCATAAATGGATGCTGCATCTTGGGTGCTGCAAGCCAGAAAGCCAACTTCTACCCTTGGATGCAGAAGGCCAACATGAGTTATATCTAATGGGAACTGCCACTGTGGAGCTGTTGACCAGCACAAGTACCCCATTTCACTCTGGATTTGTGACAACTGAAACAAAAGTTTTATTCCACAAAATGTTTAAATTGTATTCCTCAGAAATTGTGGATCCAAACGCCCTAAGAAAAATGCTTATAGATGGTCTTTTGCAAAACTGTATATATTCTGATTGTCATTTGTGTAAGCACTACCACAAAAGGGCTGCTCACTGGTGTAAAACTCAGGCTGTGTAGGAGCTATTACATTTATTACAAGCTTCTTATGCAGTTAGGCTGTATTCCTGTGCCTCTATATACTGACATGCTTTTTAGGTCAAATCCTGCTGACTTTATTCACATCACTAGCCCTTCCTTTGTTTGCTGGGAGTGTACCTGAAAGTATAGTGAGTGAAAGTTGTCCCTCGGAGTTATTTTGCAGATGATACCCTCAACTAATGGATCTTGCATCATTTCAAATTAACTTGGAAATCAGATTGCTTTAAATTCATGTAACAGAAAATGAGGAAACACATGAAAGCGCAAGGCTATTAAGGAAACAGTCAGCTGAGCACAGGGCTGTGTTGAGTGGTTGCTTTTCTGAATCTCAAAAGAACAACTGCGGGGAAATACTTCAGCTGTCAGCAGTTCCTTGTCCTCCTCCAGATGAGACTGCTGATATAATGAGAGGAGGGGCAATGAAGAAGAAAAAAGGGTATGTTTGCACAGAGAAAATTAATCAGCGTTAACATGTGTGCATATAGTTTGTATAATGCTTTTTATTTCCCTAAGGGCTTTGCAAATATATGACCTACAAAGTAGGTAATTGATAGTTGCTACTTTTTTTTTCTTTTTTCCAGTTAGGAAAACTGAGGCAGGAGGATTAAATGATTACTCTGGAGTAAATCTGTGTCAGAGTCCCTGAATCTCATACTTTGCTCGGATCAGTCCTGTCCTGCTTTGCAATATTTGGTTTTTGCTCTTAGCTCAGGCTGGCAGATACCTGGCATGAAAAGGGAAGGCAAACCCTGGCAGTGGATGGGAGAGGTGGGCAGTTTCCAGCCAAAGGATCTGGAGAGAGCTGAGCATCCTCCAGGTGCAAAATGGCATGAGTGATGGGGGGACTTCTGTGAACATTCATGACTATGGCAGCACAAAAATAATGTGATTTTGTTTTGTTTTGTTTTTCCCCTTGGGAACATGGCAGTTTAGTAACGCTGGCTTTGGGAAGTGCTTGTGTTCTTTATTTAGAACAGCCTTTAGCAACTTTCTCATATTACATCTTGAAAAGGGGTTTTCCTATCCTTCACCATTCCTTCTCTAAAACTCAGCAAATCAGAGGTTGTCATTCAGCTTTATTTACACAAAAGTCCTCAGTCAGATGGAGAGGACTCCATGATTTATGTTTTTGGGCTTATGCTGGAAGGTGCTTTTCTATCTCTGTTTCGAGTAATAGCCTTTTATTAATATTTATGGATGTGACACAGGTATTATGGATGTGACAGTTGTCTATGTGTGTCACAGCCTTAAATCCTAGTTCAGTGTTGCTCAGTCGTTACCTGGGGAAAATGTCAATCATTTTCTTTTCAATAAAAGTTAAGTAAGGACCCAAGAATTTATGTAAAAGATGTTGTAAATAGAAAGAAGCAAGAAATAAGCCTTTTACTTGATGTGTAATTATATGGCTGGGTCTTGTCTTCTGGGGATTGATGGGTATTTGGAACAATTCCTCTTCTGTATGCTACCCTGCCTCGGGGGAGAGACATATAAGCTATGCCAAAATGGTTCAATGTTTTTTTTAATTGGGTTTAGCTAAACAGAAATATTTGGAGAAAATATTTCTTGTATTTATTTTTCATTTCAGGGTTACAAGCACTTACTTGTTTAAATCAGGAATTTTTAATAATAGTATTGCTTTAGCCTGAAAAATTTAATTGGAAAACAACTTGTTGTCTTTTAACTTTAAAATTTTTTTGTTGTTGTTTTATTGCCCATAAGAGGGGAAGGCTTGTTTTCAGGAGGGCAAGGGGTGTGAAATACTTGCCTTGGGAGTGGTGGACAGGATACAACTCTCTACAATTTTTCAAAGAAGCATCACAATAAATAGCTAGATCAGTGAAAGTCTTAAACCAGAGGTTTTCCCCTCTTCAAAGTGTCCATGTTAACTCTGCTCAGAACACCACAGGCAGCCTAATTGTTTGAAAATCCAGAACAACTGTGCATCCAGTTATTTTGAGGTGTGAGCAATTTGTCTGTACTTACACAGGAGCACCAGCTCTTCCTCTGTGTAGCCCTTCACCATGCAGAAACAAGGAGAGTCAATGCAAACTCTTGGGCTATCTAGGAGCTGCATCCCTCCTGATGGACCAACAGAGCTGAGCTTGCTCTCACCTTGTGGGATCACACCTTGCCTATCACAGCAATTTCTGTGTTTTCTTCATCTTCCACTGCTAGCCTGATAGCAGTGGCTCCTGGCTGAGCTGCTGTATCATAACTGGACAGCATAAACTGTTTTCCCAACCTCATGTGAACCAACAAATCAACCAAAACATTGCTACATGGGTTATTTCCAATTTGCTGACAGCAACAGGCAATCCAGTGCTACCTGCACCATTGTTATGGCAACTCGTTTGTGGTGGGTAATGCAGTGAGTGGGTTGCAGAGTGCACAGTTACTCTTTCCTAGCACAGGCAATTATGGGTTGCTGTCATTTTTTTTTACCAGCTCCTCTCTATATCAAGAGTTGATGTTGCAACCCTAATTGTCGATACTAGAAGATGAGATCACTGCTATATACAGGATAGCATTTGCTTCACCATCCATCTCAAAATCTGCAAGAAAGCCAGTATTCAGGAAAAAAGCACACTTGTATTTTTCAGTAGCTTAACACATCATGTTAAAGCTTTCCCCAAACCATAGCAAAGTAGAGACCATATGAATTTTTGCCTTTGCATGGAGCATGTTTTCAATTCTTTGTGCTAATGCATTTTTACCAGTTAGTGTAATTCTATACATTATTAACTTTTGTGATTGGAGATTAGAAAAATAATGTGGTAGGTAATGGAATTGTCTGTAACTTTTATGAACCCTGTAATTCCTGAGCAGAAGTCCCCATTGCTTATAAGGCAGCCAGTTGAGGATGGGATTTACTGCTGCTTCTTTTTGTTGGGAGCATGTTATGTTCTCTACGTTATTGTCCTTTTCTTAAAGACCAGCTGTGCAATGGCTGTGCAATGGAGTGGTGATGTATTTTCAGTTTCCTTTGCTGCTCTTTCTGAGTGGCTTTCTCTTTGCCAATCTTTACTGTTATTTGAAGCTACAAGTTCACCAGGAGCTGAATTTCTGCTTGCCTTTCAGAATTCCTTCAGTATTAGATCAGATCCTGTAAGGGATCATCTGATTTACAGAAGAAGCTTCTCTTTTCAATTGGAGTCAAACACTGACCCCAGCAAAGTCAGCAATGAAAGTCCCATTGGCTCCATGGAGCCTGTTTATCTTCTCCCTGATCTCAATTCAGCAACATAATTAAGCTTTTTACCAGTTTTCAAGTTAAGTCCACGAATCATTTGGGATTTGTATATGGAATGTAAGCTACACCTGTTCCATTTACTTAAAACAAACATGATTTCATCTATGTACTCTGTTGCTGCTGTTCTTGCAAGGGCCATGGAGCAGCTGAAGTTCAAAAGCAGTGGATTGGATTATATTCCCTGTAATTCAGCTATGGACCTGAGGGCATTGGGAGTGAAAGGGCAGGAATTATGTGATGGCAATCAGACCCCAGGCCCAGCTGAGTCCCTCTGTACTGTGAGGGGGTGCCTGTCCCTGCCCCAGGGTATCAATTTGAGCAGCAGTCTGGAAAATGGCTCGTGGCTGGAGGTGAGGTGGTCAGGACTTGAGCTGAGAGAAGTGATTCTGGTTCTGCTTCCCTATCTATGAAACAGAGATAATAACTCCACTCTGCCTTTCAGAAGGGGCCAAAGAGAGTTCTCATTAATTAATGAGAAATAACTCCTTATAGGAAGGCTAAATGCTATGAGCAGCTACCTTGCAGATGCATATCCAAACTTTGCTTCTAGTTTTGGAAGGCTTGCCCGATCCCTATTGAACACTTCAAGGAGAAATCAAAGCAGCCGTCCCCTGTTAATGCAGGCAAGAAATGCTGAGATGCTAGTGCCATATATTTTGGCAAAAGGCAGTAAAGTTGTAGGAATAAAAACTGAACTTATTCTGCAAAGCAGAAAAAGATTAGCTCATGGCACATTTGGTCTAGACTGTGGTATTGCGTTATTTTAACTAAATTTAAAACGTGCTTTTGAGAAATGTGTTGCCTTTCGGACAGGCACAGTCGATTCAGGGGAAGGCTAAATTTGTGTGGAGTTATGGACATTAGTGGCTATACTGGAAAGATTTCTGGTTTTGCTGTGATAGATTAAGTTAAAGGAAAACCTTCAAATTCATTTATTCTGCTATTGAAAATTATACAAATAGCTAAAGATATTGATTTTAAAAATAATAAATTAAGTTAATGTCATCTTGTAGAAGTATTCTACTTGGTCATGTTGATTAAAAGAAGAGTTCTTATTTACAAGGGCCTTAAGAAGATGCCTTGTGAAATTAAATAGAAAATACTCTTACATGGAGTTTTTAGAGATTTGCGATGGAATTGAATGAAAAATTATGTCCCTACTACAGAATTCCAGAAGTTATTACAGAATTTAAATTAAAACTGTATCATACAGACCCTTCCCCACTAAAGCATATAAGATTTAGGGAAATTTCTGTGGAATTCACATGGCATTGTGTAGGATTTTTCATTGATAAAATGTTTTCTTTCCGTAATTCATATAGTAATGAAAAACCTCAAAGGTTTCTGTATTACCTGTAAATATTTCAGATAGAAATCTGTTGGAAGTGAAATCTTGGACTCAAAGACTCTGATGAAGGGGGCTTGTTTATCACGTGACTTTTTGGAAGGAAAGGAAGGGAAATGTGTCCAAATGCTGGAATAGCCATTCAAGGGTTAGCAGAATCATTAATTTCTAGTGCATATTTTCTCTCTAATAAGGAAGAGTTTCTGCATTTCCTCTAATTACATCACGTTCTGCCTAGAGGACCACATTGCTTCTGGAGGTAAATCATTTTGATGACTTAGCTGATCATGTCTAAGTGTCTTTAATACAGGCCTGCGTAGCTTTTAATTTAGAGCCAATGACAAAGTCTTAACACTAACTCATAAGGTACCCTTCCAAATTAGCTGTATTCTGCCAGTGCTTGTGGTTCTCTCTGTCTTTGTATTACAACCTGCAGCCTATTCCAGGAAAAGCCTGCTTAATTGCAGTGAAAATTTGACATTCTATTCAGCAGACTCAGTAGTAAGTTAAGTACACTGCCAGTTCCTTGGTGTCACACTGATATTTCTGAGCTGTAAAGCTGGTTTTTTTCCAATCGGATTTTTTTTTGTATGTTAAATATTATACCTTGATGGTGTTCCTTAATTTTTTTAAAACCTCTAGTAACCAAGAAAAACTTTATTAATTCCAGGTCATCATTACCAAGAGACAGGCAATTTAAACAACGCTTTTCCCCGTTGTCCCCAAAACTCAGTACCAGTGAATGCTGCTAATTGTCTGCATGTGACAGAGACACATCCTGCATCCTCTTTGCCTTTGGACATTTAGTCTAAAACGTGACTGTTAAAACAGGTTTTTCACTGGTAGTACTATCCGATTGAGAAAGTTTTGGTACAACATTTTCCCATGAAAAATATGACATTTCAGTTAATGCAAAACTTTTTGCTGAGGTTTGCTGACTGTAATGAAACTTCAGATAAAAAGGTTGGAAACCAAAAGATTTCTCCAGGCCAAGATGGAGTTTACAGTCAAAAGGAGATGAACAACAGAAATGGACAGTTGGGTAGAGTGGCCCAGAATTGCCTCTTTGGGGACACACAACGCTCATTTGAGAGTTGGGACATCAGGGTTCATCTGCCACACACCAGCATCTCTTCAGGACTGTTGGTGCTGATCTACACCATGCTGGACCATTCCACGGTGGCAGTTTAATGTAGACCAGTTCTAGGCCCATGATTGCACTCTTGTCCAATTAGCCAGCTTGTAACTTAGACTAGCCTTGTACCAGCTGTGAGGGAAAGTCTTGATCCAGCAGTAAGTTTGGCAGTGCAAAGTAAACTTTTTAAAAATTCTGGAAAACATTTGCAGCTGTGGAGTGTGGTTATTTCAGATCAGCACACGGGCTTTCATGGCTGGGGAATTTTGTGGACCCCAAGCTCAAAACTCTGCGTGTGCACCCACTGCACCCCCAGCTCTGGGCCTCACCTGGCACAGTGTTTTGAACCCAGGTGATCCAATTTGCAGGGAGTGCACCAGCTTCTGAGTTTCTGGCTTTTGTGTATGACTCAGGAAATGGTTTTGTTTGTTGAAAGGTTGGACTTTATGACCTTGGAGGTCTTTTCCAACTTTAATGATTCTATGATTTTATGACTCAAGTGCAAGCTAGCATGCACATACAAATACACTTTTTTTCTAGATGGAAACGTTTGTTTTTTTTTTAAAGTGCAGATTTTATCCTGGCCCAAACAGCTCCAGCTTTGAAAAACTTGACATTTTTCATAAAACAGCATCTTTGCTACTCTGCCAGCACAGCTCATCACTGGAGCTGCATGCCTGAGAGTGCTTTTTGGGGCAGAAAGAGCCACCCTGGCCATGCTTATTTTTGCCAGTGCTCCTTTCCACATCTGACTGCTCTGGTGAGGCAGGAGCAGCCCACACGGCATGCCAAGCGTGCTTTTTGCAATCAATTACTCTCCATTAGAGAAGTGTGAGCAGAGCCGATGAGTTTAACAGGGATGAACTGCCTTTTCCCCTGCAGCAACAGCCCTGCCTGCAAGCTGCATTTCAGCTGACTTTGGCTCTTCCTCTCAGTGTGTTTCCTCTGCTCAGGCTGCAGAGCTGGAGTGGCTGGGACTAGGAGCACATAAGAGTGTTGTGCCAGGTAATATATGTGTGGGACTGGGGCTCGGAAGCTTGTGGGGAACTATGAAACTGAGAAAATAAAATGTTTGTGTTCAGCATTTGGACCTGGCAGCAGACAGGCTGCGCTCCTTCTCTGAAGGGCAGCAGCAGGGTATGTATTTAGTCATGAACACAAGGGTTAAACTTGCTTCAGAGCAGCTTCAAAGTGAGGGTTGGTTTTTATGGAGGGAAAGGGAGTCATCTTAAATAAGTGCTGGAAATCAAGAAGGAGTTTTGCAGCCCAGAAAGAGCCTCCGGGGTGAAATGTCAAAGCCAAGTGCATTTTCTGGTCTCAGTATAATTTTGAGATAATCCCTTTTGTTGCATTAGCAGCCCCTGAACAGGGCAGTGTTTCTTCCATGGTTTGACAGGCTGCTTAGAGGCAACTCTTTTCCAAACTGATAGGTATGCATCTATGCACCTGGATTCTTCTCTGGGCTGAGCTCTGAAATCTGCAGTATGATGAGATCAGTGGATTTACTCTGAGTTTACATGTGTGTAGTTGAGATTAAATCAGTTTTAAATAACCTACAACTACTTCACAAGTTTTGATATCCACAAAATTACCATTAAGAAGTGTAAGGAAGGCATCTTTTCTGCATAGTTTCTCCCTCCTGTTTCGTCTCCTGAGCTTACAGCTCTGCCTGGCTGAGTTAGAAAAGGCTGGAGCTGCACTGCTGGTTTACAGGCCTGTTCCCTCAGAACTGCAGCTCTCAGCCTGCTCTGCCCACGCAGTCCTCCATGGAGTGGAAACCTGCGCTGTGCAAAGTCACAGCTTGGAAAATACAATAGAATGCCTGACTAGAACATGGTTCTTCAGGAGCTTTCTGCAGCAGTATGTCTCCAAGCAATTTATGGAGGGGGTAAGATGGTTTCTGATGCAGGCAGATTGCTGTAGCAGAACATCCTGATAATCTTGGGCTACAGCACTAGCAACACATGTCTTTAATTAGATGCCATCACCAAGAGCCAAATGCAGTGAGAACTGTTCCTGACTTTTACTAAAACGTGAGAGAAACGTGATCCACAGAGTGAGAGCAGAACTGTGTGTAAGCATTGTCAGTAACAGCCTTGCCTTGGGAAAGGAGCCATAATGGCCAAAGGAAAAGTTGAATTTGTAATCTAATTACCCAAGTGTTTGCAAATGTTAAATATCTGCTGGTTTGGCTCTAGTTTTAATTGAGTGATACATGTAGAGCCCCACGGAAAATGGGGTCTGTATGCCACCTCGTTGCCATCTGCTTGTGCCTCCTATCACTTTGCTTCTTTGCAGGTGGAACAATATTAACCCAAAGAAATCACAGACAAAAATCTGTCATTGTACAGCTCCCTGTGTGCAATCTGCCAAAAAACACATGGCAGTGGCGCAGAGGGTTTCCCTGCTGCGTGCATCCCTGCCCTCACTGCAATTCAGGGCATGCCTAAGGTACCACTTTAGTACCTCAGGAGCCTGAAACGTGAGGAAGCATGAAACCATTGGCCTGCTGGCCCATCTGTGCAGCTTTCCTGCTGCATCATTGAATTTCTGAAGCCACAGGTTCTCCCTTAATAAGTGTGCTCATTGTGAGCTCACAGAAAAAATATTATCATGTTCACCTGCTGGGCAGTGCCTCAGGTCCTACGTTGCAGGACCCTCAGACCAGGCTTGCATGGACTTTTCGCAGTGGGGAACAGTTGCTGTAGCAGGTTGTTGCTTATCCTATGGAATTTAAAAAAAGGGCAAAAAAAAAAGCTTAGCAGTTTTACAGTAATCCAGTGGAAAATGGACTTAAAAGAAGAAAAGTGGGTTGGGGATTTTGCTTGTTTCCCATTGTTTTGGTTTTGCTACAAAGTATTTCAGAAAAGTGCTTGCATGACAATGCCAAGACAGAAGCCCTTCAGGAGAAATGGTTCCCTCCCTAGGAAATGCTAGAGTTAACTAAAAAACCAAACAAACCCCAAACCCACAACCTTGCAGCCTCAATACATATGCAGATAGCTACGATGATGTCTGGAATGTAGTACTTAAGGACAGGTTTTTCAAGTAGCAAACAGGTCTTTGATGAAAGGTCCTTTTGAGACATTTTCATTTTTTCCTGTAAATGTCTGCAAGTAAAAACTGCTTTCCTGGTGAGCCAGTGGTAAGGTTTGATATGGAGTTGACTCCCTGTCACCCTGAGGAAAAAAAAGATGACATATTTGAAATGTTCTTTGTGTTTGTGGGTGATGGCAGGGTCATGGCAGAATTAACCACATGAAACATTACCTGGCAAGTTTCCTTCTTGAATTAACTGCAGCCTCACCTGTGTGGCCCTTTCCACCAGGGTACCACAGCTTGGGCTGCTGCTGACTTGCTGAATTTCAGAGCAGCTTCCAAGGGCTTACCTGAAGCCTGATGAGGTGGGGATCAAGGGAAGTGGGGTGAACTTGCATCTGGGGGGTGAAACATGATGGTGGAGGGTGCTCTCCAGTGATTTTCAGGGAATGTTGCTGCTGCAGCAGCTCCATCTTTGCAAGCTTGGTGCTTCACTGGTTCAAAACTACATGGTCTCTGTATTAAACCTAATTTCTGTACTGGAACTGCTGAGTCTAGTGTGAAACACGTGTGTTTTAAGGTATGAGGGATTATGTGGTTTTGGAACTAGGAAACAATAGTAATATAATTATAGGATATTTTTTGACAGAGGCTATAATACATTGGTGTAGACATTTGTTTTGTTTAGAGCAGACCATGAGATCTGGAGGAGTCTGGATTTGCCCTGATTTCATCATAGCTATTTGGCCTTAAGGTAGAAATGTAAAAAGAGATGCAAAAATTACTAAGGATTATGGCTTTGGGGATGTTGCAGGGAATTGTTTTGCAAACTTTGCGGCATGGAATCACAAATGCACATTCTTTCCTGGCAGCAAAGGACATGTGAGTGCTTTCTGTGCTTCTGGAAGTCCTTGGCCTGCAAAAGACCTGTAGTCAGGAATGTAACATCTGCCCTCGGCCAGGGGATGGGCTTGAACTGACCATGTCATTAAAAAGGCCATGCAAAAAGATGGGGCTCCACCTGACATCTGCACTGAAAGGTCCTAGCACGGGTGTGTCCTCCCCACCCTTTCCTTGATGATCTGTGACAGGAAATGGTCTGAAGTTTTAAGCCAAACTCACCAGGTTCTGAAAATGAAAATATTCATCTAGTTCATGCTGTCTGATCCTTCCCCTTCTTTTCCTTTCTTTTGGGTTCCCGTGCACTTTACAGTGCAGGGACATCGACTGTAGGATAGTTAGACTCTAATTGTGGCAGAATTCAGTCCTAACTCAGTCCTAACGTTATCAAAGTTATCTCTCTCTTATTGAATTGTAAATTGTGCTTCAGCCTTGCCCTTTAACCTTACAAGTGGCAGCTTTGTGGTTTGAAATGCTGGTGCTACATGAGCTACACATTCCCACTCAGCAACCATTTGGGAACCCATTCTCCTCTGTTTGGACTGTATGTTTGGACTTACTACTGAACCCTATAGTCTTGTTGCCTTGCTGAGTGTGCAGCCTGCTTTTGGGTTACTTACCTGTTTATCTGTTGGAGAGTCCTATGCTCTGTTGAGCAAGATATCTTGGTTTCCGTGTCATACTCCCCGTGTTATGGGTAAGAGTCCTGGACTGCAGCTTCACTGCCGTGTTTGCCAGTTCCCTTTCAGCAGAGCAAATCACTTTATTGCCATGTTACAGGTTCCTGCTCCCCTTATAAGAGAAAGATCGCAGCAGACCTCCCTTACAAAGTGCTTTAGGAGGCCCTAATGGGAAGTGCTATGTGGAGCTGGGCACTGCTACAAACCTGCACTGTGTCACTGCCAGGGCAGCTGGGATGGGAGCTGCCATCTGAGCTGAACTCTTCTCCTCATATCTCTCTGTAACTGTTGTGGCAGTGCACTGCAGATGTTGGAGAACAACCCCTGGAAGCAGCACCTTTCCCAGTGGCTGTGTAAGGTGTAACGTGATGCTGGCTATGCCTCAGACAAGCAGACTGAGTACTGCTGCTAAGGCAGAAATTCCCAACAGCTGGGACAGGATTTGACATAAATACCAAGACATTGACGTTTGCATTTTTTGTTTTCTGGGTGTGTTCACAATTCTGTACAAAGGGCCTGTTCTTGAATATGTGAAGGTGTAGGGAAATTAGTTTGAAAACGGCCTTGTGCTAAAGCAATTAAATAATATTTACGTCAGATAATTAATTCCAAGGGAAGGATAAAATTGCAGAAAGGCAAAATAACAGAGTGAAAACCTGTCTGCAGTCTTTTTGAGGCATTTTTTTGTTGGAAAGGGAAGGATTATTACAGAGATCAGCTTTTCAGAGGTTTTAAAGTAGGGTTCAATAGGTATGAAGGCTGGAATGTTTGGCACCAGCATCTCTGTTTGTAGCTCTAAATGCTTGCAGTTAATGTAGGTGCAATAAACATATATGTGTAAAAGAGTTAATGGAAAAAAACAGTGCAAGTGACACAGAAATGTGTTACAGTGAAGTGCAAGCATACTTAAGTGAAGAAAATATATAGATTAACCACTTCTGAAAAATGGGAGAACTCAAAAACAACAATGAAGGAGTTTTGAATGATCACCAGATCTAATGTTGACTCTGGATTTGCCCCCTATGTCTATACTTCTCTGTGTTCTATAAGGCACCTTTACTGTGCCAGTGACAATGCTGGTGTTACACAGTACATACTTTTTTCCTCAGTGAAAGGAAGAATTCTTGTCCCTCTCCATCCTTAGGAAGACTAAACAATAGCAATGTGCCTGGCTCTCCTAGAGGGCAGAAAAACTATGCTAAGAAGCAGGCACACAGCTCCTCAAATATGGAACGTTTTTCCAATTTCCACATTGACTTTCACCATAACGTGTGCTTCCTTGCAAGGTCACCTCTGATGGGGGAATTGTGTTCTTAGTTTTTCTTACCTCGTAGCAGTCTCACAGGGAAATTGCTCAGATGTTTAAGTACAGGCCAGGAAAGACTGTGGATCTCTCTGACTGGAGTGTGGGTGGGTGTAATTATCTCTCTGCCTCCTGCCTACCTTCATTCAAGTGTAGGATTCAGCTGGGGTTCAAGGTGTGCTGTTTTGGGGAGGGGTGCTCTTTTGTCCCTATATATAGATCGTCCCCAAGTGTTATTCCAGAGCCTTCTGCTCCTTTTTTTATCCCTGGACTAAGATAGGTTTTAACTCTAACACTAAATCAGGTGCTAAGTAATTTGAAGAGTTGTAGATAAACTAATGGAATTTGTTGAGCAACAGAAATTGAAATTCCTTTTAAAAAATGCCGCATAGAATTAGTGGCTTACTAAGTATGGCAACCAAAAGCACTGGATTTCCAACTCAGAGGGGCATCACTGGAAGAATTAGCATAACTCTTGAATTAAGGTAAATAATTATGGAATTTATTTAAAGTTATACAGGAGTAAGACTTCAGTCCAAATGTGGTTTGTAAAAATGCTGCTGTAGTTATTCCCAGACAGCCATGAAAGTGCCTGGGAGCTGGGGGCTGGAGAACACTCCTGTGTTGATTCTTGGAAGGGCAGTAAGGAAGCTCTGCTAGGGCATCTCAGCTGTTCTGGGCTGGGGACTAGAAGGGATGGGCTGGCCCTCATGCAGAAGGGTAAGACCCAGATGGACTCCTGCCTTTTGACGTGGTCTTGTCACCCGCTCCTGCTGCGGCGTTGACTACAACACTTGCTCCCCTGCCTCAGCTCCGCAATCTGTAAACTGGAATTAAAAGCTGCCACCACTGGGATTGTTTAGAGACTTCCCTCTGTTAAAATGCTTTTCATTTCCACACTGCTCCAGTAGTGCTCAGTATTACTGTTATTACATGATGCTTTCTTAGCTCGCTGTTCAGAAAAGCAGCTGCCTTCCGCGGGCTGGTGTAAGCTGCCATTACACTGGGTGGTATTATGTACGCTACTGTACTTCTGGCATCCGGGTCTATCATTTAGATTAATTTGGAAATTGCGTAGTAACTTGAGGAAATCTGCTGTTGAATTGAAGCTTATTAGCCCAGAAAATATCATTAGTCCAAAACCCCCTGTAATTGCATAATAAACGCGATACTGAATGTTCTTGCGTATAAAACAGACTCCTGAAATATAACTTTTGGTACATTTTCCCTTTCCTTTTTTTTTTTTTTCTTTTCCCAGTATGGGGTACTGCATCCTTTTTGTCCACGGTCTAAAAAAGCTGTCTACATGGTTAAATAAATGGAGAATTACTGTTCTGACCCTCTTTGCTTTACTGCTGCTGCTCTTCTCTTGGAAGACGGTGAAACAGAACGAAATCTGGCTGTCACGAGAATCCCTTTTCAGGTATGACTGACCACGGGAGAATACTTACATTTTTATATCACTTAAAATAAGTTTGTTACATGAAATAGTTTTCTTTACCACAAGTCCTGCTACTGATGCATCAATGTAATTAATATTTTTATTATCATAAGATAACACCTACTTTCTGTTTTTTTCGTAGTTGTGCAGAAACTGGTGTCAACACTTCATATGCTTATGCACAAACTTTGGTTCTGACAATCACATTTTTAATACATGCTGTTTTTAAATAATTTTGATTCTGTAGATTTAACAATAGTGCAACACTTTCCTTTTTAAAGACATAGCAAAAGTTTGTTGCAACCCTCCAGAACACCATAGTAACGCTACTGAATATATTGAATTTTCTATAGCAATGTTCTAATGACAAAAATGAAATGCCATGAAGTGCTGAACCTAATGTACCATATTTCATTTTATTTGATTACTCTTTGCCAAACAGCTCTCTTTGCAACCTCATTTATGTATTTTCTTGCACTGAAACAGACTGTTTCATTTTGTGTTTTGCTAGAAAATGTATTGCATTTGCCTCCAGCTGCTTTCAGCAGTTGTCTAATTGTGAAGTAATTGCAGAAACACAGGTGATCTGCACATGGGTTGCTTAGCTTTATTTTCTAACTTATTAACCAGAGCAAAGTTTAATTTATGCAGCACTGAAAGTATGAAATTTTTTTTATGTGTAACCTTTGGTCTTCAGGAAACAGTACTGAAGTCATTGGAGCTCTGTAAGTGGGACTTTTTCAAAAAAATCTGGAATAGAGGTTTCTTCCCTCTGCCATGATTCACTGCTTGTCTCCCTGAAACACTCTTTGGTGTTCAAACAGCAGCCATGGTGACCAATCTGGGCTCACACAGCAATCCACATGAGACACAGCTCTAGTCCAAACCTTCTGGCTAACAATGGCCACTTGGAGGAAAGTAGGATGATTTCCAAGTTGGACGACCCTCTTACTGAAAGGGAGACAGGAATATGACAGTTTCATGTGCTGATTTGCAGGCATCATATGGTATTGTGTGTTGCATATGGCTATGGTCACCCGTGTTTAATAACAATGAGGTCAAACTGGAGCAGATGACAGGAGGACATTTCCTCCTGCTGAGGAGCACTCTTGGGATGATATGGGGTGCCAGGGGCTCTGTCATAGAAGACAAGGGTAAGATTTTGTTTGCTTAGTTGGGTGCAAATGGATTTCTGTCCTTCCTACTGTCATTCAAAGCAGGGTGACCATCCACAGCCAGTTCAAATTCCAAAGCCATGCCAATGCTTCAATGCAGCACTGAACTGGGGCTAACACGCCTTGCCTCAAGGGAGGGATCTGGGGTAGCTCAGTGGCTTGGGTTGAGCAGGCTCACTCTTCAGCTCAGGTCTTTTGGGGACACTTGCAGGAGAGAGATCTGCCCTGGTCTTTTGAGAAGACAGCGACATTGTAGATGTGTTCCTGCTGGGTCACCTCGTATTTTGGCTTGTCCCTGAGAGCAATCAGCAGCAGCTGCTGAGAAAAGCAATGCAAGAACAGGGCCAGCAACAATGATGCCTCTCTCCAGTTCTTTCCCAGATTGCAGTAATCTGCAGTTTAAAGACTTCCTGAGTCAGGAGTTACTTGCTATTTTTGCTTTTAACAGCCACTGATGGACTTTTCTTCCATAATGTCTCTGACTGCTTTTTCAAATCTATTTATAGTTTTGGCTTCTACAGCATCCTGTGCGCTGGGCTCTGTCGTTAAATTACACAGTGTGCACACTAAGATTTCCCTTCTGTGTGCTCTGAGCCTTCCGCCTGATTATCTGGTTTGTTGTCCCCTAGTTCTGGTGTGTACTCTGAATGAGTAGTGAGTAACTATCAGCTTGTCACTTAGGATAAAGGTACTTCTGTGCCTTCAACCCCCATGTCCTCACCTAAGGCTGTCTCCTTTTCATGCTAGAATCTGCTGGATTTGAACTCTCCTCATATGGAGGCTGTGCATTTCTGATCCCTCTTGTCAGTCTTCGCTAGATACTTTCAAACTCTGATCCATCCTTTTGAGAAGGAGACCAGAATCTCCTTTCAAGAGATATGTGCAGCACAGAAACATAGGAATGCTTTCTTGTTTGTATTCTCTTCTCCTACTAAATCCTGATCTTCTATTTGCCTTGGGTGATAATTTCATGGCTCTGTCCATACAAACCCCCAAGACACCTATTGTGATTGGAAATATTTGATTTATAGACATCAATCTGTGTACACACTCTCCGATACTTGTGTCTGTACCAGAATTGCATTTCATGTGCCGTCTTCTTGCCCAGGCTTCAATACTGTGGGATCCTTCTGTGATGAAGTGTAGTTAGTTTTAATTACTGCCGTGTGATTCATGTCGGTGTCACCAGCAAACATGTTGCCTCCCTGTTTGCTCCCTTTTCAAGATCCTTTGTGAACATGGGAAGCAGCTGAGATGCCATCACACGTCCCTGGAGAACCCTGCTTTCAGTCTTCTCCACTTGTAAAAACTGTTCTCATGCTCTTTCCTTGCTGTCTTCCAATTAGGTATTGATTCAGGAGTGGACCTTCCCTCTTACCCCATGATGCCTTGAAGAAATTGGAAGTCTTCAAGTGAAGGATTTTATCAAAAAAACCCTCTTCGAACATTTAAGTGCACAACATTGATGTTTTTGATTGACTTGGGCTATATTTAAATATTCATAAAAGCTTTCTATAGTTTCAGTACCAGGTACCTGTTGAATCTATCAAAGAACAACAGATCTGCCCAACAAATTTCTTTCTGCAATGTACAAGGCTAATTCTTCCCTGTTGGACTGTAGTTACCCAGAAGTTCGCTAAAACTAGGCTTAATTATGGGTTTTCCCAAATAACCTGGAGTGGAAATCAGACTTGCTGCTCTGTTTTCCCCCCAGGATCCCTTCCCTAGAGCCAAATGATATCATGTTTGTCACCTCCCATTCCTCTAGCGCCAGTCTCATTTAAATTATAGGCTACCTACCACAGCTAGTAGCTCCATGCTTGATTTCCTTTGGATGCATACTACCAGGCCCAATGGTTTTATAACTGTTCTTGGTGTTGGTTTGTTTAAAAGCCTCTTTTACTGCCACTTCAGTTACAGACAGTACTTCAGTCTTGCTCCTGTGAGGAAAGGCTCCTGTGTGGCAACCTCCTTCGGTTTCCCTGTAGTGAGTACTGGTGCAGAGAATCCATTTAGTCTTTTCTTCTTCAAGCACTACTTTTAGACCTCCATCATCTATTTGCCTTAGGGGATCTTTGGCAGGTTTCCTCTGTCTTATGTATTCCATTATTAGCTTTGATGGCTTTAGCAAGTTTTTCTTTAAATCTCTCTTGGTCTGCCTAATTATGGTTTATGTTAACTGGCTGACGTTTATGCTCTTTTTTTCCTTTTTCATTCTTTAGCTCTGTGTTCACTTTTTAAATGGTGTTTTTCATTTCTCATTTCTCACAGCTTTATTTACTGTTCTGTTTACCCTTATTGGCCTTTTTGTCGTCCTTTTAAGATCTTCTTTGATAGGAGTTACACATCTCTCCGAGTGTCTATTGTGGTAGGACCCTTCTTGTTGATGGGAAGGAAATGCAAAAGAAGAATATTATAGCAAGAAGATAATGTCACCCCAGGAGTGAGAGATCTCCTCTTTGGGGCAGAAGGAGGAGGCTGTATATAGCTGATGAGTAGAGGAGGGAGAAGTGGGTGGAGGCACATGAAACAGGAGTAGATTTAAATGGACAGAAGCGGAAGAGGAGATAAGGAACAGTAAAAGAGGTATGAGGGAAAATAATAACAAAACAGAGCAAATCTGTAGATGTGGGAAAGGAGACATAAATCAACCTACTTGGTAGTCTCTGTGTGTTGAAGTTGGTTTTTTTTTTCAAGAAGTATGTGCTGAGAGAATCTTTACTCACATTCCTAGTTCTTCATTCCTCTTTCTGTTCTGCTTTAATTAATTACTGCTTTTTCCCTCCACTTAGTTTTTTTTCCTTCACCTCTATTTTTCATTCCTCCATTTGCTTGGATGTGTTTCTTCAGAGTCAATCTGTCTTGATTCCCTTCGCTGGGGCCTGTTCTGTTAAATATGCTTTTCCTGTGCTGGTCCAGGAGATGTTTTTGTACTCAGTGTGTTACTAGTTTTGTGATTGTACCCCACTCTGTCCCTTTCTTAAGACTTGCCCTGATTTGACATTGTGTGGCAGCACTGTTGCCACTCTCAATCTCTAGCCCAGAGACCAAGTTTTCTGGATACAGAAATCCTGCCAGGTCCTGGCTGAAAGCAGTAGTATGGGGAAGGATGCTGATGTCTCAGGAAATGATGCGTCTCCACATAGGTGCACAAGCATATGTACAAGGGCTAAATAAGAAGCAAATAAACCACAAGTATAAAAAGTGGCTAAATATGTAGAGATCTAAATATTTGAGACGTATTATTCTAAGACATCTCCAGAAGCCCCAGGCAGTATTTCTTACTGTATTGGCAGATGGGCAGAGAGGACTTATTTTTTAATTATTTAAGGAACTACCCTATTGAGTGAATGCACAGGCTAGAAGGTCAGTCTCCACAGACTCCAGCTGCGGTCAGTGTTAATGTCTGAAGCCAAGGAAAGGGAGGTGAGGGCTGTGGGCTGACCTCTGTGTCCACTATACTGACCTTTTCAAGGTTTGTCAAGCTGCCATGTTTCCTGTTGCTCCTGGAAAGTATCTGCACGCACTGCCCACGTTTGTGACAGAGCCTGGAAACATGCCAGGCTTGCTTGTAACCAGCAAAGGAACTGTATAAAAGTGACACTTTCTTAGTCACCAGTTCTCCTTCCCAAACCAGGTCTGGTGACTTCAGTAATTTACAAAAACTGCCCCAGCCCCGAATGTGACATAAACTGCTGTGTTTTGTTAATTCTGAAAGCTCACTCAGCTGAGGAGAGCAAGTCCCAGTGCATTTTGGACCTCTTCTATAGGACAGTTTAATATGGCCCAACATCGATATCTGTGAAATCAATAAAAGGGTAGGAGGCCAAGGAAAGTGATTGTGTCATCCAGAGAATAATTTGCTGTAGAAAACATTTATGGATGATAATGATTCCCAAAGCAGAGGAGATCCCATCGGTTTTCCAGGGCTCCTGCTGAGGCAGGAGTGGCCTCATTTCCTTGCAAAATGAGCACTTTTCATATGGAAATCACAGAAAATCAGTGAAGCCTCTGCCTGCACCCAGTCACTTTGAAGAGCAGAACATGCACTTAGGAAAACATCAGAGGGGATCACAGGAGACTTTTCCCAACCGAAGTGGAATTTGGATAATGCTGGTATTTGAGGTTGGAAAGTATCAGTGGTATTTTATTTCTCTGATTTATGGCTAATAGGTTTTTACCTTTCCATGGAGAGGAAGTGTTACGTAAAAAGGTTTGCCTATTGTTTATTTTTCTTTTATGTCACTTACTGCTGTCGTAGAAGTCAAAAGGGAAGGAAATCCTCTGGAGAAGTGATGTCCCATCTCAGTGGGCTTGTTTCTGGCTGGAGCCAGATCAGTGCCATAGGTTTTCAGAAGGGCATGCATGTGCTGGGCTGGGGAACAGGGAAGTAGGAGGGTTTGGAAAAGCACGTTGGAAAGTTATGTTGGAATTGTGAGAGACTGGGGGCTTGTGGGAAGAGAAATGGAAAAAACATAGTGTTCTACTTTGTTATTTATACTCCACCCTTTCCTTCTTGGCTTTCACTATGGACATTATTGTTTCCTCTGTCAATGAGCAAACAGTGTTCTTAACTGGTCAAGAGTCAGTTAGCAGAAGTGTTTGCCTAAACTCTCCTGAAAATTCCCCTCTGGGTCCGACACTGTATTTGCTGCTACCTCCCACAGTGCAGAGACTCCAAGCAGCCTCAGTCATTGCTATGTGCATTTGCAAAATGAAACACCCCCCTCCCCGCCTGTGCAAGGAGAATAAATAGGTCAGGGAGTGTGATGCAGAAGACAGCATCTTAAGAACCCAAACCCACTTCTGCCTTTCCAATGTCACCCCCACCACCAGCAGAAGCACGCAGATGAAAGAAGCTTTATTAGTGATGTTTTAATAAGTGGGACCAGCAGAATTAAAAATAAATTCTACTTAAATGGAAACAGTCCAGAATTAAAATATTCAAACATATGCATCTTACTGTTAAAACTGTATCTCATTAGAACTGAAGTGCTTGTGCATATGCAATGTACTCCTCACTGTTAACTCAGTCTGCTCTGTTTCAGCAGAGGCTGTAGCAGAGCCAGCAACTCATTTCATGTAGCTCTGAGAGAGCAGCAGTTTTGAGTGCTGTGTCTCTGCCTGTAATGCTGGCGCTGATGTAATGAAACCCTCTTTGTATAAGAATTAATATTCCAGTAATGCCCAGAGGTTGTAAGCTTGTAGTTAATAGCTCCCAAGGCCAGTGAAAATTAACACAGCCATAGCAGTCACACATTACTTGCTGCTGGTGCAGTATATCTTTGTGAAAACTAATATAGAAAATCATTCTCTTAAGAATAGCATCAATTAACTGATTTAATTCAGCGATTAGTCACAAAATGTCTTATTCCTGTAGTGCTCCCAGTAAGTAATTTGGAAATACCTGACGATTAGGAAGCCAAATGCAAGGTGTATTTTTAATTTCACCAGGCAAACCGGGGCTGTGATGGGTGGAACTCCATAAGGCTGCTGTGGGCAAAGCTTTGGAAGCTCTCACAAGTAGGCCTTAGCGATGCTTGATACCACTGGCTGCTGATAACCAAAGGGATTTGCCACTGCAATTCCTCAGCACCTTTTACAATGAAATCCCTGACAAAGGGTTTCTGTAGCTCTGGGTGCATTTTTTCAGTGGGAGAGGGTGTGCACCCTGCTGTAGGGGCTGTGTGTGACCCCGTCTCATTATGATTAACTTCCATGCTCACCAAAGTTAAACAGGAGAGACAGACAAGGCAAAGCAACAAGACTTGGGAATTTTCTAATCCTTGCTTTTCCTACCTGAAGTAGCAGGGTTAGAGATGCTGAGTGTTGAAAAGCGAACAGCTGGCAGGAATCTGCTTGTGAGCAAGAAACACCTCTTTGTCTGCTTTTAAATGAACAAATTTATCCGTCCTTATTTCCTGTTACCTCAGAGAGCCCCCATTTATGTGCTGGAAAGGATTTCCCCATTAAACAGAGGACTGACTTCTCTGGATTCTTGCAGGGGAAATGTTTCCATGGTGTACATGCTCCTGTGATTTCTTTCTCTCTTTAACCTTGAAACAGCATTTCCTCTAGCTGTGCAAGGTGTACCTTGCTTTCTGCGCTCTCAATTAAGTAGATAAGCATATGCTTGCTCTTCTTCTTCTGTCTTTGTGCTCTCATTATTAATTCCAAATGTTGAGTTCAGTCTACACGTGTCAGGGGAGATGAAGGGGAGGGATGGGGTGGCTGTGCAGCCAGGTATCCTTGGTCATATATTATAATGCCAGAGTGTTAGGACTTGCCCCGTAGGGGTGAGAGTCCCATTAGCCCTCACCTCCCAGCTATACTCTGCTCAGTGCTAAGTGGTGCATAAGTGCTGGCTGGCTATTGGACTGTGCCATGCCTCCCCTCTAGTGGCTGATGCATATGGAAAAGATACCTTCTTTTTAGTATCTGCAGCTGGCATGTTTAAATCAAGATTTTCATAAGGGGCTTCATGACACTCAAGTTTTAACAGGGACCCTGTTATTAGAAGGTACTACATGCTTTCCTTCTAAATATTAGCTTTTTTTGGGGGGGGAGGGAGATTGTCTTTCAGTTGAATAATTCAGATTTTAAAATACAACAGCATCTGGCCACGGGGAGTGTTGCAGTGTTGGTGCTAGAAGTGCCTGTGGTGATGGCAGTCAGGAGAAGTTGAATTGCTGCCACATATTTATGTCTGCCCGGGGCACTCACTGTACCAGCGCATGGGACAAGCTTGGGGTTATAACATGAGTTGTGTTGACAAAAGTGCACAGGAGGTGACAAGGTGCTCAAATTACGAGCAAGCTTTTCAGGGAAAGGGACCATGAGAGGAAGGTGGGCCTAGGGGAAGGTGGGGTAACGTGGCTGCTAACACTGTGCTGCTTCTGTTCCTCTCCGCAGCTCAGGAGTGAAGACCCTGCCCCACAATGCCAAGGTGCACTACAACTATGCCAATTTTCTGAAGGACCAGGGCCGCAACATCGAGGCGATCTACCACTACAAAACTGCTCTCAAGTAAGTCCCCTGGGGGCCTGCTGGGGCTCTGGCTGTGTGGTGCAGCCTGCTGTTAACCCATCCTGTTCCTGACAGGCATGGGGCAAATTGCCTGCTCCTCAGCCCTGGCTCTGGGGAGCAGCTTGGCTTTCAGAGCCTGGGAAAGTTCTCTGGCTCGGTGTTTGTGTGTAATTAAATGAGGTAACCTGGCTTCCCTCCAGCTCCACGTGTGTGTATGTATGTGTGTGTATGTGTGTGTGCGTGCACTTCAATATATGAGATAGAAATGTTACCATAGCTACACATTGAGCAATGAGGTGTCATTTACGCAGCTGAAGGTATGCTGGTAAGCAGGAGGTAGTTGTCCTAAATACATTTTCAGGTTCCTGGGCCATTTATCTTAGTAAATTGTTAATGGTGCATGCCTGGAAAATGTCAGTGCGGTAGCCATCTGAAGTGCAGTAACAATAATAGTGCTCAGTACTTGTATTGAGGCTTCTGTCCACAGAGCTTTGCATGAACACTAAACTAATTGATCCTGAAAATGCTCCTGTGCAGTCATAGGGCAAATATCATTGCTGTGGTTCTGTACACAGGGAAGCTGAAGCAGGAGGATGAATTACCTTGCCTAGAGATGAATGGTAAATCAAGGACCAGGGCTGGGCTTGTAATATGGGACATATCCTGTGGTATCTCTGAAGGACCCTTCCTTCACTCACAGATAGGGTCATTCCCTGCCAGCAGCTTTCCTCTGCTTGCCATTCCTGCCAGTGCTGTTGGTGCAGCTCAGCTGGGGCATCAGCTGCTCTCTGCTTCCCAGGCACCACTCACTGCACCAAACAGGTCACCTCAGTTCCCCAAACCTCTCCACTTTGCTCCTTGGGGCCTGGGAGAAGGGACAGCCCCTCTGGGGATTGAGTGCAGGGAAAACGGTGCGGGGAATGGGGTGGTAGCAAATGAAATAGTGTGCAGATAATGTTTTCAGGAATAGAAGCATATTTGGGAAGGACAGACAAAGTGAAGAGTAGCTCTAATAGACAGCAAGGGCAAAGCTCAGCTCCAATAGGGCATGTCAGGAGGTGCAGGAAAGGTTCTTTCCTGACATGTGGTGTGACAGAAAACTCTAGAAATTACATGTATGTTTTGTCTTTTGGCCAGATGACAGGGTTATGATAAAGGCTTTCTGAGGGCTTCTAACCCACCCAGGTTAAGCTGGGAGGACTGGAGTTCATTGTCACTGATGAGAGCCTGAACCTGGGTGAAGGTGATTTTTAGCTTTTTTGAGCAGCATCCTGTTCTGCATTACCATGCTGGGCATTTAGGAAGCCATTTAGAAAAAACTCCTATTTTTTTAATGTTTCCAGGAATGGAAAATCCAGCACAACCATCAATAAACTGTACTGAAGGTTAATTACCTTGGCTGTTGAAAATGTCCTCCTTTATTTTTAGACTGATTTGTGTAACACCAGCTTCCAGTCATTGAATTTGTTTACACCTTTCAATGCCGCACTGAATATCCCATTGCTAAAAGTCCGTTTTCCGTAGAATGATCCCTTAACATCTCTTAACCTGCTGCTGGTGTTTTCAGTGTTATGTGAGCTTCTGCAGTCCTCCAGTCCGTCTTCTAGCTAGTATCTCACCTTTCTCCAAGATACCAGAAAAGCCCATTTCAAGTTAAAAAGAAAGAGGGACTAACAAAAATTATCCAAGCCCTGCAATGAATGTGCTAGTACACAGAGTAATGTAACTGCTCCTGCCAACATTGCCTCTGCTCGTGTAAATGGGATTTGCTGACAAAAGATTTTGCCCTTCTCTAACTCAGCAGCACCCATTTATTATAATTATAATGCTGCTTTCTGCTCTGCAGTATTTCAATTATGAAAGAGTCTGGTTTGAGAACTGATTGCAAACATTTTCTCAACTGTATTACATAGCACAGTTTGTGTTGATGGTATTGTTTATAGAGCATCTGAAGCCTGGGCAGGGCTTGGAGCCACACAGAACCAGCCGTGCTCAGTGTCTCAGTGGCACCAGTGCTAGTGCTTCACTTGCTTCAGTAATTTCAGGATTGGTTGGCACTTTGGAAAAGCAAAGCTCTGCCTCCACCTGGCACATTTGCTTTCTGACCCAATAGTGCAGACCAGGAGTTGAAAGCCTCCTGCTGGCTCCATCACTGGGAAACTGCACTACTTGTTCCTATCATCTCGTATCTCTGCACTTAGACTTTCCTTATTCTGACCCTTTCTTCCCACTCTGTCACAGGGAAATTATTTGGGGCCTCTGTAATAAGAAATAGAACAGTGTAAGCAAAAAGTGTAGCGAGTTCTGTTGAGAATTACGTTCCATGTTTTCCCCTCAGACAGACATGTCTGAAATGCCTGTTGTGCGTGGGCTTTGCAGCCTCCACTGGGTTCCTACATATTATGGCTGTGTTGAAGTGCTGGAGAAGGTGCTGGGTGTGGGACAGGCAGCATGTTGATGGATATAGTGGAAGACCTTAGACAGGTATCACAGAAAACAGATGTCACGTCCAAGCTGTTTATCCATCCTCACAGACACCAGCTCTTCAATTGCTACTCTGATTGTAGACCAATTTCTACATTTAGAGAGAAGGAAGTAGTATCTGTAATACCCTGACCAGATTTTGACGATTTAGGGTATTTTGGCTTGACCTGGGAAGCTGAATTACCATGCTGTAAATTTCCTCATCAGGGAGTAGGCAGACCAGCAGCTGAGGTATTTGCACAACAAACTTCCATGATTTCCCCCAGGTACCCCTCACTGAGTGTCTGCTCTCCAAGTGAGTCCAGGTGGCTACATACTCCCCAGGTTACAGAAAACCCAAGCTACTCAAGAGGCTTCACAATCCAGTGGCAGCACCATCAGAAGTACAGAAGATAAAAATATTATATCTGCCTAGTGCTCAGTGAGCAGATCAAAAGGGAATTAATAAGGAAATGGAGTCGATAAGGACATGGGCTGTTGCTGCCCAGGAGCTCCTGGGAGGTAGGAAAGGGAGAGAGGTATCGCCTCATACCGGCTCCATCTGAGGCATGTGGGGGATGGCTCATCCACTATTCCAGCTTGCTTCTAAAGCTTGTGCCAAATGACAGGCCAGGTCTGCTTGATCTCTGGTGAATGAGTTAATTGTTTGCTAAACAAAAGTGATCTTGTCAGTAGGCACCCCTGCTGCTTGAACCGAATGCAATTACCATTCCACCAACATAAGGATGCGCTTCCATGCACTCCTGCTCTGCCAGAAGTGCTGATTGCCATGTGGCTGTTAAGCAGAGCAACCTGTTGCTCCTGTGAAATTGTAACTATATCTGTTGGAAAAGATGTTGAAGTGGGCACAGGCTACCTAATGAAATAATAGGAGTTGATACTAAATCCTGGGAAAGTTGATCCCCAGTGCTTAAATTGCTTGCTTCCATTCCTGCTTTCAAAGGCAGGTGGGATCCTCTACTGGCATATGTTGGTGTAACTCTGTTAGCTTCAGGACAGATAAGTGGTGGAGAAGAAGCATGTGTTTTCTCTCACAGGGAAACTGCAGGGCAGGTTTCCAAGGCAAACATGGCAATCAATCCCAACAACCACTCATTGATGCCATTGCAGGTAGCCCATCAGAAAACTCATTCTTCACCCCAACCCAGGGGCCAGTGACACAACACCCTGACCTAGCCTGACTTAGGTAATTAGTGCAATCTAGTTATGCTGTCCAAGAGTGGGGGAAACGAAAACTGAAATGAAATGCAAAAATGGAGAATGTCATTTGATTTGGAGATGGCAAGAATTAAAAGAAAAAAATTCTGCGTCTGTAGGAA
The DNA here is from genome assembly GCF_001604755.1 of Lepidothrix coronata. Lineage (NCBI taxonomy): Eukaryota > Metazoa > Chordata > Aves > Passeriformes > Pipridae > Lepidothrix > Lepidothrix coronata. The sequence goes on from NW_016690190.1 coordinate 6,351,246, forward strand.
AAGCTCTTCCTATATATGTAGTTCCTAAAAGAGAGCCCTTCAGAGATGCAAGATGAGTTACCCATAAAACAGACCTGATGAACAGCTGGCATTCTGCAATTGGAGAGTGGGCTATAAACCTTTCAGCTTACCTACAGTAAAACAAGAAAAACACAGTGCTGGATTAGACTGCTTCACTGGTTTGCCAGACATGAGGTAGTGACCCCAGGAGATACTTGCTGTTTCTTTTCCTGCAGAAAGTAAAGGCCAGAAATACTCTGTCTGAGGTGTGTGTTGACCATGGCTGCTCTGAAAGCTGGCCTTAACATTCTTGCTGCTGCTTCTGCTGCAGGTTTGAGGCTGCTGTTAGGAATTTCAGAGAACCTCTGCTCCTGGAGATCAAACAGTGATGACCTTATCTGAAATAAAACTTGTCTTGCCACTCTCCCATTTATGAGTGGGAATATGAGGTCGTGCAACCTCATGCAAACAGGAAGAACAACTCTGATGTGCTAATGAAGATGTTTTTGCCACTGTTGATAATAAGCAAGCTTTTGTCCTGCTTCTCCCCAGCCTTGACATTACTGTTGAGACTGTTTTCTCTCTCCTCAGGAACGCACATGGGCTGACATGCAGAGAGAGAAAAACAGCAGAGCCTTAAAACCTGTGTGATAAACATTCATTATCAATCAAATCAATCTCCTTTTAACAATGGAGAGGGGAAAAATAATTCACCTTCCCTCCTACCATTGCACTCTTCAACATTTTAATTCCCAGAGCAGTTCTATCTTACCATCCTTCTCCGTGTTTGTTGCCAGGGTTGTGCTTCCCAAGGATGGCAGATCAATGTGAGCAACAGCAGGTGGGGCTGATGGAGGTTGCTGAGTTTCTTGCAGGAGTTGGATGAATAACCATGCTAATAATAGTTCTGTGCTATCCAAGCTACGTTTCTGTGTCTGGAAAAAGGTCAACACCTAAAAATTCATGTTTGCTCTTCTGGACATTCAGGTTTGCCCTTAATTAAAACGTGACTGTAGAGTATTGTGTTTAGGTTAATAGTGGGGGAGAAAGAGCTATCTTTGTGTGAAGGCAGATACAAAATGGTTGAATCATAACTGAATTATTTCTTCATAACTGATTTTTTTCTTGATGAAAGTCAGAGAAATGAAGTGGGATTGGGCAACTAAAAAAGAAAAAGTACTGGAAAGAAAGATACACAGACAGTAAAGCTGGAGGCAGGAGAGAGGGAGAGAGACACACAAGCTGGCCCTGAAAGTTTTAGGTGCATTGGGGTAACCCAGGGCTGCTCTCTGGGGTGCTGCTCTTTCCCAAGGGAGGCACAGGTAAGTGTGTGTGAACTGACCCTTAACATCAGTACAGAGTCCTGCAGGAGGTGTCCACCACATGTGTAATACTGTGATATAAATATGTACATAAATGCACTGGTGTGTGTACCTGAGAGTCCACACACTTCTGCAGCGTGCCTGGGTGTGTGTACACATCCACCACCAAGTTCATAGCCACAAGCTCCCTTTAGGCTTCCCCTGCCAAACAGTGCTGGCCAAACAGAGCAGGAAGGGGACCAGCATGCTATGCAGAAACCTTAGTTCTCCCTTGTGGTGTCTGCCAGGGAAGGGAGCCTTTGGACAGCAAGTAGGAACCCTTGGGCTGGCTTTCTTTGCAGGTCAGGGAGCTGTCCTGCTGCTCAGCCTTGAGAGAGGGGAGAGAGTGAGCAAAGAGGCAGAGGAACCTGTAGGAAAACACTTGGTGCCGCAACATGTGTGGTCTGGCTCTTGCAGAGCTTGCAAATAATGTATCTTAGAGCATTGCTCAGAGCAATAAGCATCATGAAATTAAGGTTAAGTATCTTTGGTACTCAAACACAGGCTAGATGGAGGAGAAGGAAGGAGAAAACAGTGTGAGTAGCTTATCTGTATCCCTCACTGAGGGAGTAAAATTGGTTCATAACATCACTGGAATGGGTAGAAAAGGAACAAATGAGGCTGCTCTTTCTCCTCACTCCACTTTAGAAATAAAGCCCTGATGCTGTAAGGGCGACTCAGGTTTCTTTCTAAGCTTTCCCACATACCTTCCTGCTGGGTTTTTATATATCTTAAATCAACAGTATCTGAGATTGTTTAAATTCAGTTAAATTGCACTCTCCATGCAGTAAAAAAAACTGTGTTCTTACAGCCCTTTATGTGTGTGTGTCTGTGTGTGTGCCTTGAAAATGCCTCTCAGCATGGACTGCAGGTGGCCTTGGATACCATCTGTGATTTATTTCTGGGAAGAATTAAAATACCAGCACCATTTGTTAGCCTGTTTTTACAGTGAATAAAAAAATGTGCAGCGCTGCTTTACTGTGACTGCCAGGGCTGCATTTGCTCCTGAAACTGTGAGTGCCCTTCTGACACTTAATGTTACTTAGGTCAGGCCCTTGGAGCAAGCCCTCTGGTTAGGCATTTGATGAAACATCTTCATGGAGACCTCACGTAATACCCTGTGTTAGTGGATGTTACAGGTTCGAGACAGATCACGTCCAAGCGGTCGGAAGCATCTTTGTGTGGTTTTCTTCTGAATCGCGCTTTGACAGTAGGCTTAAGGGGTAATTGGTGCTCTTGTGTAGGTGTATGGTGGCTGTCCTGAAGCTGGACAGAATTGTTGAATAATTTAATGGTAATTGATGGCTGAAAAGGCTGCCTGATAATTTGAATCAGAGGCTTAATGGCCTTTACAACATATTGCGTGGGGCGATGGCCAAATTACTTCAGCCGGCGTAATTTGTTATTGAACCTGTTTTCTATAAAAGTGCTAATCCCTGACTGTTTTGGGGTGTGCTCTACCTCTAAGTTTTTCTGCTTTTTAGTGATCAAATAACAATCAGTCCAGACACAGGCTTTTATTTACTCAAAAACTGAACTGGTATAAGTACAACCATGAGCCCTGACGCAGAGGCAGTACGTGTGCGTGTAACTGCTTTGACGGCGATGGAAGATGGATGTGCCTGCTGAGATGGACACATGTTTATAACTCAGCCCTGGGCACCTGTAGGTACAGGTAGGGTCCATTCCTACACTGTGAGGTCTGTTGTGGGTACAGGTCCTTTTACACTGCCCTTCAGGGACTTGCTGGCTTTTCAAGCATATCTTCTTAGAGAAAAGCCTTCATCAGCTATGAGAATGATGGCTCTATAGCCTTCCTTGGCCACTGCGTTATGGCTCTGCCTGCTTACATATTGGGAACTGATACAAAAAATCTGGGGAATGGAGAATGCTTCCCTAATGAAAAGCTGTTTTCTTATTAGGACAAGGCATCTATTTTTATTTTTATGTGGGCTATGCAGAGCTGTATTTTGCGCATGTTCAAGTCTTACCTTCCACTTTCGGCTAATGATAACTTCAAATCCAAGGATTAGTTACTCATTCCCACAGCCATTCCTTTTTTCTTAGCCTGATTTCCTTGTCTTTATTAAAACTTTGCTCGAAAAATGACCAGATAGCACTGATTATTGTTATGCTACATCATGAGAGATGATTTCTCTGGTCCTTACGAAGGCTTAGCTGAAAAGTTGGTTCCCAACGCATCACTGTCAAGGATAACCTTGAGACTTCCTGTGAAGGCTTCACAGAAGTGGTTGAGGCACTCTGCTTATCCCCAGACTTTCTAATGGCCCCTTTGAGGAATTTGGGCAGTGCTGGAATGGGACTGTTCTGATTTACACCGAATTCTGAGGCAACTCCCAGACATCTCGGAGACAGCCGTGATCACGGGTGGCAGAATGGGGCTGTACAACTTCCTCTGGCGCCTGTGAGCCTCAGGAGATGGCAGGTGTGATTTCACCCCCACCTGCTTAGGTGGGAGCGTGTTGTTACTTTATCCTCTTGTGTTAATGTTTGACTGAAGAACTTACAAGATGGTCTCTTGTTTGCTATGGGATCCCTCAAGAACCTGTGAGCTCTGTGGAGGCGCCTGCACTGTTCACACTGTCTGTAAGTCAGGCGTGTTGTGAATTATTAGTCCTTAGTTGGACTTGAGTGGTTTCTGGGATTTTCAGGACTTATGTGGATCCTGCATAAATTCTTTACAAGAAGAATTTTCTCTCTGCATAAATGCAAGAGAGTAGCAAACAGCCCAGTTTGATAACCTCATGTTGCCTTGACACTGCAGGTAACATGTGAGTTTAGCATGAAAGGTTTTATTTACTTATATTCAAGTGTGACATTGTTTGACTTAAAATCCTCTTTTTCTCCTCAACTCTATCTCTTAGGCTTCTATCCCTGCCCAAGTTTGAAAATTTAATGAAAATTCGTAAATTGTAATATTGTTTAAGGTGCTACGTATTGGTTATTTAATTTGCATGCTTCTGAATATTGTTGTGGGTTGTTTTTTTTTTCTCTTAACGGACATCAAGCTCAAAGAATTCACGAGGCTTTTGTCAATTTACAAATTAAACCTATTCAGCTTCTCTGTTTTTTATTTGAATTTCTGTCCTGGAGAGGTTTCCCTTGATATCAGGGTACAGCATGGCTGCCATTCCCTGTACTCTGTCCTTCAGCCTTGGAGGCTCACCATGGTGGAAGGGTTTGCAGGGCACCTGTGGGCTGCTGTTCCTGCCAGCTGGGCTGCTGGGCAGGGGGAGAAGCCATACAGCCAGGACCTTTCTTCCTTCCACTGATATCTGGCTGCGATTCAGCACTTGCTATTTACACCAAATTGCCCTCTGGAGATCCCAGGTTAGATCAAGATCCTGCTGTGCCAGCCACTGACTCTAGCTGGAGATTGTCATCGCCACAGAGCGCTTGGGCTGTGAGGAGAGGCAATTGTACAGGGCAGGGAGGTTTTATTGTTGTCACTTGGGTGACAGGATATGGAGCTCCTGAGAGACAGAGTTGTCCTAGGCCACAGGGAAAACGTGGCAGAGATGAGCACCGTTTCTCGGTATCCACATTGCAGGTACTCAGTGCCATAATGTGGGTGACTTCTGTCTGCAGGAAGGTAGAAGACATTTGAGATGGGCTGGGATACCCAAAGCATCGGTGTTGGACCCCCTCACACAAACCCTTCGGCAGCAGCCGGGGAAAGATACCCTGTGTGGGTGTCTCTGAAAGACTTGTAGACACTGTTTGATCAGGCATGCTGACTTCTTGAGCAGGACCTCCATCGGGGCCTGAGCTGGCCCACATAACAGCTATGAGGACCCTAATAGGGCACACAGAACTCCTCAAGGATGCTCTGACAGCCCCCAGCACCAGACTGGGATGTGATCACTCCCTGTCTTATTCCTAGCCTTGTGTCAGGCCCTGAGCTGGATCACCTCACAGCTGAGTGTGTGGAAATGGGTGTGATGTAATGCCCTACTCCGGGCTGTGCTGTGTGCAGCCAGGAGTCTGACTGCTTTGTCACGCTTCCACTGAAGAAGATTATGCCTGAGGCTTTCAAAGGAACCTAAAAGCATTAGATCTCTCACTTGCCTGACTTTCAACAGGATTTCCAGGTGCCTTTTTTTTAAATACAAAAAATCCCAGCCTGCCACAAACCATCTGCCAAGATGAAGGGTGTTACCTTTTAGGAAATATTGATGCAACTACTGAAACTCATCAAGAGAAAACCAGATGCTGCTTGATATTGCAGGATCACCTCTCCCTCTATAAAAGGAATTCAAAGGTTGCAAATTGAAGATCTTTTTGAGAAAGGCATAGGATCTGCCTCCATGACCTACACATGTCCACATTGTGTAGAGCAGCTCTTGGAACAAGGTACCACAGTATCACGAGGCCATGACCCAAGTTGTTGCTGGTGCAGGATTGCATCCCTGGTGGGGATCCGACTGGTCTCGGAATTACATCAAATCAAGTTTTAATTCAACCTGACATAGAGCTTTATTGAGAATTATATAAATACATGAAAATGAGTGTGATGTAATATTGAAATTGGAAAATTGGCTTGAAATAGTATACTGGAGTAAATATAAAATGGGCAGTATTAAAACTTGGCACAGATAGAAACATTATTCATGTAACATTCTTACTTTTGTTGGCAAAACTATGCCAATAATTACAGTATGTGTTGGAATGGGGCAAAACGTGCCTTAAAAACAAGTTGCCATGCTGCCAGCAAGTAATTGGGTTTGGGTAATTAAGGCCTGACTCCAAGTGCTTAATCTGGCTGAAGCCAGCCTTGTGGATGCTGAATGTTGCAGTAGGGATGCATGGGCACAGGGAGAGGCAAAGAGTGTGTATCAGGGAGGTGTCCTGGATACCTGGACTGGTGAGAGGAGGTCTGTCCCAGGGCTCTTCAGCCTGTCCTCTCTTGACACAGGGAGGTAACACAACCTGTTTTGTCAGGGCAGTGCAGAGGGGTAATCTATCAGAGCTGCTTGCAGTCCCTGCAAGTGGTAAGTTTAAACGCATTATTTAATCAAAAGATACATTTAAAAAAACGGGCACACTGGATGTCCCCAGCTGAATCAGTTGCTGATTTTAATTTCTAGGAGTCCCTTTGAATATTATGCAAGATAATGCGGGCAGGTTTTTTCTTTCCGCTGCTGCTGCCGTGGCGTGGCCATGAGGTTAATGATGGCTGTTGTTGTTTACAATTTTTATAATGGCTTTAAGAACTCATATTTGAAGTCACTGGGAATGTGCTTTCTACAAGTTTATCATCAGCACTTGGAGGGTGGTGAGGGGCTGGGCACTGGGCTGAGGTATGAGGGAGAGCCACCCTCACGCATGACATCTTGGGGCCATCCCACCTCTGGGAAGCTGGGCTGGTTTCAATAACCTCTCTTATCATGCAGTGGCTGCAGGGGGCTGCCCAGACCCCTGAAAAATGTTATTACAGCCTTTTGCGTGCTGTCTGTGGTAGTTTCCCAGACTAATTGCATGTTAGTCTGGCCCCATCCCCTGCTGCTCACTGCCCACACAGAGATGACTGGGCAGGAACCACGGAGCGCTCTTAAGAGCAAGTGGGGAGTTGTCAGGCTAATGCCTTTCTCCCCCTGAATACCTCTGGCACCAGACCAAGGGCCTTTTAAAGGCAGGACCACAAGCAGAGCTTGCCAGTTGTTTAAGTGGTCTCTCTCGATCTGAATTAAAAGAATTAAAATTCTTGGTGGGTTATACGTTGCAGTCATGACAACAAATTCCCTCCCTTTCTCTTCTTTCTGGAATTGGCTTGTGGTTCAGATATGGTGCCAAACAAAGTCCCTCACATTTTTTTTTAAAAAACTAATGTTTCAGGTAGTAGAGGCATTACATTAAAAAGCAGAATAAATGGTCATCCGAATTTTGGTGACTGTATATGTTTTATACCTGTTATCTTCTTGTGAAACTGGAATTCTCTTGACTGTGCAAGTCTAAGTCTTTTGTTCAGTGGTATTAGAGGCAATTTTGGTAGCCTAAAAGAAGAGGAGGTAATTACTAACAGGAGTTTTTGTGCAGTGCATACCTGTAATAGTTAAAGGGAAAGCTGCTGAAATTTATTCTGACAATTGCAGATACAGCACTGGAGGAGTCATTTGAATTATTCATTCTGCAACAAGGAAACATCCCACTTGTCTTCTCTTTAGAAATGAAATCTCAGCCTGATTTAAAATATACTTTTATGGGTTACTTTCCTTTAATTTAAAGTAATTTTGCCATTTCAAGACTTCTGTTATAATTATCCTTGAATGTAGATTTTTAAAGAAAATTATTCTGATTTCTAAAAAAAAGGATAAACTGATTTTTTTACATGAACTGCTACTTGTAGAGTAAGTTTAATGAAATTCAGCTTGCTTTCATAAATAATGCAGTACTTGCATTTGATTAGGTGAAGCCTAGAGGAATTTCTGCCTAATCAGATGCATAGCAAAAAGGATATTGCCTGCAGACTGTTACCATTATCAATGGTGGTGGTGAGGAAAATACAGCTCCATGTGTGTCCAGATAGAAGGCTTTGTTTCTCGGGAGAAGTGCAAGACAAGCTATATATGTTCTAACAACTGATTCCTTGCACCTCAGATTGTCCTGACAGTTTGTAAAACAAAGTCTGGATTCTGACTGTATCATTATTATGGTATGAAGGAACTCCAGGTTAAATGGAGACCTCCGTGTCCCGGCAATGTGTTTCTAACCCTTTTAAGAAATAAATACATGTGGGGAATGTTTGCATTAGAGAGCTCATGATCAAAATAATCAAAGTAGATATCAGGAATCATTGAGAGCAATTCCAAAAGCCTCGAAAATCAGCACAAACCTCCTGATAACTTAAAAATAAGAAAAGTGCATATGCCTCCATCCCTTACAGCAACAGACCACAAACAGCAAAAAGCAAACAGGTTTGCAAATGGTGTATCTGCAAGTTTTCAGAAACATTTTGATAGTTCTTGAGTAAATGTTGCTTTAATTAGTACCTCGTGGTCAAGCTTTATGCTTTTCTTTAAATCCAGCCACAAGACTTTGTTCTGCTCTGGTTTTATTCCCAGGGAGCTGTTATTGACAGCAGTGGGTGTGCCTGAACAGAGGGTAGTTTGAATGGGGCCATTAGTCCTTTATTCAATATCCTCATTAAGAAATAAAATAATAGTCTGGTCCCCATTCTCTAGCCCTGAGGCCAACTGGCATAAACTGACCTGGAAGTATTCAGTCAGTGTTTATATCCTCTGAGAGACAGTGGGCAAGTCCAGGATGGCTTTTGGGTCCCAACCCTGATGTGGGCTTAGGGCTGGACAGCTCCTGGGACAGAACTATTTGCGGGTGGTGTGAAACTGCTAGGGATCATTTCAACAGTATAAACTGAAAGAGGGCAGGTTTAGATTAGATATTAGGAAGAAATTCTTTACTGTGAAGGTGGTGAGGCACTGGAACAGGTTGCTCATAGAAGCTGTGGATGCCCCATTCCTGGAAGCATTCAAGGTCAGGTTGGATGGGGCTTTGAACAACCTGGTCTAACAGAAGGTGTCCCTACCCATAGTGGATAAGGGTTGGAATAGACGGTCTTTAAAGTCCCTTATATCCCAAACCATTCTGTGATTCAATGATTTTGTAACAGCATGGATGGTCATGGGCTCAGACTCTGACTCTGGCTACTTTACCAGAGGTGATGCTCTCTTAGGACCTTTCATCTGAACTCAGTTGACTGGCAGCTTGCTCTACCACTATAATAAAGTAATATTCCCAATAAAATATTTGGACAGGAAAAAAAAAGAACTGAACCCTAATGGCAAACCCCAACACCACTGCCTTACCTCGCTGTGTTCAGATTTTTCTCTTAATGTTTGTTCAGATATGTAAAATTGCAAATGTCTTAAGTTCTTCAGGCCAGATAATAAGCAGATTTAAGCTGACAATTTGTGCTAGCTGAGGTTCTGGGTTTTCAGTTGTATTTCTTGGAAAGGGCAATGAGATGTAATGAATAAATGTAAAACACAAGAAATAAAGCCCAGGATACATAGGAAACGTGTTTGCATCCTGTGATTTGCTGGTGAGAGGTTTTAGCACTGAACTCAGAAGTGTATTTATGGAGCTGCTGGTCAGGACTGTGCAATTTAAAGGTGAAATCAGTTCTCTTTTTTAATCTTGAGTTTTCATTTCGCTCCAAATTGGTGCAAGCAAATCTCCTGAGCCTAAAATGCCATGGGAGCACTAAAGGCCAAGAACAGAATTAATTTCTGAAAGTTTGAGAGCAAAACCATCGAGTTTAGGGCTGTAAAATGTTAAATCTGTTTCTGACTTTCCGAAGGATTGTCAGAAATACTTTTACCCACTCATAAGGCGAGTAACTTCATGTCAGATATTAGAGCTGTTTTATGTGTGAGTACTGACAGTAGTAGTGCACAGCTTTTATCATAGCCAACTGTTAAAAAAGCCTCAAAAATGTAACTCCCAGACCTTTTTCTGGGTCCAAAATGATGTTAAAAAATCCACGGAAAAGTAGGAAACAAAACTGAGCCCTTGGTCACTTGCTGTAAGACATTCTTTGCTCAAGATTCTGGTCAAGGTGTCACACAGAGCTGCCTCCCAATTGCTAAAGTGCAAGCAAGCTTGATCCTTTCCTTTCTTCCCCTGCTGTTGCTATGGAAAGCATTTTTCCCAGCCTGCTTCAGCTGGGGAGACTTAGCCTTGATGACCAGTGGATTTTAGGGCCAAGGTTAAGACTCAACACTACACCTTCATCACTGTCTTGTCTTTTGCTGCTGCTTCTCCAAGTGGAGGAAGCCTCACACCCCCAAATGCATCAGGCCCACTGGGTAGCTCCAGTGCTGGAAAGTGATGCTATTTCTGTGTCAACTGCAGCCTCACCACAGATTTCCTACTCTTTGCTACTCTGTGACAAGAACAGTCAGGGATTTCTTTAATAGTCACTCGAGCAGCAAATGCAGGTAGTGTGGGTGAATGGGGACACTGGGCAATGCACTCAAAGGCTTGCACCAGGAGAACTGGTTATTTCTGAGACGGGATGCTCATCTGTATGGGAAGGATGTTGACAGTCTGCAGTCATTAGTTACTATGAGTAGTGATCACTATGTTTGTCTTTTGTTACTGTAACAGGCCAAGTTATAAAAAACAGATGTGGCTGCATCCCTGAAGGATCTCTCCTCAAATATGTGGCTTTGCAGTCCTTGTCTGCTAGGCTTGGTGCTGTGTGGAAAAAGAACTTTGTGCTCTTTTCTTACTTAATTGTAGGAAGCATCCTGGGTTTGTTACTGGTGCATGTCCATTTCTCCCACAGTTCCCTCGAATGTTCCCAGCTTCACCCCCAAATAAGACCTTGCCAAAATCACTTATGTGCTGTGCAGTGAAAATGTGACTGATACAAATGTTGCAGCAGTGTAAAAAATGCTAAATTATTCATGGTACTTAAGCACGGAAAATCCCAGGGCTGACCTGACATAGCGAAAAACTCCAGGCAAAAAAAATCCCTCACCGTGGAAAGTCTGGGATTGAAAACAGTTGCAAACTTTAGAGTCAGGCTATATTATGGAGTCTTAATCCCATCTTCCTTTAAATGCCCCTCCTCATGCTGTACCTTGTGCTATCATAGCCGACTACTTTTAATGTCATTATCCACATCACTTTCCCATGAACAGGGACCAAAGGCAAGAAACATCAGATAACTTGTCCTCATCTGAAATAGAAAGTCTGCAGTGGCAACAGGATTTGTGACTGGGGTCTTCTTGAACTCAAGACTTGACCACCTTAACCTGCTTCCTCCCTATCACAAATGAAATGAACATCTGGAGGAGTTCTGTGGGATTTCACACCAGAGCATCAGACCTCTCCCAGCTTCCCAGGGATCTTTGTGGGCTATCGTCAGAAATTCATTTCTTTATTATAATGAGCCTTAGTTTTCACCTATCTATCATACAAAGGGTCCAGAATACTTAAATCTTGCCCTGGATCACTTTCACCACTGGAGTTTTCCGATGAAAGGCCAATATTAATGTAGGAGCACAACTGTGAGAATTTAGGCTGCTGAATGGACCATGATGTGCTGCTTAATTCATGGAGCATTTTAACAGAGATGCATTGGGCCCAATATGTAATCTTCAACTGAAACAGGCAGATGTAAAGATCAACAGGTCAAATAAAAGGAGAACTGTACTGAACCAAATGCTACAAGAGGCTTAGAGAATTCATACTGTTAAGCAGTCTTTTTCCAGATTCTTTTACCATTTTGCTTGGTCTTGAAAGCATTGTTCAAGAGCTGATTTCAGGTTTCCTTTTGCACTTTATTATCACTTTTATTGTGGAAAAATGATTTAAAAAACCCCAGCAAATCAATTTAAAGAGTCATGTTGGCTTCTGTATATGTCATAACATATTTCCATTGGAAACATTTTTTGACAAAGCAGTTCTTGCTTGTTTGAAAAACATTTTGAATGAAAGCATTCAGGCTGCTTTAGTGACTTTGCCTTTTACTTAGAGGGTAAAATAAGCTTTCAAAGCTGCTCAGTGTTCCCTTTTGCCCTGGAGATATATAGGAACTGTAGGAGAAGATCTGATTTGCAATCTCTTTGGGAGTTGAAAAGGTTGCTCAGGATCCCATCCGACCTGCAGCAAATGAAGGGAAAACCGGGTTTTCTAGCAGACATCCTTCCCTTTACTGAGTGCCAAACAGCAGTGGTGGGAGCATTAGTGAGCTTGACTTTATTTGTCTATTAATGAGCATCTGTAACTTGATATTTCATTTTTCCTAGACTGTACCCTCGTCACGCAAGTGCTCTCAACAACTTGGGGACGTTGACCAAAGATGTGGTGGAGGCAAAGGACTACTACAGACGGGCCCTTCAGTTAAACCCTCAGCACAATCGAGCTCTCTTCAATCTTGGCAACCTACTCAAGTAAGTTGACTGCAGAACTGGCACCAAGAAAATTCGCATTCCCTTTACACACATCACCAAAGTAGTTTTTGCTGCCAACTCATGAAGGAATGGTGGTATTTCTTATTGATGTCCAGGAGTGCCAGCACATAGGTGAGGCTTAGTCTGGATATCCTTATGCTGTCTGCCACATCCCTTCAGGTGCTGTTCACAAGCATCTTTCAATTGTAGGGAATTCACTTTTTCCAAATCAGGCATCAAAAATCAGTTACCTAAACCCAAATAGTCACCTGAGATTCCCATCTTTGTCGAGATGTGTAAGCCTTTCCAGTGGAGGAAGTTATATTGTTCAAAGACAGGCATCAGATGCAGAGATAATAAATAACACAGATCCAACAAATCCCTCTCTGCAAGTTCCCACTTCTCCTCATTAGCTACGTGGAAGGTTGTTTAGGCATAAGCACCGAACACTGAGATGCTCAGAGCAGCAGAAAGTTCATTCTATTGCACAGCATGTCTGGATTTGAGGGGGAAGCTGGTTTGTATCCCTGCACGATTACTCTGCTGAGCAAGAAAACAAGTTAATCAGAGGAGTATTTCAGTTGTTATTATTTAGAGTGTCAGCCATTAGCAAGGAGAACAGCAAACAACCATAATCATGCAAATTCATTTGACTAACCATATCTAAAGACTGAACTTAGATCAGTACAAGAAGCCAGTGTGATAAAATCTGCTAAGGGTTCAATGAAAAAAAGTAAAATATCTCTATTTAGCAGCAGCAAAAACGTCCTTGTTTTTGTGAGGATGTAGTATTATTTGCTGACAGAACTGCAGAAACTACAGCTGTAAAAATACATTTTTGCTGATATAAACTGCCCTTATTTTGCTGATAATAGATCTCTAGTAGATCTTTTAGAGCAGACTGGGCTTTGTGCTGGTTAAACCATGACAGGCTTTAGTGTTGGACTGGTTTTAAAGTGACACTGTGTTATTAAAACTTACTTGATCTTTCTGGTTCTAAAATGTTGCTTTGACTGTGAGTTTTTATAAAGGATATTAAGTGGGTTGCTGAAGTTCTGCCTGGTGTATTCAATAGTGGAGAAATTATCAGAATAATATTAAAAGTAAACAATCTTAAATAGAAAATAGGAAAGTGTTTTACTGGAAATAGAAGGAAGGAAAATAATAGAGTCCTATGACAAGAGAAATGAAAGGTCTTTGTATTATTCATCAGATTTGGTTGATTGAAATTAATCTTAGGTGGCAATAGTGTTTAAAAATACATGTTGTCCTTTTAATCCATCATGTTTGCCTTAGTTATTATTCTCTGTTATGTTTTTTTAATATAAAATATTAATACAAAAGAATGTAAGACAGAAGAAGCACCAGAACATCCCATGTCAGTTATGCTTAAATCTGGACTGCCAGTGGGCTCTTATGACCCAGCAGATGGGTAAAAGCTGGATTTGTTGCACTGGAAAAGCACAAAGGAGGCATGTGGGAAAAATCTCTTAGAACTGCTGTTTGTCTTCTGTGCAAAATGTCATTTGTTTTTCCCAATGTGATAGTTAAGATATTTTGTGTCCCGTTGGATTGTATGTGCTCTGCATCCTTCTGTGGTGCCATATTTTGCAGTATGTTAAATGTGTGTGATGCTTATGCTAAACTTGTCCAAAGAATGTGTTAAGGTTCCACCTACCCTATTCCCACATCCATTTGCTCCCATTTTCTAAACTTTCTTTAGGCTTCCAGTGTCCAGTGCATCTGGACAAAGCAATAAAATTAATTATTGTGGAAACTGGGTGCTCTCATCTCCCTATTCAGCTTTAAAAATCCTGCAGAAAATAGGTAGAGTTCACGGTGGAGGGATTAGCACATACATAAAGCAGATACTGCGTGGGCAGATCCCATGTGATTGTCTCCCCTAAAATGCTAGCCCACATCTCTTTGCCAGCACCTTTCCTAGATCATCCATCAGCTTGGCAGAGAGCATCAGCCATGCTGGAGCATGAAGTGACTTGTGAGATGACCAGACAGGTATGAGGCAGAGATTTCAAGTTCCTCCTTCCTACAACTTTGTCTTTACTCATGTTTTCTACCTTGGTCTCCAAATTATCCTTTCATATATATATATGTATATATATATATATGGCAAGCAGCATTCTGCAGACACTAAATGCTAGTATAATGTAGGTAATAAATGAAATAAAATGAAAATCTGCAGAATATTACAGACAGATATTACTTGCTGGCTGTGTTATGAGACATTATGAAGAGTGTTTTGATTTTTAAACATGTGTCAGAGAGAAGATAAATAATCAAGCCATAAAAGCATTTTCTACCCTCTTTGCAGAGGCTTCAGTCCATGGTACAGCTCAGGAAGAGCCAGAGCTTCAACACTTAAGGCATGTCCAGTAACAGCACTGCTTGTGCTGGGGCATGTAATGAAACTTCTGGCATGGGGAATTCCCACTTGAATTCTGCTGAGATTCTTATACCCACTCCTGCTCATAAGGTGGAAATCTGATGGCAGATATCAGATTTCATCTCCTCTGGAGTACCAAGAAAGGTGAACTCCAGGGTTTTGGAAGGATGGGTATGTTATTTCCATGTGGGAATCTGCCTTTCATTGTTCCATGTAAATAAGCCATTTAAGTATCCATTGCTTGTGCTTTAAACTTAAGGCAAAAACTGTTTTGATGACAACAGGGTGGAATTTTTAAGTTCTTTTCTGTGGAAGTCCTAGATGATAAAGGATGCTTCCATTTTCTGTTTGCACATAATGAAGACAGCTATGTGCCAGAAGATGAATGTTCTCAGGAAGCATTGCAGGGTAGTGGCTGAATAAGCCTCTGGTTTTGTTTACATATCCTAAAATAAAGTTGTATGTCATCGTTTTCTTGCCTTATATAAATATTAGAGAGTAGATAATTCAACAGTGCCAACAGATTTCTTACTTAAAATAGACCCAAAAGATGGACTATCTAAAAGTCAGAAATCTCTTTGCTTGCATGGTCTGTGATCAGTGACATAGAGCAGCCTGATGCTTTCTTGTGTTTTGAATATTTAACTCCCCTATATAAATTCAGTTTTGTTGGGATACAGATAAATATCATTCAAAATACCTCACAAACTTATAGCCTGTGGATTATTCTGTAAAGGGACAAGAAATAAAATATCATGAACATTTGAAGTAAATATTTATCTCAGCTTTCTGTTGCAGGAAGAATGGACAAGAACTTATTGGCAGTACTGTATCAATCCATTACCTCGAGCACTGCAATATTCAGTACACTATTTCTTATGAATAAAGGCCTCAGAACTCTTACGTGCTTTGAGAGCGTTATGGCTTCATTTTCAAGGGGAAAGTGAAATGCCTAGAAACAATCTCCACTGAATCTTGAGTTTACCCAAAGGACTGATTCTGTTTGAACGTAGAGTAACACACAACTTGTCCTGAGTGTTTGCTGTTGTGATCTAGTCCAAGTTTAGCAAACCCATCTATTCTGAGAAAGGAGGACTGTGTGCCCTCTCTGATACAGGCTTCTGGATGTGTGTGAATGTGCTGATACAGATCTGTGTAACTGTCTGAAGATGCTGAAAAACATCAGACAGATATTATGTGTATTGAGATTTAAGGTATTTTAGCTAGTGAATGTTCCCTCCTTTCATTCAGAGAAGCAAACCAAGTGATAATGTTCAGTGATACTGCATCTGGCTTTCTGGATGGTCTCTGGTTAGCATAGTCTGTGTGGCATGAAGTACTGTAGTTCTCTGTTTACATACACATTGTAGCTTGTTGTTAAAAAAACCCACAAACTCTGGCAGTGAAATTCACAATAGATTAAAAAATAACATATTGGAACAGCTCTTTGAAGATCATTTGGAGATCAAGCCAACTGCTCAGAGCAAGTCTGATTGGATGAGGTTGCTCAGGGCTGCATCCAGCTGAATCTTGAACACTTCCAAGGACAGAGATGCCACAATCCCTCCATGTAACCTGTTCTACTGTTTGACCATCCCTGGGGTGAAAAATATTTTTCCTTCTCTCTAATCAGAATGTCCCATGTTCCTACTCGTGTCTTTTGCCTCTTGTCCTGTCACTGTGTACCTCTGAGAAGAGTTTGTCTCTGGCTTTTCTGTGTTGTTTGACCAGGGAGTTGCCAGCAGCACTGAAGTCATCCCGACCCTTCTCTTTTCTTCTCTGGGCTGCACAGACATGGCTTGCTCAGCCTGTCCTCAACGCAATGGGTGCTCTAGCTCTGACCTTCTTTACTGGCCCTCTGATTGGCTTTCTCCAGTAACTCCATGCCTTTCTTGCAGCTCTGGACAGATGTTGCTTCAGATGTCGTCCCACAAGTATCATGTAAAGTGGAAGAATCACTTCCCTGGACCCACTCTTGGCTTTGTTTGCCATACAGAGTATGTTGCTGGCCCATAGTCAACTTGTTTTCCAACAGGACCCCATGGGCAGGGATACCTTCCACTAGACCAGGTTGCTCAGGATCCCATCCAACATGGCCTTGAACATTTCCAGGGATGGGGCATCCTCAGCTTCTCTGAGAAACCTAATCCAGTGCCTCACCACCCTCACAGTAAGGAATTTCTTTCTAACATCCAATCTAAACCTACTGTCTTTCAGTTTAAAGCCATTCCCCTTGTCCTGTCACTACATTCCGTCGTAAAAATTTGTCAGAACAGTTGTGGGACCTTTGTTGAGTTCTGTCTTTCTGGTTTTAATACAGTCTAACTAACTGCACAAAAAACCCCAAATTTTGAAAGTTACAAAGTCCTCTAGAGCTGCTAACTCTTGTTGTTCTCCAGTGCTAATAGCCCTGTGTGTCATCAGACTTTGGCAGGATGGTTGAACCTGGTGCTTCTCCAACTGTGGAACACTTGCAAAAATATAGAAGAGATGGTCCTAATGGAAAGAGCTGTTCCTTGCTCTCAGCTTGATCATGCTCATTGTAGAGGGGAGGCTGGGAGCTTGAGTAGAAGAGATCTCGTTTATAAGGTGCAAATTTCACTCTCGGAGAGTGCCTTTTATAAGGCAAGGTAATTGAGGTAAAAATTGGATTAAGTGATCACAGTTGAATTTGTTCTTCTCTCTGTCATAGTGAAGGTATACATTACTTAGGTACTCCTACTCCAGATCCCCAGTTTATGATAAATTAGCGTATTGGACTGTTCTCCAATGCTTTGTGCTCTCCCAAATTGCAGGAGATTTATATAAGCAATGGCCTTGATCCTGCGAAGTGTTGGCCTTGATCCAGGAAAGCACTTCAACTAGTAATTAATTTTCAACTTGCATACATAAAAGTTAAGTGCATGTTTAAGTGCTTGGCCAGAGCACTTGGTATTTTGCAGGCCTAAGCCCTCTGAGAAACTACTAGATCTGCTTTTTTTAATGTAATTCAGTCTGTCACATAAAAAGATGCCATAATCTTTCCCTCTTTACCCCCACTTTAGGGAGACAAACATTGTTCTTGGATCAAATGGAGAAAAAAAAGAGGCCATTTGGAAAAAAAAGAGTAATTAAGAGGGCTGCCCCGTGTTCAGAGTGCATGCTTGTGGTTAATGGGAACTTCTACTGCTGCTGAGTGGATCACTTAATCCTTTTATTTCTGTAGCTGGCATTTCCTAAGTTTTTTTGCCAAACATCAATACCTTTATAAAACAGTCATCTGTTTTTGATTTATAAAAATGTGTCATGAAACTCCAGCCAAGGGATCCAAAAGTTTTATAAATTGACAAGCTAGCTAGTCTTTAATTAGTGTAGGAGAAAAGTGGTTCTTTATTTGTTTTTGCTTCATTCGTGTAATTTATGGAACACCACTGGAAGAAGAAAAAGACTAGCACAACTGGTTTTACTTAGCTTAATTCACAAGCAAAATATTCTTCCAGTTACACAACTAGAAAGAGAAAATATCTGCAAAGCCACATATGTTATCAGCTGAAATTTGCACCTTATAAACAAGATCTGGTTACTTGACCATGTCCCTCAGATGAAATCTAAGGCCAAAGCAGCAAGGTGTTCACGTATTTTCTGTTTCCCCTGAGCCTTCTGTTTCTTTTTGTAAGCCCTGCTATTCATATTTTTTGTAGACCCTGCACAAGGAAAATGTTGTTTCAGTCCAGCTAAACATCCTTAGATGTTTGTTCAGGAAACCTTCTCATTTATCAAAGGAGAGAAATACAGTCATACCGAAGAAGTTGTAGCTCAAATAAATAAACATCCCAAGATTTTTGTTAGGGAAATTGTTTCCATTTTCCATGGCAATAAAAGCAGAGCAGTGCTGGGAAAAAAACAGGCTCATCAGTGTCTCTCAACTATCTCTGTTCAAAATCCTTAGGATCTGAAAAGCAGACTCCTCTAGCCTAATGATTGACTTGCTAAGGAATTATTTAGAGATCCCAGGCAGATTTAACTTAGAGATATTTTAATTTCAAAGTTTTAATTTAACAAAGTCATAAATGGATCTATAACAGTACTTATTGTCTAGGAATATGCAGAGACTCTGCAGGGTTTCTTTAAAGGAAGTGAAGTGTTGTGGCGTCTCCAACCTACTGATGTGAGAGCAGAGTTTTTGAGAGCAAATGTCCTGTTTCCAGGTCATAGTACCTCCATCCTCTTGGCACCCTCCCTTCAGATGCTTATATACATTGATTCATTAAAGCCCATATCCTCCCAGCTCTTGAGAATAACACACGGAAACAGCAATGAGCTGAGGACATGCTGGGTATGCACACTGAGGAGAGGAGACACGAGTGAATCATTTAGTCTTTGCTGAAAAGGTCAAGTCGGGGACTTCCATGTCTCTTTAAAGTAGTTATTCAGTGGGATAACCTAAACGTGTGCTTACAGGAATATTCCTTTCTGGTTTTTTCCTCCTTCTCTGTCCTGCAGGTCCCAAGGGAAGAAGGAGGAAGCTGTAATCTTACTGCGGGACTCCATTAAATATGGCCCCGAGTTTGCAGATGCTTACTCAAGCTTGGCCTCACTGCTGGCTGAACAGGTAACAGGCATCACTTGAGCTCTCATGCCTTCTGTGCATGTGTATGCACTGCTGCCACAGCCACAGCACCTCCTGCACATCCCAGTGGAGCACCCTTGCCTTGCACACATGTGGTGGCAGGAGTGGGTCCATGGCTCTCTGCAGAGAGCTCCCAGGCTGCTTCACAGATGGCTTTTTCAGGATGGGAGGCAACTCATTCACAGTGAGTAATTACACCCACACGGTGTGGCTCTGAATTAAATCACTGCTGAAGTTGTGAGTAAATCCCCTCTCTGCAGCTCCTGGTGTCTATGGGCAAAGTCCATTGCACCTTGGATGTTGTGACAGCAGGATAAGGAAGCACTTCCCCCTCAGACACACACACCTCCATAGATAACCTTGAGACTGCATAATAAATCACTCAAAAGCTGGGAAATGTCAGAAACTAGTTGGCCTCTGCAGCCTGAATTCTGCCCCTTGCATGCACCCATTGGGGTACAGCCCTTAATTACCATGGTAGGTGACCACACGTAGGGAGTGGGAAGGCTCACTGGCTTTACGTTGCTCTTAATGAGCAATTTTATTTAACCTCATTGTTCATGTGCCTCCAGGCCTTATTTACTGTGCATGGCCCAGACTGAGCTCTGGAGGCGGGATTACTCATTTCCTTTCGGGCTTGTTCTCCATGCTCATTACTCGGGCTCTCCCTACTCTCTGTGGTTAGGTAATTTATTTCTTCAACATCCCTGTGAGGTGAAATATTGTCCCCATAGAGGAAAAGAGAAGTTGAGGCACAAAATCCTTGAGTTCAGAAGAAGCCAGGAAGCATGGGTGCCCATGTTGAGACCACCAAGCCCTACAGCAGCAGATGAGGGATGCTGTGCTTTGGGCATTGCACCCATGGACTGTGGCCACAACCAGTGGGCAACAAGGGCAGATGACAAGGTCCCCCTAACTGCACAGCTCCAGCACACCTCTGCAGAACCTTTTGGAAATGATTTTTTTCTCCTTCAATTTTCAGATCTAACTGTTCCACAGCATGGTGTGCTAAAGCTTTCTTAAAAGGTTGCCAAATGTAAATACAGACAATGCAAAACAGTATCATCTTTTGCTGTTTTCCATTGATCTGGTTAGTGAAATCTTCTCTCTGTAAGGGAAGTGTATAAATTTCAGTGGAGGTCTTGTTCTGGTTTAGCCTTCTTTAATGATGTGGACTCTCTGCAAAACTCACCTATGATATATGTGGATTACTGAAAGATATTATGTTTTATTTTCCCTTTTAAGTGAATTCCAAATATTATCAGTATTACCTGCATGGATCTAGAAATATAGTCTATGAATTGAAAGACGAGCCTTTTTGAATGGGAACCGTGTTTTGAATAAGCCTATCAATGAAGAGTCTCCTGCAAGGAAAGGAAACGAGTCCTCTGCAGTAATACCTGGTTTTAATATTAATTGAAATTATTAATTAGAACCATCGATTGTAAGGTCAGCAGAGCAATAAAACCATTATAGAGTCCTGAGACCTTCTGCCCAAAGCAAGTGCCATTAGTAAGTCCAGCAATTATTCGTCTCTCTTATGTATAGGTTGTTCATCCTCTTGTGACTTGAGTAAGTGGTAGGGAAAAAAGATAGTAAAATTTCCTCAGCAAACAGCATTTTTCTGCAGGCTTTTAACACCTTTTAAGCCACAGCAAATGACTGTGCACCTCCTGCCTTGCTCACCCATCCTAGTGACCACAGTAGGTTCTGCCCTACAAATGCATGCTGCTGCCTGTGGCTGTGAGCTGCAGAATCTTACTCTCTAGGGGTACAGGCAGAAGTTTTGGCATCTTCAGCCCAAAAGAGCTGAAGGAGCCCATTTTTCAGTTTTGGGTTTTCCTCTTTGCGCAAGCAATAGTCTTGAAAATGGCTAAAAGTTACAAACCTGGGTTTTTTGTCTACTTGGGGCCCAGAGCCTGTCTCACAGCTGTAGGGGTTTCTGTGAAATAGTGCCAGGATTGCCTTGACTGGTCCCACACAGCACATTCCCCATCTTAAAGGAGATGAATCTGAAATAGGGCTTTATGGTTTGTTTCCTTCTACACCTGTAAAGAATGCTGCAAAGAGGAATGTCTCGTGTGCCAGAGAATTAACCTGTAACTTGGTGTAATTGCCCTCTGCTCTCCTTGGTAACAGATTCTGAAGGCAGAGCTGACATGGAAGAACAACTGCTGGATTGTATAAAAGAGTTTGGCTTGTTTGTGCCTTTTATAAATGCTTGCTCTTCTGACTGCTCTTTCTGCTGGGAATCGTAACTCAGTTGCAACATATTGTGGTTTTCCTTATTTTCCATGATCACTGCAATGGTACTGATAACAGAAATCAAACATTTTTGCTGGTTGTTTTTACAACATTCCTGTGACACTGGTTCTTCAGGATTTACTCTGATGCACTTGAACAGCACCTTAGTCCCAGCTCTTGCAGTTTCATTCACCATTTTGTGCTACTTGGTGACTCTTTTCAGGTCCTGGTTTCAACTGATTTTCTGTGTGTATTTCTTAGAAAAAGAAACTTTTTAACCCGGAGAGCCTACTCAGTCATAACCAGACTGAAAAACTGAGCTATATGAAAACCAGACTTAAAACCCTGGAGCTCAACTGAAAGATTCTCATATGCATAATTTTTTTAATATCATAAAAATCTCATACATTTTATAAGCCAATCTTCTGAATTTTGTGAGGTTGATGAATGTTTCATGAAGGTCTGGGAGTGGAATTATTAAGTGTTAATGAGAATCAAGCCTTGATGAACTTAGAGCAATTCTCCTAAGAAGAGGAGAAGTTGTAAGGGGGGAAAGCTCTGGCACAAGAAGCTGGTTCCATCCTTCCCACTTTCTGACTGTGCTTAATGCAAACAATTTGTGAGAGAAATCATCCCAGACTGGGCACTGAGCCCGAGGCGTGCAGGGTCAGGATGTGAGGTGCCAAAAAAGCAATGCAACCGTGCTGAAAGTGCTAAAAGTGCTCAGTATTGGTGAATGTGAATGTTTTGACGTGGAACACTGCTAATCCAGTTTAACACAGCCCTTCCTTGCGGGTTTATGATTGGTAAATAAAATGAACAAACCAACATGCGTGCACCCAAAGCTTCATTCCTTGGCTGAAAATTAAAATCAGAGGAAAAGAAACTAATACATAATTTATGGAAAATATGCTAAAGAAATTGCTCTTCATTTTAGTCAATTCTGACGATCATTACACTTCTCCTGACTCTGCAGGACAATGTTGTCAAAGTCATGTCAGTATATCCAAAATGTCCAAACTTTAGCACTTTTTAAAAACATTATTCTGTGTTTTATTGCATACTATCTTTTTTACTGGCTGACCTTTATCATGTAAATGTGAAAGGACTTAGCTGTGGCAAACTGTGTGATTCTGTGATCAAGTCATACTCTTCCTATATTCTTCCAATTAATTCCAGCTCTCCAGTTCTGAAACAGGAGGTGAGAAAAGAGTCCTCACATTAAGCAGCTATAGAGCCAAAAGCTCCTGTCAGGTACACCCTTTAAATTCAGAGAAAGCCCAGGAGGCTCCGCTATTTGCAGGTCTTGAGGAGAGTCTATAGCTGGGAATAGACCAACCTCATATTTCAGTGTGGATTCAGGTCCTGAGCAGGAATTCTGCACTGGGAGCTCCAGGCCCTCCTCAGCAGAGACCCAGTTGGCTGATTTTACTTGGGAGCAGTGTCGGGAGGCTGTGGAGTTTGTTGCTGTAGGGCTGTGCTGCTCCGCAGAAGGGGAAGAATTGAAAAAAGCATCTTTGGTGCTGGAGGCTTGCCTGCCACCCCTCTGCACTGTGCTTGTCTCTGCTGTTCACAGCCTCCTTCCATAAATACACCTGACAGCAAAGCTCTGAGGGTAGGGGGAAAGGCAGACTGCAGTAACCCGTTTTAGAGAGCATGCAGGCGGTGGGCACGCACTGTCTGACTAGAGGGAAATGGAGACCTTATTAAGTTGCTATTTGATCCAAACAAGACTCTCTGTTTTTGTTTCAGGACTGGGCTACCTGTAGCTCAGGCTAGACAGAGCCCAGCCAGTGGGATGCTTTCTGTAGATGGGGTGTTCCCAAAGAAAGACGTGTATTTTCTAGAAACGCTCAGCACCAACAAACCTCCTTGAAATCTGTGCAAAATGTAAAGGCTCAGTGCATGTGGGAATCAGCAAGGTGGCATGTGTCATCAATCCCACTGAACTACACCTCAGACATTGACAAGGCTTCATTTTAATCTGAATCTGTCAGATTTTCCTCACTCTTTCATTGCCCTCCACCCTTCTCCATCTTCCTTTATTCCCCTGTACTTGCTCCCTACCCCCCAGCTATCACCCCCCCCCCAAGCTTTCATTCCTTGTGTCTTCCCCACTGCTTAGAGAATGAACAGCAGAGCTCCTGAGGGGAAAAGTTAGCCAGTGAGATGCTCATTAAACAAATAAATCAAAAGACATCACCTCCCAGATGACAGATATTCCTCAAAAGAACAAACACAATCCCTGGCTCTGTGTTTTTCCTGGCCGGGTGTATGCCCAGCTGGGAGGGGCTCACTGATGTTGCACAGGAGCCACCTTTTCACAAGTAGCTACAATTGCAGAGGTAGGGGGGAAAGCTGTCTGCATTGCTCTGGGGTACCAGACAGCAGCTATATCACACCCATGCCGCAGGGTAAAATTTTGCCCTCCTAGAAGGTGGGTTGGGCTGGTGGCCCGAGCTCCCCATGCAGTGAGGGAGTTGTGACAGACTGCAGGTGTGCAGCAAATGGTGCAGACAGCCTTTCTGCCATGGCTAAGAAATCTTCTCTTTTAAGGAACGGCTTAAGGAAGCAGAGGAGGTCTATAAGGCTGGCATAGAGAATTGTCCAGAGAGCTCCGATCTGCATAACAACTACGGGGTTTTCTTGGTTGATACAGGTAAGTGAGAAGGAGCAAGGGATTTTCCCCTCTCTGCCTTCTTTGCTTTGATTTATTATATTCAGCAGTACACATCTAAAAGGGTGTCAAAAGCTTCCAAGTAATGGATGTGCCTCCACAGTAGCTTGGAAATAAGTATCCCTGTGCTGCTGAGATGGCACAGCATAATGAAATTTGTAATCAGAGTAGGCACTGTGTGGCAGTGGCATCCAGCCTGGCTGTCTCCTTTGGTGTTTCTCACCATCTTTGCACAGGCACTTGTCCTCTTCAGTGAGAGCTGGGCAGCACCCTGACAATACTGCCATTTCTCCAGGAAGGCATGGCCACATCAAACCAAATCACAGGCACACAAATGGATCATGACAGTCTTTGGGGCACGTGCAGCCCTACTTGGTGACGAAGGAGCTCTTTGACTGTAAGGGTTGAATGTCATCGCTATAAAAATGAACATGGCTTTTAAACAACAATCATCTGTGAAAACAAAACCTTATATACTGTGGGGTGAACTGATT
Source organism: Lepidothrix coronata (assembly GCF_001604755.1). Lineage (NCBI taxonomy): Eukaryota > Metazoa > Chordata > Aves > Passeriformes > Pipridae > Lepidothrix > Lepidothrix coronata. Next base: position 6,375,975 of record NW_016690190.1, read on the forward strand.
TTTCAAGAGCTCTGTAATGGCATCCTTTATTTTCTGGGCTCCTGGTTCCCATCCAACTTCCTTGGCACTTTATGGCATTCACGTAACACCAACAAAAATGTCACTGTACTTGCCACCTTTTATTGACAGATTTATAAGCAAGGGCGAGTTTGACAAATGACTGGTGGAAACGGACTACTGTCTCACTTTGGTCCCTCCAGAAAGGGGCCAGGAAGTGAAGAAATAGTGTAGGCTTAAACTGTGTGGTTGCTACCCATTCTGCCCCTTTCACACTGTGTCCAGCTCCGTGGTGCTTGGGAAGAAAGGATGATGGTGTCTGTCAGTCTGCAGCTGGCTGTTCTACCTCTGAGCTGATGCTTAGCCATCACTCTTCTGTAGTACCAGTGTGAAACAAATACAGAACCAAAATGAGCATTCATAATCAAAAAAGGCATAATGGCATTAGTGACAGAGGTTGAGGTTCTGAATTTGTGCCCTGGCAAAATTCAAGCTTGCAAATAATAAAAATTCCTGAGTAATTTCACTCTGATGTTGTACTCATCTTTGCTTGCCAACCATGATAAACTGTCCCATTCCTGCCAAAATTTGTGATTCAAATGTAGTGCAGAGCACTTTCTGTTTTTTGCACTTGTGTACTCTGCCAAAGTCAAAACTAACATTTCCTGGTTTACTCCTACGCTTTCCTACACACAAACAACAGGGAAAAAAAATCCTGCTGACTTTTGGTACTTCAGGCATGATGTGTCAATAACCCTCCTAGAGACGTGACAAGGCATGAAGGAAGTGGCTGGTAGTGAGCCTGTCACAGGCTGTGCTCTTCCCCAGCGGCACAGGGAGATGCTGTGAAGCACCACACCAATTAACTTGCAGGATTTTGTGCAACAAGCCTCCAGCAAGTGTCAGCTCTGGGGAGCCACAACTCTAGACAGCTCTGCAGTGGTCACAGACACTTGATGTGTCTCCCTTAATGATGCACATTACTCCCGTGTGCTGAGCAGACTGAGGTGTGTGCCCAGCTGCTTCCCAGGGAATTTTGTAGATATAATTTTCAGAAACATCTGCCTGCTCGGTGGTGGGGAAAGACTGAGGCTGCTGCTGGATGTTTTCAAAAAGTCATACCTTGAACGATACGTTGTCAGCCTTGGGTGAATCTTAAGCACTTCTAAATCTCCCTACAGATGTTCCTCCTCTCTACTGTAAAGAAGATGCTGAGAAGTGTCCATGCGACTTTGAAGTTGCATAGATGGACTCAGAAAAACAAACTAGATCTGAAAAGCTATGAAAATAAAATCCTCACAGTAGTATATGTACAATGCTTCAACATGCACAGGCTGTTTTCCAGATCTGCTTTCCAACTAGAAATACATTGTGAAGTGATTTGGTTTAAAAAAAAGCCAACACTCAAAAGCTTTGTTTGTGGACAAAGCTCCATGAGTATTGGTTTCCATCAGATTACCTGGTCTGGAGTTGGCAAACCAATTAAATGAGCCCTGGGTTTAAATGCATTGCTGAAATGCTGAAACTTTATACTTTTACCGTTTTTTACCTAAACACAAGTATGATACTAAAACCAGAACTTTGGGCTTTGGGCTAGTGGCCTCTCACCGTTCTTTTTGCATTGTATTTTGTTGTGGTGCTCGGTGATGTCATGGGCTGCAGGACCTTGCACCGGTACACGTTTTCACACAGCGAAGCAGTGCCACCCAATGGCTCCTCTGCAGCACAGAGATGGTGCCTATGTGCTCCAAAACAGGCACCTGAACACCTCTGGTCTGGGATTTATTGCCCCCAGGTGGGAATTAGCTGATCACTGGCAGTTACTCCCAGTCTTGCTGAGCAATGCACGGAGACTGAGCTGGAGCTCACAGCAACACAGCAGAGGTGGAGGGAATAGTCTCTGTTTGGAAAGAGCTGAAAGCATTTGTGGCTCTGGTGGTGGTGTGGGAAATACTGGATGGCTTGTTCTCTGTTCACTGCTGCCTGTCTCTCCAGTGGGCCTGGTGGAAGAATGCTCTACCAGGAGATGGCACACATGCCCCAGCCCCTTCTCTGGGGTGGGCTCTGTCCTTAGCACAGTGGGTACATCCCCCCTGCAGCATGGTCAGAGGGTGCTTTCAGTCAGGAGTCATCTTCTAGTGACAGTACCCTTGACTTGCAAAACCGCATCCCTAGAAAATCTGTTTCTTGGGATCATCTCTGAATATTGCAGTCTGAATCTTAGTTTGGACAGCAGTTTTTCTTACACTTAGTTTCAAAAGGCTGAGGTAGGATTTCTTTCTCAAAATGTTTCCCGTGCATAGAGCAATAGGTGAATGAAAACCCAGAGCATTACTGTGTGCTGAATTAGTGACAGGATTTTTCTGATGCACCAGTTTAATAAACTGTTTTCCTTTCCAGGGTCTCCCGAGCGAGCCATGTCCCACTACAGGCAGGCCATCCGTCTGAGCCCCGCTCACCATGTGGCCATGGTGAACCTGGGCAGGCTTCACCGCTCCCTGGGGCAGAACAAAGAGGCTGAGGTGTGGTACAAGAGGTAAGGATTTGGGATGGGCGACAGAGGTTTTCCTCCTCCCCCCATATGGCTGTCTCTGCTAAAGAGTTTCTGATACATGAATCTATCAGAGCATGTTTGGGGTTTCCTCTCTTCATTCTCTATCTGTTTGAAACTAGATTTGGCTATTTTTGAGGAGTGCTTGGAGAGGCAGCCCGGCTTCAGGCAGTGTTGACCTTCCTGGACCATTCCCAAGCCCCCAGGATGGATACTGCTGCTTTTAGCTGGTGGATGCTCTAATGATAAAGTTGGAGGTTTTTCGGGGGCATGAGCAGGTTGTGAGCACAACTTCTAGCCTGCTGGAAGCTAATCTGTGGGTGTTGCACCAGTAACAGCCATAAACGCTGCTCAGCCCAGCACCAAACCCTTGGCACCATCAGGAACTCTGGCTCTTCCCAGCAATGTGCCAGCAGGCAGGCTCTGACTCGCAGTATGCAGTAGAGCAGACTGGTGGGGGTTTTTTGCCTCCTTTTTGTCACATAGATTTATGCTCGCAGTCCGCAGGTTCCACCACCATCAGCCATCCCCACCCCTGCTGCATGCTCACGTGCACTTTGGAGGTGGCCCTTTCCCCTTCTCAAGTGGCCAGAGGGATTGCTGCTGTGTCCCTTCCTGGGACCTTAAATTTGTCCTTCCCAGATTGGGATGAGCGGGGCGCAGAGCTTCGCTGCTCCATCCCAGCGCAAGCAACACCTCGCTCTTCCACTTTGATCCCCACACCACTTGGAAGCATCTCTTTTTCCCAAATTCCAGGGCCCTGAAGGTATCCCGGAAGGCCGAAATCCTTTCCCCGCTGGGGGCTCTGTATTACAACACGGGGCGCTACGAGGAAGCGCTGCAGGTTTACAGAGAGGCGGCATCGCTGCAGCCTTCGAGCAGAGAGATCCGACTGGCGCTGGTGAGTGTGGGGCCAGGGCAGGGCTGCAAAAGGGGGGCACCAGCCACTGGGTGCAGCATCATGTATCAGCTGAGCGCTGAGCTTTTTAAGATCATAATCCTTTATAATGTGTCTCCGTAGGCTCAGGTTTTAGCAATGATGGGGCGGACGAAGGAAGCCGAAAAGATGATGAACCATATACTCAGTGAGGACGTGGAATGTCTGGAGTGCTACCGCCTTCTGTCAGCCATCTACAGCAAGCAGGAGCACTATGCCAAGGTACCATGGCCATGGGGTACCCTTGTCCCTAGGACTTGCACACAGAGGTTGAATTTTACACTCCGTCTCTCCAGAGACATATCACGTGTCTTAGTGCACATCCAGTAGATTATTTTTTCACTAAAACCTTCTGTGCATCTACGTACTGGCACTGAGGCTAAGTGATGTAGTTTTCTTGTCGCTCACAGCTCCTGCTGCTGTGAGCCCTACTGCCCATCAGCCCCAGGCATATAAAAAAATCATTTCCACATGTGTTAATGATGTGTGGCAAACAAGGGAAGGAGGAAGAAGACTCTTATGCTGGGATTCCTCAGTGGTGAGGAGAGAATGAGATGTGGAAAGGCACTGAATGTGGTAACGCAGTGTCTCCTTGCTTTTTCACAGGCACTTGAAGCTATAGAAAAAGCGCTTCAGCTAAAACCAAAGGATCCAAAAGTCATATCAGAGCTTTTTTTCACAAAAGGAAACCAGCTAAGAGAACAGAACCTCCTTGACAAGGCTTTTGAGGTATGACTGCTCTAAGACCCATGGATAGTTTTGTAAAAGATAGAGTTAGCTCATTGCATTTAATACTTGCTGGTGCATATACCTTGGCTATTGGCTGTAGGAGCTCAGAGTTCATCACTGGTACAGGGAAAGCTATGGGCCAGCTAACTTTACCAGACTTAATTGCACCTTTTTTCCTCATTCCTGTATGGAAATACAGCTCCCTGCTCTGGGATGTGTAAGTACAGAGTTATGGTGGGGTTATGGAGGAGCCTTTTCTCATTGATCAGACCCTTAATCGATCCAGCCCCAGCCCCTTTTGCTGTCTGTGACCAACTCCACGTGACTCAGCTGGAAGCTTGGGGACCTATGAGTACTCACCATGCTGTTAAATCTCATCTCATCTCATTAACTATCAGCTGAGAGATGGGCTTTAACTGTGGAACAGGAAGTTTGGTAACTCAGAAGTTATGTTAGCATTAAATAATAGTACAGAAGCAACCTGGGCAAGTGGAAGGCGTCCCTGCCCATGGCAGGGGAGCTGGAACTAGATGATCTTTAAGGTTCCTTCCAACCCAAACCATTCTATTATTCTCTTATTCAGAGAATATTAGGACAGTTCTGAATAGTCTCAATATCCTAGAGATGTTTAGTCCTCGTTTCAATCCCTTCCTGTTGTGAGACTGTAAAAACAGTGCTGTTTGACAGTGTCCAGAAGGTCCTTGCTGCTTCTTCTCCCACAATGGCAGAAGCAATGGCGCTGCCCTCAGGTCCTTGTGAAACCTCCATGCAAGTAGCTGTACCGTAGTCTGCCAGCTCCAAATTAAAGCCTTGCAGATAAAGAGCAACCACATGGCTTGTGGTTGGCTGGCATTGTGGTTGTCACTGCCCAAGGAAATGACCCTGATGTGTGGGAGACCCCAGTGCTGCAAGGGGCAGGGAGAGAGCAGCAGGTACAGCTCCCCACACGGTGCTGTTGGCAGGAAAAACTCATGAGATGAACTCAGCCTTGAAGCAGTAAATTATATTGCCTCTGCTGTAAAGAAACTGAAATTCAGTTTGTGCATTTTATATGAGAAGAATTTGAAATTACATTTTAAATGGCTTCAGGAGAGGAAACTTTGTTTCTCTTTCCCCTCCAGCGCTGGTTTTGTTTGAAGAGTCAGACTCTTAACCTAAAAATGTTTCATGTTTATGTAGAGCTATAAACGGGCTGTGGAGCTCAACCCAGACCAAGCACAGGCCTGGATGAATATGGGAGGCATCGAGCACATCAAGGTATGATAATTTTGCTTTTCCTTAAGCTGTCAAGTGCAGAGACTACTACTCAGGATAGAAAGCTAAATTGGTTTCAGAGTGCCAAGAGTTGCATGTTTGTGAACAGCGAGTGTCCCTGACATTTTTTATCCGAAACGGAGGAAAGTCTCTCCACCCCAACTAGGATTTCCCAACCAGGCTGCTTGTTAATATGCATCCTGTAATGTAAATCTCACATTTTAGAAGGGCAGGCTGCAAGGAACAACCTGCCCATCTCTAAAACTTTCCTGCTTCAGTTGTTGACCTACCTGAGAAAAATGTCACCATGAGCTGACTTTTAACGTTCCTCTCTCCCTAATTAATTTAGTAAAGTTGTCTAATGCAGAATACTGGCATAAAATTATGGAAATAGACAGCCTGCCCTGTGGTTGCTTATTTTTTTGAATACTTTAGCATATCATTATGATTTGGGTCTTAAGGAGTCACATTGTGTGATGTCCTTAAGCTATCCTGTTGCTGGGTAAAATTAACTCTCCTGGTACAACATAACAGAAAAATGTAAATCTCCTTCTTGCCGTGTGTGTTTCATCAAGTTTAAGCTAACAAACAGCACTCAGTGATCTATTTCATAATGAAGAAGTATTCTCGTAAACCTAACAGTGTCAAGTTTTAGAAACCCTGTTTCCCCTGTATTATGGTCTTCACCTTTCCCTAGAAATGAATTTTCTGTGTCAGGGAATGCAAATGAGATCTGTCACTCATTTTCTTTGTAGGGGAGCTACGTTACTGCCCGTGACTACTATGAGAAAGCCTTACAGCTGGTTCCAAACAGCAAGCTGCTGAAGGAGAATCTGGCCAAACTGGATCGCTTGGAGAAACGGTTTCAGGAAGTCCAGGAAAAAGACCAAACATAGCATTCAGTCACCAGTGGAAAGACACTCGTGCCCCTTGGAGAAGAGTATGGTGGAAGCCTGTTGCTCAGAGTGATACTGGAGGAACTTTGATAGGACTCAGAATTATGGAAGGCAGATTTTGAGTGCATGCTTATGTTTGACCAAAGTTACAGGAGACACTCGACTCCTGTGGGACATGCTGGAGAATTAATGAAAACCTTCCTTTAATCAAGATTTATGTTTAGGCTGAACCCATTTTAATCATGCTGGGAGTGTGGGTGGGACATGTACCTTCAATATCTTGGTTATCACTGGGGAAACCATGGAGACAAAGCACTCATCCATTGCAGCAGGGGTGAAGTAGCACCTCCTCTTACTCAACACAGGCTCACCTTATCCATGTAGGGTACTACTGATGGACTTCATTGCAAGTGCTGCCAGGTCCTCCTGCAGACAGGAAAGATGGTCATAATGGTCACATAAAAAGGTTCCAAGGGGTTAATGCTGAGGAAATGGTGGCCACTTTTATAGCTCTAAATGAGACTTGAAAAATATCCTACAGAAAGGGAAACTATCTAAATATCGCCCTGGAAGGATGATTCCACAAGTAGGGCAAATGATCCTTTGAGGGAAAACCTAACCTGAATGTTTTACTCATTAATTTTGTAGTAATTCAGGTTCATGATAACAGTTTTGTCAAATATCATGTGGCTTTATCCTTTGCCCTCTCCCTCCAGGCAAATAGTTATTACTCTGAAAAAAATGGAAGCATCTAGGAAGCTCTAGGATTATTTATCCTCCTGCTCAGTCCCCAGTATGAAAAACAAACAACATATCAGATCAATACAGGAGGTAAAATAAAGCCACAGAGAGATTAGGGAAGATTTCCTAGCCTGGAAAGGTACTAAGGAGGCTCTTCTATGGGTATGCAGGGACAAAACCCACTTATCATGGTGATAACGCTGACAAAACACTTTGTCAAAGTGTTCTCACCCCCTCCCCTGAGAGATACAGAAAATGACCTATAGCCAATCAGTCATAAATCTATATTTTTAAATACTGAAGTGGGAAAACAAATTCTCTTCAAAACTGGGGCTTATATTGTTGAGCTTTATTTATTTAACTTATAATAATCAAATAATTAATATATTTTCTCTGTTTTATATGAATTGGGCAATATCCTTCACAGCTGGCCACATGGCTGGGCTTTGTGACTTGTATTGTCTGAAGTTATTAAAACGCAGTACCACGGGGGCGTGCTCGAATAATTCCATCTAAAGATTCCAAGGTAAATGACTGCAGAGCACATTGGACCACACTGTCCCTGCAATAATAGCACTTCTGCTGCTTCCACCAGGGTTTGTACCAGTTTGCAGAAAGTGTTAGTGGGACTGTGCTTGGCGCCTTTGGGTTTGGACATCAGGGTAGGTCATCAGTTTGTTCCTCTTGCAGCAGGAAACTGCTATAAAAGTTGTTTTATTTGAGCTCGACTGTGGCCAGTCCCTGCAGAAAAGCAACCCAGGATTTGGCATTATTAGTAAAGGACAGCTGAGATTAGGTATGCCATGCCTTAAAACACATCTGTCAGGAAAAGCCTGTGTGGCAGGTACCCATGTGGTGCCTGGATTTAACTGGTGCTGGCCATGGCACCTCAGCAAGCTCCAGGTTCACTCAGTGTGATGGGACAGATGTGCTGGTGGCTTCACTGGTTTAATTTTCAAAGCTTGGTGTCTAGCTGCTACTGGTGGTCAAATTACTGACAAGTTATTGATGTGACTCCAGCTGTGTTTGGAGCTCAGAGGGAGTCCAGACTGATGCAGTTGTCTGCCCTGCCAGGGCTTGGAGAGCCAAGGAGACCAGCCAGTACCTACAGCTGGGCAGAGGTGGGAGGGAGAGACCGCTGTGGGAGAAGAGGCAGTAACATGTTTCTGGGCTCTCTCCCACCAAACCAGCTTTCCAGGGGATCAGCTGTGACCAGAATAAGCAAGTCTTTTGCTGGCACATTTTCTCTTCTGCCCCAACCCAAGCAGCCTACTTTGCTCTGCGTGGCCAAGGGCAGGTTTGAGCTCCTGGAGCTGGGTCAGCAACCCTCTCTTGTCTTTTCACACGACTTTTGTGGCCATGGACTTGCTGAACTGATGTCTCTGCAGGTCCCAAGTGCAGGTGCTCTGCTGGATACCATGCACAAATAGCTTTGCACAGCCCTTGGCTACCAAGATGTCCAGGAGGAGATGGGGTCATTCATTGCGAGGCTGTTGCCAGTTCTTTACTGGGATATTCGGAGATACCTGGACCATAAAGCTCTCTGCCTCTCCCCAAGGTGAGCCTGCCTTCAGGGCAGCTTCCCCAAAGCCCCATGATCCCAGGCTGGCCGGCTGCCTGCAGTTCCACCGCGTGGCAGTGAGTTTGGGGGCTGGCAGAACAGTGTTTGGTGCAGCCCCAAACAGTGGTACCATGCAAAGCCCCCCCGGAGCATCTGCAGAGTGCTCCAACAGCCAGCCAAAGCATGGGGGATAGGGGTGGGGGGAGATGTGCCTCCTTGAAAAATGCGTATCAACTATAAACTTTGCCTCATAAAGATATATTGAATAAATACTGTATATTCTACAAGCCTCACTGCAGTGTGTGGCTTTAAAATTGTGGCCAATGAAACGTATTTTTTCAAATACAGAAGAAGTTGTATTTTTTATAGCAATGCTTTGTGAGAGGGAAGACTTAGTTTTATGTTTTTAACTTCAGCTTAAATATTAGTTTGTCTTTCCTGAGAGACCTGGTAGAAATTATTGTCTCCTTCTTGTCCTAGAACCCAATCAAAGCCATCTTGACCTCTAAAAACTGGTGCATGTATAGAACTATAGTATAGCTTTGGGTGCCCCTCTCCCAGATCCTGGAGAAGGATTACCATTTGTGCAACACTGTTTTACTTACAGAATAATGGAGAAAAATGAGACCATCCTCCCAGTAAGGGAGGTGGTTTGGTTGGAAAGCATGGCATGTGTTCATCCACTTGCCTGAATTAGACAGATAACAGATCCATAGGCTTTAATCCCAGGTGGACCAGTTTTTATATGCTGAAAGGGTGACTCTCCACGTTTTGGAGCTGGGTTTATGGTAGTTATGGAGAGAGGAGGGCTCACTAATGAACCCCACTTTCTTGAACCAGCACTTTATACCCCATCTATGCAGGATGACAGTCTGCAAACTGGCAGCATCTTTGGAGAATGGCACAGACCGTGAGCTACCAAAGCAGCTAAACCCTTGTGAAGTTCTGAGCTGACTCCCTGTCTTGTTGGTGCCCGTGCTGAAATGCTGTGTTTGTTCAGGGCATTAATCATGTGAAAGGTTCATTGCAGTCAAAGAAGAATAATGGAGTATGATATGAAATGGGTTACCTCCACCAAAATGGAATGCTATTGTGAAAGATAAATGGAGCGACTTACCTTGTGATAAACTGTATGTTATCTTAATTAATCATAGGAAATGTCCTCTTCCTCTAGCATTGCACAGCTTCTAAAATAATGAGTTATAAATACATTGTTTTCTGCCAAGTCCAGTGCTCAGCATGGTTAGCAGAGATTGCAAATTAATAAATGGCTGAAGCTCTGCCTGGTGGGGGAGAGTTCATGCTCTCTGCAAGTTGCATTGGCTAAACCTCAGTGCTCACCAATATTGAAGCAGAGAATTAATGGAAAGCTGGTTAGACAGGACTCTCATGTACTCACTGTGCATTTTAATTCTAAATAAGAAACATAATAATTGTGTTGCTTTTTCCTTTCTCCATGAATAATATTTGCAGCTGATGGATTTTGTTTTATTTTATTTCTCATTTAAATTCCAACATTCTTTGCTTCCATCCTTTTTCTGTCCCCCAGGATAAATTATGCAGTGGGGGGGTATTTTCTCTCTCTCATAGAATCCTTGTACTAGATTTTCCAACAAATGTTTAGGCAATTTGTTTTGGCCAAACAGTAAGTGAATGCAGCAGTGCAAATGGCCTTCATTCCAGAGGTCTTGATGAGGACAGGGGGCTGTGCATGCGTGTAGGTGGAAAGAAGTATAAGTAAAAAAAAAAAATTCAAAATAAAGAGCCTAACTTGCAGGGGAGGCTGGATACCCCTAAAATTGTCTAGAAACTTTGAAAGCTTCTCAGCAGTTATAGAAGCCAGGCCAGATATGGTGTACAATATTTGGTGAAAGAAGATAATTGTCATTCTGATTTAGTAATTCGGCAACTCAGAATATCATTGTATGGTCTTTTGCCCCACTTGTCCTCCAATTCAGTGAAGCAGTTGGTATATGCTTAAATCTCCTCAATCTTTTTGTGATTAAGTTTACCAAGTGCTCAATTTCTATCTTTCATATACACAATTATGCACAATCTTTGGACAAAATTAGCCCTTAGAGGGTTTTTTCCCCCAACCTTCAGTCTCTTGCAGCAAAATGCACCATTTTGCTTTCGTGTATATTTAAACCCAGCAGCAAAAAAAAAAAAAAAAAAAAAAAAAAAAGAAAAAAAGGAAAAGAAAAAAAAAGCGCTTGGCATTCACTAGTGTTTTATGGTGGCAAAATTGCTTCAGGTAACCTTGATAATTTTGTGCAAAAGTTCATTGCCATGCTTGTACTGACTTGCTGAAAATTTTTTCTTCTGGAAAATACCTCCAGTGGTATCCTCTGTAAAAGTTATGGCTTCTACAACTGTATTACTGTAGAAATCTCTGCCTGAAGTGGATGTCACTCTGTGTGTTCCTCTCATGCAGGAGTCATTTGCATTGCCTGCTGTTCATATGGTTCTTATTTCTGTATCTAATTTTTTTTAAAATTAGTTGTGCATATCTTTTAAAAAAAAGAAAAACAAAAATAAGAAAGCAGCCCATGAAATAGAAATATTTTAAAAATAAATTCGCACTTAGCTGGATGTATGTCAGCGATACAGGAATTTGCAAAGTCTTTGCTTTTTTCACTGTGGGATTAATGGCTAGATTTCACATAAAGGAGTTATGCTCAAAGTCTTTGCAAAAGAAAATGTATGTAAATGTCTATTTTATATAAAAAGTAAGAAAAGTAAGTGCTGTGCCTGGTTTTGTTCTCTTTCTTTAGGACCAACCATGGACAAGTTCTTCTGGAGGTGGAAGGGCCAGAGTTTCTTACTCCACTTACATTTTACTGCCCCTGGAGTCCCAGTTATTGGTCATATAGGAGCAACTGTGCAGCACATGTATTTGACTGTGGGCATATAAAAATATTGGAGGAGGCATTTTTTTGGAGCCTGAGCATGAGAAAAGATGTGGGCTGGTGCTTACATGGTCTTGATGGTTGGACATGTTATTCTGACATAAGGTCTTCATGTCAGGCTTTATGCCTCTGTTGGGAGTGTGTCAAACAAGTCTAAAGAGTGTGAAGAGAAAAAAAAAAAGAAATTAAAAAGAAACTAATTTCATTGTAAATCCCTTCTTCCTGGCAGACATGCTCCAGCATCCTTCTAGTGTTTGAGTTCACTCGGGGGATCATGATGGTGATAAACACCTCTACTGAAAATGGACCTGAAAGAGAATCAAAAGCCCTGAACATGTGCCACAGTGTTTTGTGCCATCCTGCTGTGTGCAAAACTTAGCATGAAGGGGAATTGTAGGCTCACTCAGAAGTCAGGCCATACATCCTGAAGTTCTCCCAGATCCCAACAGTGCAGAGTTTCTTAATGGAGCTTCTATCCAGCACCCACCTACCCAAATCCTCGTTTGTACTGATGAAGAAATGAGATGTACGTCCAGGTCATAGCCTGGATCCTGCCCTGCGGATCAGTGTGCAGTTCTTGCCCTTCGGCAGAACAAGGAATACATCAGGAATGGGCAGTGCCCTGGCGAGTGGGAACAGGCTGGGCAGTGCTTGTGCAGTCCCCCAGCTGCTCAGGGGCTCCTGAGGTGGGGTGGAGATGTCTCCTCTTCCATGGGTGGTGCCAGGGCCCTGTGTGCCTGGAGGTCTCTGTGGAGGTCTCTGTGGTTCCCGGCCCAAAAAGGAAAGGCAGCTCCATGCTTTAGTTGCCCTGGCAGCATGTGGATAGCAGCTCTCCCTGTAAAAAAAAAGTCAAATAATTTTCATCCTTATGACAGCTATTTGAGCCTCTCTGTAAACCCCATGTATTGCTTCACAGATGAAAAGCTGCTGGAGGTGTCCAGCTCTCTTGGTGTCCTCTGGGAAGGAGGAGGCAAGCACACCACCATGCTTTATCAATGTGCTCTTCCTGGCCAGCCTGGGCAAGCAAAAACCACGGAGCGAGGAACTTGGCAGGACTTGCCTTTGCCTGTGCCAATCCTCATCTGCAAGGGCTGAGGCAGCTCAGATCTGGCAGCAATGGTGAGGGGGAATGTTAGATCCTGCTGCTGTCCATGGAAGGAGGCAGCAAACTGCAAACAGGTGAGCCAAGGGAGCTGGAAATTCCCAGTGAGACATGGCTGCAGAGCCTCCAGACCCACCTGTGTTGCAGCCCTGACTGACACCTCATCTACTAAAGGGGCTAGTTAGCTGGGACCTGAGTTGTTTCTCCTGTGTGAAGCACAGCCTGGGCTCCAGCACTGGGTACTTTTCCTGGGCTGTGGTGAGAGCAGGGCTCCTCTCACTGCTCTTGTCCCTTCTTGCTCTATGTGGTGAGTCCTGTGCGTGGTCTGTGAGGAGATGTGCCCAGTGAGGGGGTTACAGCAGCAAGCACTGGTATCATCTGCACTTTTCAGGTATGAAACAAGTGGTTGTAACCACTCAGTTTTCACAAGTCGTGCTTGGTTGTGCTTGCCACTGACAGGTGATTTTTGGGCTGCCCTTTCTGTAGCTCTGCTGAGACTGGAAGCCTTTCATACACTCTCCATCCAGGTGCTGCTCACCACAGCCCTCTCCTGTGGCAGGTGAGCCATTTCCTGTGCAGGCTGCTCAGCTGCCACGTGGTCCTTTGGCTGTGCAAGAAAGAGAAATAACTTGGTCCCACTGCATTTGCTGACTGGTCTCCCTGGGGCACCAGGTCAGAGCAGTGCCTGGGAGAGCAATGGTTGGCAGTATGATCTCAAATCCTTGCACATCTTTCTGCAGTGGCTAATGTATTTATAAATCCCTGTCTGGCCTGCTCCCACATCCATGTGAAAATTTATGCCTCAAGGCTGTTCATAGGTAAGAGAGGGAAACAAGCACAAGGCAGGCTGTGAAGTGGGTCAAGCTGGGCAGAGGAATGGTGATCTTGAGAGTAACTTCCTCCTGGTAATGAAGACAATGCTAAAAACACCTGATCTACGGGGACAAGAGAAGGGATAACCAGCTCATTGCCAGCCTTCCCACGCTGCTCCAATATGATGCTGGTCCTTCTGCTGTTGCTAATGTTATTTCTCTCACTACCTAAGGGAATGGTATTTTCTCCATCATTTACCACCCTGATAAAGTCTATTTATTTTCTACTTCACTAGTGGACTCGCTGCTATAGCAATAATCACCACAGTCTCCTGTTGGAAAGGCTAGTCAGCACCAAGGGCTAGGGAGAGCTTGGTCCAGGTCAGTGGCTTAGAAAATTGTGCCTGAGCTTTGCAGTAGTCAAGTGCTTTGGGGCCAGAAAGTGAACTGGGAATATGATAAAATTCTATTTAAAAAGGAGGAGAGAGAGAGGCTGGGCTGAACAGGGCAGCAAGTAGCTGAGTCCCTCTACAGCCTGGAGTGCTGCAGGAGTTGTGCAAGGATCCCCACAACCTTGTGGGTGATTGCCACTTTTTACTGCTGAGGTCTTGGGGTGGATGGCCATCTGGGTAGAGGAGAAAGACATGGGCTCCTCAGTGCATTGGCACTCTCATAAAGTAGTGTGAGAAACTGGTGAGCTTTCTAATGCCTGTCAACTTCATCAAGTAGCATCACCTAAAAGCCTACACAGAGGACAGATCCAAAGTTATAGAGAGGGCTCAAGTGGTGTAATCCAGTTTCAGTCTCCTGGTGACTCCAGTGAATTATTTCAGGCTCTCACCAGGACAAGCACAGTTCAGGTACCTCCTAAATCATGAGCATTGTATTGCTTATATTTGCATGGCTGGGAACTAAGCTCTTATTCCAGCCTTGGCTTGGGAGAGGCGGGGGACCCCTCCTGTTGGCATGAGAAACACATTGGACAGGAGTGATTAACAGAGCGATTTTTTAGCTGGTGCAGACACAGGCCAGCTGAAAGGAATGGAGGAAGAGCTGCTGTCCTCTTCTCAACAAGAGAGACAGAGACCTCATGCTACCTCTTTCCCACAACTACCCAGCCTGGAGAAGCAGACCTCCAGCTGGTGAGAGAAGTTGCAGTCGGTTCCTTTGCATCCCAGGCATTTGAGATCCCTCCTCCTGTGTGATCTTTGGTGTGATGGTTGTGTTCTGGAGCTGGGCCAGGGGAACAGCACACCCCTTCCTCCTCCACCTAGCATGGTCCCTGGCAGGCCTGTCACTGTGCACATCACTCCCTGCTGGCTGAGGACTGGTGGGGTTTTCCACAGAAAACATAAATGGGATCACCATGGATTTATCTCAAACTGTACAGTTCAAGATAGCACTTAAGACTTAACCAGACCCAGTCATCCCTGAGTCAAAATGTCTCTGTGCTCACTGCCCACATCTCTAAGGCACAATCAGTGCCAGAAGCCCTGTGAGAAAGCTGTGTCTCTGGTGTGTTCCATACCAAAGTCAAGACTGAGTGCAGGGCCAGCTCAGTTCAGAGACAACATCTTTCATTATGACTTTACTGGCAAAGATTAAGTGTCCCGAGCCACTTAAAGTATGGAAGCTTTTAAAAATAACATTTGAGTAGTCTGGTGGTATCATTACAACCTGTTGCATTTGTTACTTAATTTTGTAAGTCCCAGTTGCATTTCATTAAGAATAATTAGGCTACTGGATGAAATCTAAATTTGCTTTTTTATGGCTGTGCACACACGCCATGAAAGTATATCACAGGAGACCTCAGCTTTGCACACATCAGATTCTTACAAAAAAAAATGCAATTTCTGTGTGTTTCATTTATCTCCATATAATTGCCTTCAGCTTGGAGCTCAGACTGGAGTCAGGAAAGCTATGGCACCTGGGATTTGTCCCATTAATTCACTACCTGCCAGAAGAGTCTGAGTTGATGCATTTGAGCATGTGGGGTCTTGTCTCACTGAAAAAACACTCTTTTTTCAGGTCTTCTATGTAGGCCTGAAGTGTGGAGTTTGTCCCATTGACCTGAGGAGCCCAGAGGATACTCTGCAGCTGAGATTAGTTGTTGGAAGACGGAGCCTGGAGGGCAGCCCTGTCAGGTCCCTGTTGTGGCATACTGCCCGCCTGTCTGGGATTGGGGAGGAGAGGAAGAAGCCATCTCTCCTTCATCCTCAAGTCATTGAATGCTGGTCACTCAGGAATAGAAGCTGGACTAACAGTCCTTCTTGTTCAGCTTTCCAGTCTGGTCCAAGAAGATGTGGCCATTACTGCTGCCCACTGCATGGCCACCTGAAGCAGTAAGTCAGTCTCACCTCCTCACTCACTCTTAAACCTCTTGCAACAAAAAATCCCCTTAGGACACAGGTTGTTCCCAGGCCCAAGTATGCAGTCCCAGTTAGGGAGGGAAATGGCCTCTGCGGAGTTGAGCGAGGCCAGCGCTCTGCCACAGTCAGGTCCGTGGGATGTGTCACTCCAGAGCCATGGGGCTGAAGTGCAACCCCAGCACCCTGCTTGCTCCTGTTGTGTCTCTGCATTGTTCTCTCCAAAGCCTGGGAAGCTCTGTGCTATGTGGGCAGCCCTGGGGCAGAAATCAGGGTGTGGAAATCCCCATGCTACCATGGTTTTCTAAATGTCTAAATCGCTAATTCTATATGGTTTTGTCTTTAAAAGACCCTGCTGACCTAAGCAAGCATCTAGAGAAGCATATCTGAGGCAGGAGGAGAAGTACTGCAGCTTCCTGGTAAAAGCAGCCCTGGCAACTATCCCATCACTCAGCAGTCACGTTGTCTTCTGTACTTTTAATGCAAGACCAGCTTCACAGGCCATGCTAAAGACCTCTTAATGGGCAGGGACAATGATATAAGTGGCCCCTTTGCCAGCCCTTTTATAATCCATTATAATGTAATTGCAGACCAGTCATCTTCACATCTGTTTCTTGCTCAATTCGAGCATCATTTTTGAGGACTAATGTTGAATAATGAGAAAGCTGCTACGGTATAAAAATTTCAATGCGCAAGATTAACCTTGATAATGAGGAACCTCCTTGTTTCTCTATTCTGTGCAAAACTAGTCAGTGCTTTTACTCTCCGCTGTTATGCTGCCAGTGCTGTTCCTCTGTTCCCATTACTGCAGCATTTGCATTGCCAGGCAATCCTGGTGTCAGACTTTGCTGGGAAGTGTGGGAAATTTCCATTTCCAGTAAACAGCCTCTTGGGGATTAAAGCTGAGCTGTGCTGTTAGTGGGTCTGTTGCTCATGGCTGGAAGTGATTATAAAATGAAAGTAAGGGTTTCCCTGAGTGGGAAAATAAAATAAATCTTGATTTACTAGAAAACATTGAAGCAAAGGCTCATGTTGAACCCTTGATATCTTGATTCAAAATGCTTGGGGCCACACTTCAGGGGCAGAGAGCCATAATAAAGTGTGTGCCTGCCAGGCTGCCTGGACTTGCCATCTCCAAAGTCTGCGTGGGTGAAATAGCGTGGTGGTAATTTGCACCAGTTGGACTTTCCTGAAGGGGTGCAATCTCATAGAGAAGCGGTGTTAAAAAAACAAAACAAACCCCTATAAATCTACTAGAAATCAGTGATAAATAGGTTTCAAAGCTCTTGTTTGAGTACTGGGGTTTCTTGGACTCTCGAGAGAAGGTAGTCTGGAGAGAAAGGGCAGCTGCTTCAAATCTGGGTTTTGTCCTGTTCTGGCAATAATTCAGCAGAGCTTTCATCTGCCCTAATTGCAAAGATCTCAAAATGAGCTCACTGCTGTGTTTCACACTGTGATGTGAGAGATGGTGACGGAAAACACAGACAGATGAAACTCGGGCAAGTTTCCACTCCTGTGAGTATTTCTCACAATGACAGGTATCAGAGAGATCAATGAACCCAATGCATGTCTCACTGAGTGCAAAAGTGTCCCACCCTGCACCCTAGAGCACTTGCTGCAATCCCTAGAGAAGGGCTAAAGATCCGGTTTGCTAAAGATGGGATCTACTGCTCATCTATTTATTGGGTAACTGCTCTGATAGTGGGTCTATCTACCTAATTGCTAAAAGAAGTACTGAATGTTGTTTTGACTCTGCTGGAGTTGATTGCTCTGAGTTTAACTGTGACATTATATTGCTTATAAAATATGCAGAAAACCCATAGTAGGCATATGCTTGTGTAGTGTTAATTCAAACTACATGTAGCTGCTTAAAATCATCATAATGCTCTCTGATCTAGGCCTCTGCTCATCTCCTTAAATGCACTGAAAACAAAATTAGAAAGGAGGATCTATGGGGCCAAAATGACTTAGCAATCAGTTCCCTTTGTTTTTAAGGCTTCTCCTATCCCCTTTAGGATCCCAGACTGCAGGTAACAAGGGCTGAGCTTGATGTTTCAAGGTCAAAAATGGAGGGCTCTGTGAGTCCCAAGGTGAAGAATAAATTATCTTCTTCCCTGTACCAAGCTGGCTGCAGTGAAATCTGCTGGCACCTCTCCTGGCAGCTCTGTGCTTCCCAAATATGAACAGTGCCTTGATGGATAGCAGATGAAACAAGAAACCTATCTATCCATTTGAAAGAAAGTCCAGTTTTTCCAGCTGGAAGTCAGGAAACTTCTGCATTGCTGCTGATGTAAAATCAGCCTGGCCAAAAGTCCTGTTTCCGAAGGCCAGCCCCGGATCTCAGGGCAGGACCAGACCGTAGGGTTGCAGATTCCGTGTCCCCTCAGTTATGCCTTTACTTCTTATCACAATTGGGTTAATTCTTGTCCTAGGCTTTGATTAATTGTCCCAGAAGCTTATCCCTGAGGGTTTGTTCTCTGGCTATGCCTGTGCTTGCTTTGTGAGATTCCTGTGTGCCTTTGTGTTGCCCTTGTACAATTGTTTCCTTCACCAGCTTCTGGAAAGCCATTGGCTTCCCCCTGGCATAGCCCTGGGCTAACACCCAGCAGTGGGCTGCAAGGATCCTGCCCACCAAGAAGCATTAACACCTGGATTAGGACCTCCTTGCTCTGAGTACTCCTGCAGGCTAAAGCAAAGCCTCTGGAGGCAACTGGAGGGTGTCAGAGTTAAGGAAGTGGCACAAGTTTTTTTCAAAGGCAATTTCTTGTATTGTGTAGAGATATGATGGGTTACAGCCATCATACAGGCCATGACTGCCTGTGACCATCAGATGGCAGATCAGCCAACACAAAATAACCTTCTGTCACTGTCATGTCTCAAAACACTGGCTCGGTCAGTGATAGCCTTACGGTTTGCCCATAATGGAAAGAATAAGGGAAATAAGACCAAAGAAATGTTTGTTTCTGAGCTCAGACATCCTGGCAGGCAGCATGAGGAAAGCTGCTTGAGGGCTGCCTATGTGCCCGTACTCTGTGGTTAAACAGATATATATCTCCAGGTGTGAACTGGGCTTGACAACATCTGAGGAAAATTCAGGGGTCCCTACTTTGCTCCTCTGAAGGCTGGGCACTGCCAGTGCCCCACTGAAGCTGCCAAGGAGAACTATGATCCATTTTTCTCCCAATATCAAGGAAAAGCAAACCAATATGACTCTAGATTGAACTTGAGTTTTGCATGTCCTACATAGCTCCTTTGATCTGATAAACACTGGTCTTTGGGGAGAAAGATATAAGGAGTTTCTCACAAACACAGAATCATTCCCACAGTATGTGAGATGGATAGAGGCAATCCAGTCTCCTTGTCTCTGCTAGGCTGTTCCACCTCCTTGTCCTCTTCCCAAGCATCCATGTGCTTATGTCAACATTCAGTCTTTCTGATCCCTTCCTCTCAATTTGGCATGTCTGTATTCAATTTAATGTGGCTAACTTTGCTTTGTATTCTCATTTTATAGACACCCACAGGGGACTATGATGTTTTGGGAAGGGAATTATCGAAACAGTATGACTTGAAGGCAGTTTGTGCCTGTAAATCAGAAAGGTTATTGGAAGGATGTGGTTCCTGCACTCGTTTGTGTAGTGCAGGGGATGAGGTTAACCTCATCCCCTGCATCCTCTGCAGGGGATGAGGTTAAGGCATGAAGACTTCTGTGCTGGGACACTGCGTGTGACTAGTGGCTGGGGCAAGGTGTCTGAGGGAGAGTCAAATGGCAGAGTCTTCTGGTCACAGTTGGAGGAACAGAGTAATGGATAAGGGAAAGGAGACACTTCCTTTCAGAAATAGAAATGCAAGAGAAGGTGACTCCTGCCATATGGAATATTCAAGTACCCTTTGCTCATCGGGTCTCCTCTGCTTGTCAGAGGACCAGCCCCTGTAGGGATGTGCAGATCAGCATTTTCCTGCAGCATAGGACCTTGGAGCACATTAGGGAAGGTTGCACTTTGCTGCTGTGCATATTCATGTGTGCATATTGAAGCCTGTGGAAGCAGAGCCATCCTTACAAGGTGGCAGCACTGGCTCCTGTCCTGCAGGAGGTGGAGCTGCCCCTCATCGACAGCCAGACCCGCAGCATGGTGCTGAGGGCAGGGTGTGGGGCTCTTTGCTGTGCACTGGCTTTGCTGATGATGTGCAAGGTAAGCTCGTCTGCCCTGGCTCCTGCTGGGCAGCAGGCTGTTCCTGTCCACCCACAAACCTTCTTCTCTCCTGGGGAGAAAGGGAAGCAACAGCACTGAAAGTGCTGTCAGCACTTCTCTGAGTAAGGGCTTTACAAGGAGCTTCAGGATAAGGAAGGTAGGAGCAGTCTTTTACAGGTGGGAGAAGCAGGAGACTGAAGCATGATTGGCCCCTTGCCTAGACCTGCCCTGGGCATTGCTAACAGCAGGACCTCCATCTCTGCACACAAGTGCCACCACCTCTGCTGAAACCAGGGGTGACCCTCAGTGGTGGGACTGCAGGCGTGGGCAAGGGAACCTGGGATGGGCAATGCTACCAGGAGGTTGTAAAGAAGGCAGTTCCCACCTCCCACCTGAGGTCACAGAATCACAGAATAAGCTAGGTTGAAAGGGACGCACAGGTATCATTGAGTCCAGCTCTTAGCCCTGCACAGGACCATCCCCAGGAGTCAGACTGTGCACCTGAGAGTATTGTCCAAATGCATCTTGAACTCCGTCAGGCTTGGTGCTGTGACCACTTCCTCTTACACACACTCAAGCCTTCTAATACCCTTGCTCAGACAGTCCCACTGGGCAATGGGCTACAATAGAGGAGTTTGGAGGAATAAATGTTACAATTTCTCCCCAGAGAAGTTTGGACAGGGTGACTCTGGAGGCCCCTTTGTGTGTCTGAGATCTGGTGCCACTTGAACTCTGACGGGTGTGGTGTCCTGGGGGGTCAGTTGTGCTACAGGATTGGATACCCTCATGAGAACCACCATGGCCCAGAGCTCATCAGGCATCTTCTCACAGGTGGCTGTTTGTGACTTCATTGCCCAGCACATGACACAGGGCAGGTGTGAGTACTGGGAGGGTTCTTTTCCACTCCTACCTGTTTAGCACCATAGGAATACAAATTGCCGTGCTATTGCTGCCTCCCTCCTCTCCACCCACAGCACTTCTGTTTGGTTTCCAGACACTGCATCAGCAGCAAGGTGTATTATCTTTTAATTTGGGATGGCAAAACAAAAGGTTTAAATATACAGGTCCCCCTTCAGAAACCATGTTATAATAGCAAGTCTGCCCCCTGCATCCCCTGAAGGAGAAGCAGAAGGCTACTCAAGCTGCCCTTTTTCTGGCTGAATGCAGCCCTTCCAGCTCAGTGAGGTGTCCCTTGAGTGCTGCATACTAGCCTTGCTCTATTAAAAGTCTGCTTTGAATGCTTGCCAGCTTGAAATCTGAACTGCTGTTGTGCTCCTGAAACGGCGTGCAGGATTGATCAGGGGTTATCTCCTCATCAAATACAACTTTGAACATGAAAGGGAAGAGGGGTATGGAATTAAGTGCCGCAGTTTTCTTGGCTTATTGGAAGTGCCTTTTATAGCTAGGCACAGGTCTAGTGACTCCCCACTGGCCACTTGTATTTTTCTGTGCAGGTAATTACAGGACTAATAGAAGTTATTAAAGAGATAGTGTTATTTCTGTCATAGCCATAAAAGTTGAGGTGTTGCTACTAACTAATACACAACCTGTTATGGCTTTGCTAGGGATCCTTAATGATTATGCTTTCAAAGGGGGACCGTCTGCAGACAAGAAGGTATCTCTTAATTGGGTGCAGCAACTGCAAGGAGCAGAAGCCATGTGGCTGCAAAGTGGGTGCATTACCCCTCGCAAAGCAGAGCTGCCGGGATTCACACAGACCAAATGCCCAGAGGAGACGAAGGGGAGGCTGACATAAAAGTGGTGTGTCATTAAAAATGAGCTTGGACTAGCCATGTCAGCTCTTAGCAGGCTGGACAAATGCAAGCCCACGGTGTCAGTGGGACAAATGGAAGTTTGGGGATTTTTAAGTAGGACTTTGGGATGGAAATCTCATCTGAGATCTGTGTTCTCATCTGAGGCATCTCTCAGCTGCATGTCAAGCACTTTGTGTTTGAAACAACTGCAGTACTGTAGCCTGTGGCTTAATCAGTTGTGCCTATACTGCAATAACCCTTTTCTCTCTCTAGCTGCTGTGCCAAACCCTCTCCCTGCACCAGCAGAGTGCAGATCCCAAGGCATCCTGCTCTTTGGAGGAAATTGTCTCATTCTGTACCCTCAGGCTCTGGAGCATAATGTCCCTCGCAACAGGTAACTGGAGTTTGGCTGTAGTAGCCAAACACTGAATTTTCCTCATGGCACCCACCAAAGTGTTTCCCTGGGCTTGGAAGCCCCAACCACTGCCAGACCAGGCACCACTCTCAGTAGCGTCTGGGTGAACAGCAGCTGTGTGTTCCCTGCAATGCAAATCTCCAGCTGTGCTTGCTGGGCAGAATAACACTGCGGGGGAAGGTAGTAAGACAAAAAGTCTATTTGTAATACAGATCCTGTACAAGCCACTCTCACGAAATGGCTGTGACTGGCTAGAGATCTGTTGTACCCTTTATCCTTTGGTCTGCCCATATCAATCTCAGCTCACACAAAGAAGCTTTCAGCTCCTGCAGGAGGCAGGGGAACAAGATGGACTGGGCTGGTGGTGCATCAGTCACATGGCACAAAACTATTGCTGCTGTAAGGAAGCATCAATCCCCACCTGATGCTGATCAAATTCATGGCAGTCCTCTGCTGTTGGTAACTCTCTCCCCTGATGGCTTATGCTGAGAGGGAAGATCATAAAATTTAACAGGTGGAGCTGGTGACATCGGTTTTCAGCTTCTGGTGAGACTCCCAGCTCATGGTGGGACTGACAAGGGCAAAGCTCAGCCACGCAGAAACATGCCTTTACTATTGCTTGCTTCTAACCTGTGCACCTGGAATAGAACAGTACCAGAGGACAAAATCATCTTGATGTGCTTCACTAAATTAGATGTAGATACCAACTTGGATGTGACCCTGACCATGCATCTGTCTATTTGAATGGAAGAGAACTAATCAGTAAGTCTGGGTGCCTTGGAGGTGCGAGGGTTATTGGGTATAATTTCTTGTCATTCACTGTCATGAAGAGCAGCAAATCCAGCTGACCTTTGAAAGCAATTTGTATTTTCCACTGTGAATTTAAAGAACTAGAGAAAAGACCCAAATGGAGCAGGGCAGGTAGGACTGAGGGTCATGTTCATATTTGTGCTGGCTCCTAGTGCAGTGTGATGGGTGTCTTGAAAATGTCTTTCAACTGTGCATAATTCTATGCCCCCTCTGCCTTGTCTCCAATATACCTGTTTTACTCCTAGGAACCTTGGGTAGCAGAAGAAACTGCGTGCTTAGCCCTGCTTAGCTGGTGTGTGTGTCCAGGTGGACTTCTGATGTGTTAGTGTAGCCAGTAATGTGTTGAAGACACAACTCACAGGCTGGTTCTTAGCTCGAAATCATGTTATATGGTATAACAAGCACACAGTTAACTGGGTAACCATGCAGATGAGACAAAGAAATGTGGCCCATTGTCCCTCTGAAACAATAATAAATGTTTCCTGCAAATACTCACTGCCTCTGCACTTTAACTTAGTAATGGTGATGTGTTGGTAATAATGTTGATCCTTAGTCATGCACTTCATCCACTGGGAATATTTCGTTGTTCATGTGGTTGTTTTGGATGAAGTCCAATTGCCTCCATTTCTTTGTATTGCCTCTAAATATTTTAGAGGTAATGAAAGTCAAATAGTTTCTCCACTTGATCTGAGACGAGACCTTCCTGATGGGATCTAGCCTAGTGAACCACTCTGAGATCTGCCTGAATAAATGTGTGTTCAGCCCACCCTTACAACTACTTGTCTTCCTCAGGTAAATCCTGCAGGGATGTCTTCCCAGCCCCTCTGCTGGCAGAGTCAGACCAGGCCACGGTTATATTTTTTTCTGGTGGGAGCAATGCTGGCTGTGGCTGTGGGCTCACCTTCATGGCCATCCATAAGGACTCTGAAGCAAGTGATCTTGCTGATGCTGTTAGAAACTCCTTTCCTCTCCTTCCTGACTCCTTTAAAATAACAACTACCCTTAGTGTGCCTGGTTTCTTTAAAAATCAAGTTGTTGATTTGTGTTTATTGAAAGTACTGTCTAATCCCATGTGTTAAATTGTCTCCTTTCCCATCTGAGTACTGCAGGCTCCGGCTGTGGCAGTGTCGCAGTGTTAGTGGAAGAGGGGAAGATTGATACTGCTAATTAGCCTGGCTTGTATCCCAGGGACATGAAGTGCCACTGGCTCATTGAAGGTCCAGCAGAGTATGTCGTTAAGGTAATAAAAAGAGAAACTGCTCTTAAACCTCTGCACTGAGAACTGTTCAGGGGAGCAATTCAATAAAATCCTGTCAGAAACATCTGTGACGCACGAGACTGCAAATTGTAAAGTTTCCAGGTCACTGATTCTTTGCAGGGCATATTTTGTCAATTAGACATCACCTCTGAACTCCTGTGTGAAGGGGCTGTGACTGTTGTAAGGGCTTGAAATCTATAGGCACCGGCCTCATCCCAGGATAGCTTTATCTTGAAGTCCAGCACAGATTTGAGGACAAAGGGAAGGCAGAGAGCATGTTGCAAACAAGAGAGTCAGCTCTTTTCTCAAGGCAGTGTCAACCTCCCCCACAAGCTACTCCTTAGTCCATACCAAAGTGTCTGCTTCTCATTGTGCATGGGCTGTCTGATAATGGGCTGTCTTCGCTCCTACTACCAGCACCTCTCTTATTTTTTATTGCCTGCTGCATCTTGTGTGCAGCAAGCATCCCACCAAGCTTAGGATGAGTCCTGTTGCCACCTACATTGTTTAAAGCAGAAACATCTCTCCTCCCCTGTTGCCTTGGCTAAGGGGTGGAAAACAGTGTGTCCTGGTTTTGTCTAGGACAGAGTTAATTTCCTTCCAGCAGTTGGTGCTGTGGTTTGGGTTTAGTATGTGAATAGTGTTGATAACACACTGATGTCTTAGTTGTTGCTAAAGTAGCACTTACCCTGTCAAGGACATGCTCTACCAGTAAGGATACGCACAAGAAGGTGTCAGGGAGCATGGCCAGGACAGCTGATGTGAACTGACCAAAGGGATATTCCATATCATAGAATGTTGAGCCCGGTGTATAAACTGGGGGGGTGTTGGCTGGGAGCCACCAATCACTGCTGGGAAATGGGCTGGGCATCGGTCAGTGGGTGGTGAGCAATTGCATTGTGCAACACTTGACTGTTTGGGGTTTTATTCCTCTCTGTCTCTTTTTGCTGTCTCCTGTTTAATTGCAGTTATTATTGATGATATTATTATTATTATTATTATTATTATTATTATTATTAAATTTTATTTCAACTGTTAAACTGTTCTTAACTCAAGCCTACAGGTTTTATCTTTATTTTTAGCAATTCTCTTTCTCATCCCACCAGGAGTGAGGAGGGATGGGGATGTGAGCGCGTGACTCCATGGTTCTTAGACGCCAACTGTGGTTAAACCATGACACAGTGTTAAACCTAGGGATGACTGAGGATATGCAGACCTGTTGCTTGGTTTTCTGCTGCTCTGCTGGTGTGAGAACTTGCAGTCTGGATGAAAAACAAAACAAATGAAAAATCACCCACTTCCCATGCTTGAAGGAAAAGCTTTTGAAAGGGCAATCCATATGGGGCACAGTCCTTTCAGAAGTACAAGGCATTGAGTGCTGCAGTAAAGATGACAGCTGAAATGCCTTAAGACAAAGTTTAGGCCACCTTCATCCTCTGCAGACCTGTTGGTAGCCCCGCACAGGAAGGACCAGTCAGGCCAAGATTCCCTACAGACTCTTTTGATGCAAAACGTGACACGGTCACCAAGGGAAGTCATGCCCAAATTCTTCCTAGAATTCCCAAAATCTAGCTTTTCTCCAGAGGTTCAGAAGTTTGTTTCAATCTTGACGATTCCCTCTTGTTTGTCCACTTTGCAGCTGGAGTTTGAAGACTTTGCCACGGGGCTTAGCCCAGGCTGCATTTATAACGCAGTTACTATTTGTGGTGATGAAGAAGAAAACCAGCTGTGTGAGCACTAATTGTTTCAGACTTAAATTAGAAATTCTGTGGAAACAGGCATGTTTTATCAGCAAAATATGCTCTCTCTGGCAACATGGTATTTGGTACCACTGAAAGGGCTTCTGCAGTAGCTTTGAGGCCCATCTGTCTTGCCCATCATGATGGCCAAACATGCCATTGGCACAGGAGATCCCACATCCTGGTCCAAAGTCTCGCTGCTGTTGCAGGGCTGAATATAAGACCATGGCTCACGTTCTGCTGCAGAGACAGTGGAGTGCACAAGTGTGTGCTGCTGGATCTGGCCTCTGCTCTTCATCACTCTCCCAAAGGAGAGAGCAAGAGCAACTTGGCTCTAAGTGTCATTGTAAAAGACAAATGTTCAAAGTAAGGCAGAGTGAAAGAACTGTTGTTAGTGCATGTTTAATTCTACTGAAATGGATGTGAATTCTTAATACCTTGAACTAGTACTGTTGGAAATTCATTAATGAAAAATTGCTAACCTGAGGCATCTCTTTCCCACACTTTCAGAAGCAAATATTTTTTAATTTCTCACTTTAAATCTGCTTCAGTTTCATCAGTATAAAAATCTTTAACTTTAGTGAAAGAAATGTTTTTAACTTTCCCTTTTTTTTTTTTAAATTTCTATGTTTCCAGATGTTATCCCTACCTGGATGAAAAAAACCCACGTTGTAACAGCCTGTCGTTTTCAAAAAAACAGCTTCCAGACACCATGCTCACTTTTGCAGAGCTTGATATTTATTCTTAAAGTGAAAAGCAATCTGGTGCTCAGAAGGGAAGATATTTGATTGAATTCTAGCTACTTTTTTACAGACCTCTATGTCAACCAAAAGAGAGTAGAGTGGTCAGGGGCTGGCACTCTTTTCTTTGCACTAAGGAATCTGGGTAAGAGGCTTGAGTTGTTCAGGGTTTGTCATTGACAAGTGATCTTTGGCAAATGCTTCTATTTTTTCCCTATCTATTTTGTGGTGGTAATTTAGTTGCATGTGTTTACCAAATGCTGCATAAGTATTAACACTGCAGTTCATGAAAAGAAATCTGGTTTCCATTGGAAAAGAGTATTTAAGCAGGAGGAAGAAGGCTGACAAATTTGGGTCTGGAATCTTTCAGGGCAGAGCTTTCAGCATCCTGGAGAGTTCCACTCGATGCTTTCCAGAACAGCTTTGCCATAAAAAATTCAGATTCTTACAGGAAAGCTCATCTGGAGTAAAGTTCAAGCTTCCTATCCAGCTGCAATTATGGGCCTTCCAGCTGTTATGTAAACTGAATGCTCTCAATAGGAAGAAAAGTCTAGGAGCTGCTCTCTAGGTCCTCAACCTGTACACAGACCATTCAAGAGAGACTTTGCTTGCAGCCCTCAGTGGTGTCAGACACAATTCTCAGGTATGGTTTGGTGGTTTGGAGTTTTGGTTTATGCAATGGAGGGCATTCAAATTGTCTGTTGAAGATTACTTGTAATTCCACTCTGAGGAAATTAGGATTACTTTCATGTTCATGTAACGTAACTACAGTAGATTAATTCTGGCTACTATTACTTGCTCTTGCTTACTGATATCACTGATTATCATTGCTTTGCTGGCAAAAGTTAGATCAAAAACTCTTATTCTCATTAGAAAGTCATCAAGTCTTTATGGTTTGTTTTTTTAGAAGCCTAGATTAGCTAAAGCCACAAGCCCTTACAGGATGACATCCTAAAAGTACGGATTCTTGTTCACTCCCACAGCTAACCTCTGTGAATTCTCAGCTCCCAAGCCAGGGCCAAGTTCAGGAAATACCATGCTGGTACATTTTGAAAGTGATGGGGAGAACAGCTTCAGAGGGTTTAGAACCCAGCTCACTTTGGTTCATTCAGGTTAGTAGAGAGATGCTTGCTGCATCTAAAAATTTCCTTATCATCTGCAGCTATTCTTAGATACCTGAGCTTACTTTTTAGGCTAATCCTGCTGCATTCTGTCGAGGTAACTTTAAAAAAGAATAACTACTTGTAGCAGAGCTCCCTTTGCTGAATAAGGGAGATGAATCAAATGTGCTTTTTTATTTTCACTGAGAAATGACTGACTTCTGCTACCTGAAACAAGCAGCCTTGTTAATTCTGCCTGTCTGATATTTCCCTTGAAAACCTCATTATAGAGGAGAGTCTTGATCCTGGGGATCCTAGTCTGCTGTTGTTGTTTTCTACTTTCATGAGTGTGTGCCAGCTGCTGCTTGAGGCGGATGAATAACTTTTCCCTTCCAGAGTGGAGACTTTGAGGGGACAAGCCAGAGCTGTTGGCCCAAGTCAGAGCTAACTCTTATTTTCTTCTCTTGCAGAGGAGGCAGGAAGAAAAGATTTGGCATTAACTGCACCGATGTTGCCTTTGAAGGATGTCCCCTTAGGTAAAGAAATTAAATTCTGCTCAGTTGATCTAGTCTGAGAAGCTTTCCTCTCACATATAAGAGGCTTATGCAGTGAGGTAGATGCTTTCTGACCTCAAGTCTCCTTTTGTGAACTTTCATGCGTGAAAAGTGATAGGCAGGTGCTCCATCACTCGTTATCCATACTTGTGGTACATCCTCTCCTTTTCAGTTGCATGCACTTCCTACTGGGAGCAGAGACAAAGCAGAGAATGGGAGAGAAATGCTTTCAGTGCCTGAGCCTCACTTCCTCCCTGAAGGGCTCACCTCCTTAGGATTCAAGCTTTCATGTATCTGTTTTTCCTACCCCCAGCACTTCCAGACAGAGCAGACAGATTTTCTCTCTCCTGCATCTTTGACCTTGCTGTATATCCACGGCATGAGGTTATCTAGGAAAATAGGAAACTTGCCTGTGGAAGTATGGCTAGTTTTCTGGCTCTGGCAGACACCTGTGGTTTTTCCCCAGTTACTTCCCAGTGGCTGTTCAAGCATGTTAGTGGGGCTGAGGAGGCCTGTCCTCACTGTTGGCCATGGCACACCTCCCTGAAGCTCCTTGGAAACGCTCCCAGTGCAGTGGGACTGTCATCAGCCCTACATGGCTGCTGACAGCCACCCACTGTGTGTAGCTGTGAGTGTGACCTGCATGTTCCCAGGCACACTCTCCTCCTCTCCCCATGCTGTGAACTCCCCCTGCTCCTCCAGACTGGGTGCACAGCTATAAATTATATTCACACCCTCTTGTCCTCTAAAAAAACCTTTCTTCTGCCCTTCCGCCATGAACACTGATTTTAGAGATGGGAACAGTTTGGTCTTCCTTGTAGGAGATCCATTAAAGTTAATTGAAGTATCTGCTATCAGAGCCAGAACTGATGCAACACACTTGTCGTGGTGAGAAGCTCTCACTCAGCAGTCCTAGGAATAAGTGACTAATTAGAGAAGACCCAGAAGGGATGTATGACTGCTGAATTAGGAATCTGTATGACTGACTGTAAGTAGTTCCAATATGTTTACTTTTATTCTACAGATCCAATAAACCCTTGCACTGGACTATGACAGCAAGAGACCATGATAGAGCCCTAAGAAGGTCAACACAACAGGTAAAACCCAAGCAGTACCATTAGAAATGTTTACTTTGGTGTATTTGACCCTACAATATTCCTCAAAACAGACTTATATGCACAGATAAAACAGCATTGACAACAAGGCAAAATGACTGATATGTAGCCCAGGTTGAAGAATAAGAAAGGAAATCCATTAACTCTGGTCTCATTCAACTAACTTGCAGTGTAAGGAAGCATGTTTTATACCTGGTTCTTACTACCAGCAGTAAAAAGTCTTAAAATCTAGCAGAGACGACTGAGTGTCCTCAGCATCTTACTCCCTTGGTGCCCAGCAATATAGCTGCCTATAAAAAGCTTGCTAACTCTTCCTTCCCAATGGGACAAAAGGAAAAGAAACTCAAGTAACTCACACTAGTCTCCTGCAAAACCTTGAGGCTTGTATTTGCACAGTGAAGTAGTCAGCCTTCACCTTAGCCTCAGGAGGTCCACATAAACTATCCCAGCAATTTTCTCAACTGAGTTGCAAGGTAGGGAATCTGCTTTTCAAAGTCCTTGCACCTTTTTTACTTCTCTTCATGACCTATTTTGAGCTCGATCATAACTTGTCATTTTTGCCCTCTTCCTTTACAAATACCCTTTCAGCATGTACTTCTCTGCCCTAGTCACATCATGGTGTATCTGCACTTTGGAATGTCGAGCTATTGTCCTGATGCAGCTCAACATCTCTCTGGAGTACAACACTGCTGTCAGGCCAGTGTGCCTGCCCAGCAGCACAGAGACGTTATCCTTCTCTTCCCTCTATGCTGTGTCTGGATGGGCATCATCAAAGAAGGTGGGTCTTCTGATTTTGCACGTTTGCCCTTTATGAGCAGAACTTACATCTCCATCAGAACTATGTTATTCTTCTGCCCAGACCTAACCTCAAATTTGTTTTCCAACCAGATGGGAGCCAAGCTAGAGCTGCAGCAGACATGAGTACCTGTACTTGAGAATGAAATATGTGAGATAAATTGCTACTTCAGTTACCCTGGAGGGATCACTGCCAGGATGTTTTGTGCAGGCTTTGTTTCCGTGGGAGGCCAGGACTCTTGTCAGGTGAAGTAAAATTAAAGGTGAGCACTCTTGAAAGTGTTTGCCTATATATGTCTGTGGATCACTTAGGGAAAGGGACTGGGAAGAACAGAAGGGAGAACAGCAGGTGACAGTTCAGAGCTCCAATAACATGCTGTCCCTGGAGTGGATGCACTTACAGGAGCCAACACAGTCGATCCCTATGGGACATATAAGCAGTGTGCAGTGTTGCTTAAATGGGACCACAGAGTTTAGAAAACTTTCTTTGAATGGTAATTTCCATGAGACACGTGGAGATGTTCTTCCCTTGCACTTCCCAAAACCCATTTATGATCCCATTGAAACATTTCCCATTGGAGCTTGCTTGGAACTCTTTTTCATGGCACTCTTTTGTCAAGAGAAACTATGACTTCTATTGTTTTATAGAACTCTTGTATTCAGAGCAGTGTTCAAGAACTGACTAATCTCTCCAAAATCACCAGGCAAGCAGGTAAGGACAGCTGAGTAAATAGAAGGCAAAGTAATTCTGACTGAGGCATTGTCAAGCTAAAATGTGAGTTCAGCTCAATAACGCAATCCAATGGCAGGCAAATAAATTATATGTAACACTAAAGAGGACTATTGAGTCATATTTTGTCTGCAGCCTGTGCTCAGTCTTCACTTTATGCTGATAAGCAAGCCTTTAAATCAGTCTCTTCTTTGCAGGCTGGGGCTGAGTCGCACCAGTGGCTGTGTTCCCAGTTCCTGCAGGAGGGCTTTTCCGGGCAAATCTGATTCCAAAAGCTCTCTTTTAGCTGCAGCAGTGCAGAGGCCAAATGAGACCCCTGTGAGTCCTCTATCATTTGGTTTCAGGATGGTTCTGGTGGCCCCTTGGTTTGCAACCCTGAAAATGGATCATTTATGCTTTACAGCATTGTCAGCTGCGCTGTTTGCTGTGCCAGCCCAAAGAAACCAAGGTTCTTTGATTTCAAGGGTGAGGATTTTCATGGACTGGGTAGGACTGCTGATGAAAGGTGAGTTTTCTTTGTCTAAGTGAGGTGAGTCCTGAATATCATGCCTTTGTATAAAATATCCCAAGTGCATTGAGGTTTTGTCTAATAGGCTTTTCAGGGCAGCTTAAGATGAAGGAAAAAAAGTCCAGGTGACTTACTGCAGAAAGTCTCCACTTCCTCCTCTTCCTCATGCCTCCCCCCTAAATAAAGCTTACTGGAAATTAGAATGGAAGGTCCAGAAGTGTAAGACTTGAATTTAACACTTTGACTCTCAAATCGATCATAATCTTTGAACAGATACTTCTATCAGTAAAAAGCAACTACTTGTGAAAATGCCTACCAGCCCCATGCTTTGATGGCAGAATAGTTTGGGAAATGCTGTAAACTGAACTTGTGCATCTATGGATCTAGATATAATTAGCATCGTATTCAGAAGTCTGGAGGATAAATTTTGCCAGAGAAAGAGTAGCATATGCTAGTGAATAAGGACTGATTGCATGACAGTGATGGCATCTTACAAAAAGAAGAAGCCCCTGTTCTTAAGCTGGAGGGGCTCTCATGCAAAGAAATGAGGGGAGCAAACCTATTTGAAGTGCCCCACGTGAACTCAGCATTGTCATACTGCTTTCCCTGAACCAACTCCCTCTCTCCTTCTTTCCCAGATGTTTCTTTCCTGCTGAGGCTTCTCAGGTCAAGGTGAATTTGGCTTTATAGTTTCATTGGCAAATGGAGAAATCCATCACTTCATCTTGTTTAATCTGATGGAATTTGAGAGATTTCGAAGAGGTACCAGACAGCTTCAAGTCTTTTTTTTTCCCCCATGTTAAATAAATAGATTTGTCATTCTACAGAAATGTTTCACTTTGGCTTGAAGTAGTAGCACTAGGATACTGCTGATGCAAAACCTTTGTATTCCAGAGCTTTATCACTCCTCCTTCCCTGCGTGTGCACACATACAGCCAAGTATGTTAGTGAATAGCTGTGATTGTCCCACAGCATTTCTTAAGAGGAAAAACCTAATCCTGGACAGAGTTTTTGTGTAGATAAAATGTAGCCCATCCTACATTTTATCCTTTTGCTGCCAGCAGAAAATAGAAGACTTCTGCTCACAGGAATAAATTTAATCTCCTTTCCCTGTATACTGAATAAAGTGTGCTGCACTTATGAGCAGGAAATTAAAGTATATATTAAAGAAAAGGGCATGTTGTGGATAATGCTCTATTCTCAGGTCAGATGAGCACTTGGATTCTCCTGCTTTGTGCAGCAGCAGCCAGTCTTTCTCCCTTGTGGCGTCGTTCATAATCCCACGCTGACCTAACAGAAATGCTACTACAGGTGCTGCTAAGGGAGAACTTTCTTCTAAACTAAAACCAGGTGACAAAACAAGTCATCATTTGTATGGTGATCATCAGCCAGACCAGCCCTACAGATAAGCTGGGAGCTAGCTAGATATCTTCCATACCCTTGGATCTGACACAACTGGCTCCTGACCACTGACTCTGAAGGCAGTAATGGCTTTCATGGCCAGGCAGTTGATGCAGGGAATTGCTCAGCTCTGTAGTATAAATCTTTCTCAGAGGTGGAGCCTGTAGTGTTGCATGCAGCCCTCACATACACTTTCATGCAAAAGGTTCAAAGCCCTGAGGGCTCTTTGAGCCAGATACTGACTCAAAGTATCAGTATACTGGTACTTGCCTCCTTTATCTGACCTTCATGTCATTGTCTTCCTATTGTGGGAAGTGCTTGGCCATGCTGACTATTCTGAGTTCTGTGTTAAGCTGCCTCTAAGCGTGCTGTGCCTCTCCTCAGATGCTGAGCAGAGCTTGCTGCAGGGAAGTGACAGTGCACCAGAGACCTCAGCACAGGAGCCCTCAAAGCTAACAGGAGAGGCGTGCAGGCAGGGGGACTGCAGAGCTGTGTGGAGCTCCCGTGTGCCACGGGAGGCAGTGCTTGGTTTGCAGAAGGCAATGGAACTGGTTCCGTTCAGGATCAGCTCTGGGTGGTAACTGCTAACAGGTCTGAGTTTCCTAACATCTCTGTGCAAGTGGATACTGCTCTCTGGACTTTGTCCTGGGAAGTGTGTGTGTACACAGGGAGAGGGGAGGGAGGGAGGCTGGTGAGCAGAGCCAAGGGAAGGAAGACCCTCTTGTAGCTAGAAGCAGGGGGCTTGCATAGTGGAGCAAGGATCCATTACCACTGATGCTGCAGAATTCCTTGGATATGTTGCTAAATCTGCTCTCTCTCTCCCTTACCATTCCCTTACCTGGAATAAGGTACTGCTTTTTTATCTTCCATGTTTTAGACTGTATTTCTCAGGGCAGAGAGAACTACTTAATTTCTTATGCATGTACTTCGCTTAAACAGAGCTACGGTCTTGGGTGAGACACTGTCAGCTTGCTGCTGCTTTTGAAGCACAACAGACAGCCCTGTCCTACTAATGTGGCTCCTCCTGGCTAGTGAGCGTTTAAATGTTTCTCCACATCCAACACTGTGTTGGAGGAAGAATGATGAAAAGGCTAAAGTACCCTCAGTTACTGGGAGACACTAGCTTTGGCAACAAATTGGAGAATTCATTTGCTCACGAATTTAAAAAGCAATCTGTTCAGGAGGGGACGTGCTACCAGTACTGCTTGCAGACTTGTGCAGTAGCCAGGCTGCTGGCATGCAGCGTGTGCTTTCCTCCTCTTCCCATTGGCATCCTTGCTGGTGCTCCACAACATCACACCACTGAGATAAAAATAGGTCCCCCAAAGTGGTAAGCAATAGGAGGTGGGCATGGTTTCTCTCCACAGGGAAGTGCAGCACAGCCAAAAACTCTGGGGGTATCATTAGCACAGCAGCTCCAGGGCCGGTTAGGAGAGGCTGGAAATGTGCATAAGGCTCTTGCCCACCCTGCAGCAGGCTTGGTTCAGCTGAGCTGCTCCTCTCTGGGTGAGTTCAAAGCCATGGCAAGCGCACGGTGCTGCAATGACCTGAATTGGGTGTTGACCTGAATTGGGTGTTGACCTGAATTGGGTGTTGACCTGAATTGGGTGTTTACCTGAATTTGGTGTCAACCTGAATGAAAAAACCAGCTTTTAAAATGGACCTAGAGACAAGCCCTTGTGGCTCAGCCTGTTGGGCTTTACCCTCTTCCAGGATGCAGCACCTGCACTACACTGGCATTCCCTGCTGTCCCCTGATGCCAGCACAGGGCCCTCACCCTTCAACAGTGCTGGGTATGTGCAGGAGCCCTTGTGCAAAACTGTGTGATTAACTCATTGCATTTAACTTAGACCGTGGTGGAAGAGGTTTGGATTTCTTTAAAGCCAGATCTCCTGGGGGAAGGGTACTCTCCTTGTGCTCTCTTCCACTGAGAGTTAAGGCAAGTCACTCTTCCCTACACGTGCCCTCTCACAAGCACTGCTATGTAAAGCTGTTCACAACACAGCACCTTCCTCAGGAGGCAAATGTTCTTCATCTCCCTTTTGGATTTGATGGATTTCTACTCAGCAGGAGGGCTCAGCTCCTCCCCTCTGTGGTCTCAGTATCCCGTGCAGGTACGAAGAGACACGGCGTGGTGTCAGCATCCCATCTGAGCAGAAAGCCCATAAAGCATTGGTGTGGGAGGAAGCACACTTAAACAGAATTCAAGCTGCTCTACAGAGGGTATGACTTTAAAAATTGCTGCCTTGGGAGACAAACAACCCTATTATGCTTGGTACTAAAGGGACATGCAGTTCTCATTAGTGATCTTGTTCCCCTCCTCCTGCTCTGTTATAACCACTCAGATGCTTCCAAATATTTCCCTGTTGATTTGGTCTCTTATTTAACGAGTGCTGAATCTGACTGCACTGTGTGTGCATGCAGCTCCAGGCTAGGCCTGCTCTCCTCCTGTGTTTCTGGAGAACCAGGGAGTTCATAGACAAAAGCATAATATTTCATAACTCTTGTCAAGAGCTGATCACAAGGTCAATTTAAAAAAAAAAATAATTGCATTTCTTCCTCAGTAGTGAGAGAGTATTTGAGGTTGGTAGGTCTGTTAGCCCAGCTACGTGACCAACTTGGTATCTGTTTATCTCTTTTCCAGGCATTGATTCAAAGCACAGCTCAAACCAAATTTGCAAGCAAGTCTGCTTTCCCCTAAGGCCTGGCAGCTCACTCCTTTGTGCTGCCTAGCCTGTGCCTCTGCCTGGCTCTTCAAGGTTAAGGCAAGAGGGCTGCCTTGTGATCATGTACACTTTGAGAGCTCCTTTGGGCTTGTACCAGCTTGAATGCTGGACCCTAAGAAATGATCCAACTGATAGGAATGCGTTTTAAATATTTATACGCATAGATAGAGAGATGCCCTACGGAGGTTAAGCCTTTTATCACTGTAGCCTTTGCAGTGACTGCAATATCTGTGCCCTTGCTAGTGATATCAGGATCTTCAGACTTCCAGAAAGTCCACTAATACTGGGGTAGGGGAGGAACAGGTTTAAAAAAAATTAGAAAACTAAATATTGGAAAACCATTTCCCACTAACTTTATTGACCTGCTAGACTCTCTTTGATCATGGGCAGGACTGCCAGGTTTTGTGGAAAGCTCTTACTGTCTTGTCTTAATGCTTTTATCACTGAAGTGCACATTTATCCACAGAATGTGCATCAGAAGTGGAGTTAGAAGAGCCTGGGGATTTATATCTGCTCCTTCTTCATCACGTTACGTGGGAAGCACAGAGTGCTCTTGGATACTCCGACTCTCTCTGAAGGGCATGGCAAAGATTATATTACTATAATCTGTCAATAACATCATCACTGAACCGCCAAGAGGAGTTTCTTGGGATTTATGAAGAGAATCAGAGAGCAAGAAAAGTGCGAGGTAACAACAAATGATCCAGCTGAGGACACTCAGTCCTAGAAATTTCACTCATTCACTTGGGCCAGTTTCAGAAAGCCCCAGCTGCATGGCTTCGACATGTTGGCAGCCTTAAGTTAAGCTTCAGAGCCCAGGCTGTAAGGTTGGCTGAAGACCTTAATCCCTGTGTCAGTGTGTCAGTGTGCTGCATTGATCCAGTAGGAGAACAGCCCTCTTAGTACCCTAGAGACCAGTAAAAGGGAGTACATAGAAATAAGCTGTGATGTTTGAGCAAACCCTCAGGGACACCTGTCTATATAAGTGACTCCTGACTTCCTATATTGTCAGCTTAGTTTTCAAAGTCGAGCCCCCTTCCTCCACACCCTCTGAGATAATCATGTGAGATGTAGTGATGGTACATATGATTTGACTCTTGGAGTTGGAATAAACAACACTGAGGCATCAGGGGCTGGGAAATAGGTGTGACTCTTCATACCAAAAAATATATTAACTTCTATGCAGAAGGTATAGTTTTGCTAACCATGACTCTGCTGAGGTGCAATCCCATCAAGCATCTAGCAGTCTAGATTAACAAAATCCTCAGAATTAAAAGAAAGCTAAATAAAAAAGAAAGGGAGAACTTCAACATTGTTTACTTGGAAGTTTAAGTTTCTGGAGGCCCCTCTGTCTGCATGTGTACAGCATGCTGTGCAGAGAAGCAAAATCTTGTTGGAAGTGCAGCGTGGCAAGGAGATGGAGAACATCACAGGAATTCCATTTCAAAATGCGTGGAGGAAATGCTTTTTTGTTTCCTGTTTTAAAGAGTCTGTACACAGAGTAGGGGAAAAGGAAGAAATGGAAAAAGTGCTGCATCGGGCAGAAACTTGGAAGCAAAAGGAATTAACTGGAAATTATTGGCACAAAATGTAAATGGGGAGGGGGAAGTAGTAGGAAATGAGTGGGGGAAAACTCAAGAAACTAGATCTTGCAAAGGTTTTATTGAGTGTGCTGAAGGATCTCTATTCCTTCCCCCAACATCTCCTCCCAGCCTTTCACTGTGGGTTTTTTCCTTCTCCTCCTTTATGCTGCCCCTGTATAGGTTTAATTAATTGTGGTTGCAGATGTTATACAGAAGAACTTCTTCTTGGTAGATACTCACACTTACTTACTGGTAGACAGTGTGGTGGAGAAATACACTGTGAGCTTTTGGAAGTCCTATGGATAAGTTTTAGTGTACATGTTCCCCAAATATTTCCAAAATTAAGTGATGCCTTTGGAGAAAGTTTTTAGATAATAGCTATTGTGTGTAGACCTTCATCCTCTTAACATCACACTAGTGGTGATGGCTAATGCTCAAGAGAAGAGGCCCTATTTGACTTCTGTCTTGGTGTAGATGAGGGCTAAAGGGAAAATAAGCTGTTCTTCCATGACATTTGAACAAGAACACTCTTTTGTTACCAAATACAGTAGTAATGCTTCCAAGTGAACTGTTAGAGCAATGGAACATGCTAGGAATGTTTTTGTCATTAAGGAACAAAACCAAAACCCAACAAATCTACAGTTTAGCATGTCAGTTAACTCTGAGTTGGGAGTGAAAGCACATAAGAGGAGAAAGATAGAGGATATGCTAAGGAGCTCTTGGAGCACTCCACAGCTATTTTCTTCCAAGAACTAATTTATAGAAGGCAATTAAAAAAATCTAAATCTGTGTCTATTACAGCTGAGAATAGCAGTTTAACTATCATAACTATTTACATGGAGGACAGAGGAAAATACTATCAGAAATGGGGCCATCAGTCAAACTTCTCCCTGAATAGGAGTCTCACAGATAGCTCCCTGGAGCGTCCTCCAGCACATAGGCTCACTGCTATGTAATAGCATTTGTTATGGCTGGCAGTTTTTCAAGACTGGGTATATTAAACTAGATTCCTATGACTATTTATATGCCAACATATTGAAACAGCCTGTTTTCTTTCCCCCCACCCCTTCTCTGGAGTTGGTGAATAACAGAAGTTTGTGGGTGCCTGTCTCTAAACCAAATTATTTTTAACCAAGGAACTAAAACACAGAATGAGGCTTTAATGTCAGTATGAGCTGGAACTCTAGGATGATGTTATGATAGGGGAGAAAGAGGCTGGAAAATTCAGAGAGCCAGTAAGTAACCAGAAAATAATTTAGTGTGCTTAACAACAGAAAGTACCTATCAGTGGAGATGGAGTAATGGCAGAAATTCCCTGTCTCATCCAATTTTCAATTTAAGCCCAAGAACAAACCCATGTGTAGTCGAGCAATTTTTCAGGACAGACAAAGAAAATAAAATGCCTAGACTTGTAGGTAGACTTGAGGCAGCTGATACTGTGCAGTAAACTGAGCAAACCCTTGCTGGCCAGCAGTAAGTCACCTAGTGCAGGACAGGGACCAGAGGTGCTGCCTCGTCAAGAGGGGACTGCCATGTTACTGGAGCTGAACATCTTTTAAATGTGAATAGTTCCTTCCTTTTCCACCTTTCCACAGAGTAACTTGTATGACTGTGGCCTACATTTCTCAAACGGTGTTTTTATAGGGATGTTGTGCTTGGATTTGCTTCTATCTGTTCTGTGCAGTACTGTGCAGTCTCCTGTGGTTCTCCCAAATCCCAGACCTGGGATGAAGATGGTGTTCTGCTTCAGATCCAAGGTACAGTCAAGCTGTACAAACACTTCTCTCTAGAGATTAACTGACATGTTTGATTGAAGCTTCGGGAACATACTTGTTTTCAAGATGCATTTATGGGCTTTCCAGAGACTTCACAGACAGATGTTCTCCAAACGTACGAGAAAACAGAGCTCTCTGAAACTCTAGCCTGTATAAAACTGTCTGATATGCACAATGCTGAATCTTGAAACCACTTTTGTAGGATTATAATGAACAAGATCTGACCTGGTAGAATGGGAATGTAGAAGTTTCTGTGATTGGTTTGACCTCTAATTGAACACATCTCTTTTTCCAGATGAACTTTCAAAAGGAGTATTTCAAGGTTTTGCTCTTCAGATTGTATCTCAACCATAATCTATGCTTTTCCATGAGGGTCACATAGGAATTCTTCTAGTTACTGGTCCAAGTCCTTCTAAAACTTAATGTTAAAGCTGAATTTAATGCTCTACATTCTTATTCTTTCAAGGACAAAAAACTGTCAATGCTCCAAAAATGCCCAAGCAGATGAGCTCGGAGTTGTCACAAGGCATAGATGTCACTCTTACAGATTGGGAAGGAATGATTCAGCCATTGGGATACCGCGTGAGATACACAAATGCCACCAGGTGAGCACCCAAGTTCTTCTGGCTTTTGTAACTCCCATGAAATCTGCAAACATCTGTGATGTGTTTTTTAATGAATCCAGGGGTGCTTCAGTTCATGTTAGAAAACTGGGCAAGTTTCTCAAAGAGAGTTGGGAAAGCTGGTCGGTGCCAGTATTTTGTTTGCAGCAAAGAGCAGACAAACCTGACACCTCTGGGAAAAGCTCTGACCATGTCAGAGGCCTGAATGTGGCATAACTGAAGGGCTAAAAAAGGGGACAATAAACTATTTCACTAAAAATCTTTTGGCACTTTCATCCATTTCCTTTTTTTCCTCCCTTATCGCGCTTAGTTAAGGTAAGAGAGAACTTTCCATTCAGGTGGCAATACCACAGACTTCTAAAGCATTTGGAAGGTTAACTTCAGAAGTAATAAATCATATGACTGAAATAGATTTGGACCAATATCCCGCCTTTGATTTTTTTATTTCTTTTCTTTTTTTAATGGGCATTACAATCCCTTTTGCCTTTGCTCACATTTTGATCGCTATCCCTAGGAGATCAGAGCCAATTGTTAAATATGCCAGCATTGTGACTTTGTTCTTTGCTTTGTGCTGCAGCTGCCACAGGAGAATTGTAGCCCCATTAAAATCCATTATTCGCCTTGAAGTCCTGGACTTTCAGGACTGAAAGAAATCTGTCTAATTGTCACAGCCAACTGGTGGTGTGTGAAGGATTTGGACTAACGAAAGAGTTACTCAGTAAAAGAGAGCTCATCTTAATTCCGGGGTGAGAGAAATGGAGGAGCTTAACCAAGTTTCTTTTCTGACAGACAAGGGATTTTTACATGGCACACTTCCATGCTCCAGGAAGGATTTCTGATACTTGGAGTTACTTCAGCTAGCCTAGTATCTTTCCCATCCTATAAGTATTTTTGCAATCAAACTTGTTGGATATAAGGTCCTTATAATGGCATGGCTGTGCCTTGGAACTATGTGAGTCTGTGTAGGATGCTCTTTCCCAGACTTTAACTGGAAGCATGAAAGTTGCTGTGTGTGTCTGAAGCTGTGTGCCAAAGACAAGGCAGCAGGTCAAAGTGATGGGGCCAAAGGGAGGGAAGCTTTTCCTACAGCCCTGCTAAGTGAGGGAAGGTGCCTACCTCACTAAGGAGCTATTGGCTTATGTAGGACATTTTCAGGGAAGTGAAGCTGTGTAAGTTATCTTCTGTACATGGAAGAAAAAGCACAGATTGGAAATTTGAACTGTTAAGAGCACTTATTGTCACAAGGTTCTTCAGTGCAGATTTTAGTTATGTGAGACGCTCCAAGTGGCTTATTCCCCAGAGGATATGGATGTTCTGCAGCCTTGTGAGCATTGCACAGTGTC
Source organism: Lepidothrix coronata (assembly GCF_001604755.1). NCBI lineage: Eukaryota > Metazoa > Chordata > Aves > Passeriformes > Pipridae > Lepidothrix > Lepidothrix coronata. The sequence goes on from NW_016690190.1 coordinate 6,416,989, forward strand.
TTGCACAAAAGAGCATGAGGGAGGTGTTGCCTGTCAGGGCAGGGATTTCTTCTGACCAGAGTAGTCCAGGCAGTGGGCATTTGCCACTAGTGATTTGTAGTGGTTACAGTGAGTGTCTCTAACTATATGTCTGTTTGAAGGAAGTCACCATTCTGGTTACAAGTATAGCAAGTTTTCTTCTGGCCATGTTTGTAGACTAATGCATGAGCTCAAACTGAATGACATCAGGATTTTGCGTTAATAAGCTTTTAGAAAGTGAAATCTTTTCTGCATTTTCTGCATTTTGAAAGACTATGACTCGCAGCTCTCAGGAGAAAAAGGCTCACAACCCATTCTGGTCTATTTTGCAGGTAACTTCAGTGGTGACACTTCCATCTACCCCATAAAATCTTGAGGTTCAGTAGTGACAGCGACTTTCCCTTCCAGGACTTCAGCAGCCATGAAAGGCTTTCTCTCAACTTCCTCTACTCAGGAAACATCATTGGATAAGTCCAATTTTGTTGGGAGGGTGGAGAAGTAAAGCCTAAAGTATGGCTGTTATATAAAAAAAAAAAATCTGTTCTGAAGAGAAATGGTGGTTATTAATAAGAGATCTATTAGAGATCTTGAGTGTTGATTGAATGCACAAGTAGTGATCTATTTACTGTGCTCATTTCCTGCTATAAACCTGTAAAAAAGAGATCCTGTCTTATCTGTTGCTCTCTATCTACCCCTTTCCATTCTGCTCTACAAAACCAGAATCCCCTCTCCCTGTGGTCTGTCTGTTATTCCTTCTACAATCTCTCTTCTGCTTCTCCACCTAGCAGGCAATAATGCTGCCAGGTGCTGCTGTTACCACTGCTTACCTCCCCAGACTTCACCTCTGCCCCACACCCAGGGAGCTACACAGTTAATTGGGCTCTATGCTTAAAGACCAAAGGAAACCTCCCTCACATTCTTATTTCCCAGCAGGGACAGAGCTGGTGACATGGGTGGACAGTTTTCTCTGTGAACAGCACTGCCCTGGCACCATTAAGCAAATCAGCACTTTGATCCCTCAGATCAGAGAAACTTGGAGCTGGAAAGATGTGTCCAATCTGACTCTTCTGTTTGTGAAAGCAAACTATTTTGCCTTTCTAGCAACTTGAGCCACATCTAATCCTCTCCCATGCCCCTTTCTTCTGTCCTACCTGTGCTCCCCACTGCTGTGTGAATGAGCACATCTGCTTGGGCAAGTGTGTTGGGCTTCAGAAGTAAATCACAGCAATTAAATTTCTCTTATTAAAATGCATCAGCCTTACAGCAGCGTCACCAGAGATCTGTTTGCTCTTTCATGCAAACATGCACTTTTCCAAGATGAACTTCAAACCCTAGCTCTGAAAATGAGGAGGTGCCTTTTCCATTCACCTGCAGCCTGGCTAAAAACTCCTCTTGTCTCAGATTCCCCTCCCCAGAATAGTCTGTAATCTCTCTGTATTTGTGTACCTAAGGTAAGATAGCACTCTCCTTTCAGGTCAGGAAACTGGAAGCATGGAGGTTGCTCACAAAGGTAAGACTAGTTTTAACTTTCCATAAACCTGATGAGAGGGAAGTAGTAGAAAGCCTATTAAAAAAAAAAAATCCTTCTCTTCTTTTTATGCACATTTTATATTTATGGCTTGGGAGTTAATCTCTGTCATGGGTAAGTGTCAACATTTGGGTATGAAATGGTCACCAACAACATTAGCCATGTCAGTACTAAATGTACTTTCTTAATTCTTCACATTCCTATTTTACTGTATTCACTTTCAATTCTTGCTACCAAGGCTGCTATATATGTTTGGAGAAATGCATGGATACTTGAAAGAAAAAAAAACCCAAACAACAAAACAAAACCTCACCAGAAAAGTCCCAAACCTTAGCTAAATCAAAAAAAAAATCTTAAATATGTTGAATCTAAGAACTCTGCACTTTGTATGAAGGCTTGAACTTTAGCCAGGTTGACCAGTCTGCCTGAAGCATGTTCCCAGCTGTCAGCCAGAGGGATCCTCAAGGTGAAAGTTTAAAATCCTCATCAAGCTTCTACAACTTTCATGTTTCCAGCAAGCTCGGCTTCCTTTCCCTCATCACCCCAAAAAGTATGCTGTCAGACCCACTCTCCTTTCACCCCAGTAAACCAGGGTGTGATGGTAGTCAATTTAATTTTTTTTGGAATTCCTGAGAACAATGTAGACTATTCCACCAAACCATGTAATAAAATGTTCACATCTCTAGAACATTGCATTCTGCATTTTAATCAGCTTTGTGGCAACTATAAATGTGAGGCAAAAGCATCATAGAATCATAGAACAGTTTGGGTTGGAAGGACCTTAAAGATGATACAGTTCCAAACACCCTGCCATGGGCAGGAACACCTTCCCCTAGACCAAGTTGCTCAAAGCCCAGTCCAACCTGGCCTTGAACACAGCCAATTTGTTTTGTCAGAAAAATCTTTCAGCATGTTCTCTGTGTTAAAGGAGCTTCCTGACCCTGCACTTCAAAACTGATGAAAACGTAGGATACAGAGGCCTCAAAATCCTTCTTGTAGAGTTGTATGAGCAGCCAACACAAAGTGAACTGGAAGGCAGCAGCCAGTGTTAAGTGAGACTCTGGGTCTTTCTCTGCATATGTCACTGTGCTAGTTTGGGCTGGGGCAGAGTTAATTTTCTTGAAAGTAGTTGGTGTGGGGCTGTGTTCTGGATTTGTGCTGAAAAGGGTGTTGGGTAATAGAGATGTTTTTTTATTACTGCTAAGCAGTGCTTACACAGAGTCAAGGCATTTTCTGCTTTTCATATTGCCCTGCCAGTGAGGAAGCTGGGGGTGCACAAGGAGTTATGAGGGGACACAGCCAGGGCAGCTGACCAAAGGAATATCCCATACCATATGGCATCATGCTCAGCATATAAAGCTGGTGGAAGAAGGAGGAAGTGGGAGGGAACATTTGGAGTTGTGGTGTTTGTCTTCCCAAGTAACTGTTACCCGTGATGGAGCCCNTTACCCGTGATGGAGCCCTGCTTTCCTGGGAATGGCAGAACACCTGCCTGCCAGTGGGAAGTGGTGAATGAATTCCTTGTTTTGCTTTGCTTGTATGCATGGCATTTGCTTCACCTATTAAACTGTCTTTATCTCAACCCACAAGTTTTCTCACTTTTCCAATTCTGTCCCTGATCCTGCTGGTGGGGAAGTGAGCGAGTGGCTGCATGGGGCTTAGTTGCCAGCTGGGGTTAAACTGTGACAGCCACAAAGCAGTGCTGTTGTTATCACACTGTTTATTTGCTGAATGTGCTTTCCCTTAAGCTGCTGTCTGAGATAATTTCAAGATACTCTTCCATGCTCTGATGAATTCAAAACTGCAGCGAGTTAATTCAGTGCTCACCCCAGGCACCCGACACTGGGTGGTAGTCCCTGTATCTCTGCAGTTCCCACTGCCACTGAACCAAGTACAGAAACATCCCTGAGGAATGACTGATTATTTAAACTAGTTTTTGGATTGGCTTGCTTTTGTTTAAAGCAGATGCTTATTGGGAGGAACGATTGGTCTCAGCGTGTAACTGACCTCAGATTAATTAATAACCACTGTCTGGAACCCGACACTACAAACGGGAAGCAGAAAACAAACAGTTTAAGCCATCTGTGCTAACTTTTGCTTGAGAGCTTGGCTGCTCTTATTAGAGGGTTGTGCCTTTTCCTGTGGCACACAGAAAGGAGAGAGGGAGTCCATTATAAAAAGGTTAGTTCCCATAGTGTGATCCACCAAAAGAGGGGAAATAGGGGGATGTGTTGTACCTCAGCCCTCAAAATTCTCAGTAGGTTTCTCTGTACCAGTTCTACCACTGACAAGATTTTAATGGATTTATTTTCTGTTAAACCTTTTTTCCCCCCCTAGATTCATCTTCTATTTTACTAGTTTCTCAGGAAAGTAAATACTCTTCCCTTCCAGTTTCATTCTTTTCCTTTCTTGTGCTGACATCTCTTGTGATCAGCGGAAGCTGGTAGTTGTGGGATACAGGTTGCTTATGTGCTCTTTAATTTGCTGTTACTGGAGATGGTTGGGAACACTGTAGCAAGCTGATTTTGGAAAATGAAGACTTACTGTAGTGGAAACACTTCATGAATACTGTTTCAGCTAAAAAGGTCAGGAAATTATTCTTATGTGGGGAATATGTTTTCCTGAAAAATGTGTGGAGAGGTGCTCACCCAGGACACGTTGCCAGCCTGTACACATCTTGCTAGCCTCCAGACAGGGCCATTACTATTGCCATCTTGTCAATCCTGGAAAAGAGAGATGGGCTTGCTGTCGATGTACATGCAGAGCTGCCCTCCAGCAGCTTAAACCTTCCTGTGTAGTATCCCGTGCTGCTTGCAATGGTGGCAGTGGAGATGGAGTATGGACTTTGATGTGTACCTGGTAATTAATGTATGCATGCAGTCCTGGGAGAGGTTGTCCTCTGCCCCCCCCTCCCCAGACATCCTGATGGCTGTATTAGGTACTTCCTGGCCTCAGGCAGAGGAACTACATCCTTCTGTTGAACCTTCATCTCTGTTTTATGTGGATTCCTATGATGGTGGCATAGGTCTCAGATGTTTCATCAAGATCTGTAGCTTCAACATAAGCTCCACCTGCACTGGGGCCTGGTGCCTGAGAGAGTGACTCACACGTCTCTGGACTCCCGGTGTTAATTGTAACAGCAGCAAAACTTTAGAGGTACAAGTCAAGGTTCTCTGTCAGCACAGCACCCAAAGCACTGAGACCTCCACTTGGATTCCCAAAGGTGTCTCTGTGAGGTAAGGTTATAAGTTTCAAAGTGTGAGTGTTGTTCAGCAGTAGATGCTGCAAGTGAACTGTGAACTCTTCCTGTTGCCTGATCTGTAGGGTTTTTTAGACTGAAATAATGTATTTGCTTTCCTTTTTCCTTGCCCAATGCTCAGACAGAACAGTTGTGGGGAAGCAAATACTTGTTGCCAGATGTGAATGATGTCAGTCCTCTGCTAGCGAAAGCCACGTGTACACGCTGTGGTCTTGGTGGGTTTCCTCTCAAAAGTGACCTGGCACTCCTGGAGCTGCAGAAACACATCGATCCAGGTACCATTTGTAGTCCCACCACATTCAGCTGTGCCAGGGGTAATGATTATAATAGGTTTCAGACGTGGGGCACAGTGTTTAGTATATGTATGGGAAGGGGGTTGGGAAGACATCTGTGTGTCTTGCACAGTGAAGGATGGTAAGGGTGAAACGAACAGCAAGCCTTCAGGCAGGATTGATTCCTCTTATCTGGCTAAAATACAGAATGAGGGTTAGGAATGTGACTTTAAGGTAAAAGTACAGGCTAGACATGACCTAGAGAATAGAAAAGATCACCTATTCTACCTGTCTTCCCAACCTGTTACCGCTGTACTATGACATCATTAAAGTTAATGAGCCAAAAATAAGCAGGCATGTCCCAAGGGAGCTGTTCTTTTTTTTTTTCTTCATAAAGACTGGTATGTACAGGACTAACATAATACGCACCTCTGTGCTGGTAGCAAAGTAATGTTTGAGATAGCAGGAAATGAAATTTAAAAGAAAGATGTTAAGTTGCCTATACCCTTTGTCTAAACCCCAGAATATTCTTGTTAGAGGAATATTTTGCTGCAGTATATAATTTAGATTTTTATAAAAAAAAGTGCCAAGCTTGGACAGAGCTGAGAGAAGTTACTCCTTCCAATTTGCTGTGTTCAGCTTGGGGCAGGACCTGGGGGAAGGAAAGGATAAAAACGGAAGACAAATGTTAAGCGTTAGGGAAATGTAATGTAAATAGAGCCAGTGCACAAGCACAGAGCATGTGAATAAGGAGGCTTTATAGCACATGGATCTTGCCATGTCCTCTTAATAGTATCCACAAAGAAAATACCACAGTTCTTCAAAGAACTGTCTAACTATGTGCACTGATGATGGGAGGCTTCTGCACTGAAGGAGTGAAGTCCTGGGTCAAACTGGCTTGAGGAAAGTGTCTTCCTTCAAGGCCCTGGATCCATGTCACTTTGAAGGGCCTCCTCTCTCATATTCTTAGAAACAGCCTTCAAAATATGTTCAGTTTGACTGTGCTGTGGCCTCAAACAGTGGTATCAGGAGAAAGCCTGATCTGACTCATTAAAACAGTGCTCTTGGGCATCCAGCGAGTACAGCAAGGGAACATATACATTATTAAAGCTCTGTCTCATCTGTTCTGCAGTCTTGTTGTGGGATATTTGGGAGGAGGGGGGAGATGAAGCAACGAGTTAAAAAGCAAGAAAAGCAGAGGGCTGACAGAAGTAAGAGCAGGAAAGATGTACCTGGTGTTGATGAGAATTTGCTTTCCAACACAGACAGTTCAACAGGAACAATCAGCTGCTGGCACATTGTGGAGAGGAACAAACACTGCTGCAAGATCTTAACAACAGGATGGGGAGAGACAGGAGCTGACAGTGAGTACAGGTTACTCTGACATCAAAGGGCATCATGACCAATCGAGGGCAGTGCCAGCTCAGACTGAGAGCAGTGCCAAGAGAGATTTCTCCTCCTCCCTAAGTGTTGCCTGCAGTGTATGAAACATTTTCCACCTAGAAGCCAGGCTGTCTCTTCTGTTGGAAAACCGGGAAGCTTTGGGAAAGGCAAAGCCAAGATGGAAGCTAAGCAAAGGGGAATGAACTCAAGGGAGATGAAATCACACTGACAGTGAGTGTCCAGGGTCTCTGGCCCATGTCACCACTGCTGCTTGGCAGCGTGGTCATATACCTCATGTCTCCTTGGGACGTCTCAGTGTCTGGGGAGGAGAAACTGCTCCCCCATTTGCAAACTGAAGACAGCTGTACCACCCCCTCATTCCAAACAGCCACTGACCCTCTTCCAGGAGATGTGGGATACACGTGCCTGGGTGCAGCTGGCACAGAGCTGGTCTGTGTCCTGTCTGACTGCCCCTGTGCCAAAGTCTAGCACAGACAGTGGCAAGGAATCACCCCACTTACCTGGCTGGAGGTAACCTGGGACAGCTGGTGAGTTCATGACAGACTTGAGGATGCTGTCAGAAGATTTGTGCGTGCTCATCTGTGCCCTGCAAAGAGGCATCCATCCCTGGTGGCAGGCTACCTTTGCTCTCTCTTAGGGGCTTGGCCCAACATTTCTGGTATTTTGGTGACCCATGCAAGAGGCAAGGATGAGTTATGGGGACTATAGGCCTCAACATATCATGCACACTTTCCACTGTTGACTGACACCCTATTACTGCTCCTGGCTGATGGGCTTGGCTCCCCTTGATCCAAGCAACACAACAGCAAAAGCCAAGGTGGCTCCATACAACTGTCTGGAGAGTGACTCCTCCTGAAGCACATGAAATACGTGAAATACATGAAATACATGAATAACACACATGCAAAGGGATGTAGACCCCAGGCTGGGGTCTGTCCCCAACAGTGTGTTGATTGCCTCCCAGGAGCAGTTAAAAGGCTGTGATTCCTACCCCTGTAAACTCCCTGATGATGTTGGGTTTTCCAGGGAAAGAACTGGTTGCCAGGCTCTAACAAGTGGAGATCTCTCTCCTTTCCCATGAGGCCTGTGCTATGGGAGACTCCTGGGGACAAAATATTGAAGATACTAACATCTGTGAGAGAGTTACAGGGGCAACTTTTAGCACAGTGTGTAGCTGAGAGTGTGGAATGTGCTGCAGACAACCACGACACAAAGCCATGTCCCTCCCTGGCTTCCTGGATGTGGATGCTTTTGACACTGCTGACAGGTGATAACCCCTTGCTTTCTCCTTCTCTTTTCTTCCCCTTTTCCTTCTTTCAGGGAGATTCTGGGTGGCCACAGATCTGTTTGTTTGACAGACACAACAAGCTGGTCAGTATTGCAATCTGAGGCAGTGACAAGTGTCATCCAGGGTCCCTAACAGTCTGCACCAGGGTTTCTGCCTTCAGACACTGGATTTCACCAGTCACAGAACAAAATATTTGATTAACTAGAACAAAAGCTTTTCAGGCTTTTGTGCATTTTTGCTCAGTAAAGAGGATGTCATGTATACCGGGTTTGTAACTGGGATCACGTCCCTCCAAACCCTTCCTCTTTGGAAGTTCAGACTTGAGTGCTCTGTTTCAGAAATCCTCTTTTCTACTGCAGTAAACCTTGCGGTGCTGTGGCACTGATATCAATTCAGTTCCTGAAAGGTGCCTAGGAAATATTATCCTTCAGCGTCTGGGTGCATGGCCAGTGTCAAGTCCTTTACACAGCTGGTATTCATCTGTCAGAATTGGTATCCGTGTTCCTCTTGGATAATCTGATTTACCAGAGGGAAGTAGCTGCTGCAGCAGCATGGGTAGAGAAGATGGACTGCTTTGGCTGCAGTGTTGCTTTGCTGGAAAGGAAGTGATCTGAAACTTGGTGTGATAGCTCATCCATTGTAAATATGCCTTCACATTTCAGAGAGATTTATCTATGCCAAGCTTTTAGTTTTGTCTCTCCTATTAGGAAGACCATACTGACATGATTCCATTTGCTAGAAGGTTGTTTTTTCTTTTAAATATACCTTCTTGGGGGCGAAAAGGTAGTGTCTGACTTACCTAAATTTTCCTGTGAGCTGGTAGCTCAAAATTAGACTTGGAAGTGAAATGTGCTTGTGAAGAAGGATTTTAATGCTCAGCCCTATCACATGTATGAATAAATTACAAACCAGGAAACTTCTGCCTGCATCCATCTCCTCTGGTTTCAGCACTACTGTGCACTACATACACATCCATTCTTTAAACAGAAGATAGGAAGCTCTTTTCCATCTCTGTGCTGTATATTGTAATCCACTTAAATATGGAAATATAAACAGAGGAGTTTATGTGATGAAGCAACATGATGTCATGTAAACAAGTGAACTTAGCAACCATCTGCTGCTAAATGGCTGAAGAACTGCAGCCTGCCCTTACACCAGGTCATTCAGGTACATAGTTAATAGTTAATACATACACACATACATACATACAATACTTAAAAAATCGTGTGTGTAACTTTTGATTTAGTAGACGTACCAAATACCAGTGTCTCTGTTGCTTAAATGAAGCCCTTCTTTCTCTTATCCACATCCCATACTGCTTTTGCAAAGAAAACCTCATATTCTAGCACAATTCAGAAAACATCAGTCAATCTGTACAAAAATAATAGTTCTCCTGAACTAGCAGAGCTGTAAATTGCAGTATTTTGTCAGGCTGCTGTTGCTGATGACTGACTTGTTGTGTTATAACTAACTTTAAAAAACTGCTCTGCCATCGTGACAGCAAATATGTTGTGGTTTTGGCTTAAAGATGTGATTTCCACAATGTGTCTTCAGCTGTGCAAATAGAGCAGCTTAGGGTTTGTAATTTAGTGCTGTATCACAGACCAGAGAGGCTTCCTATCGTGAAAATAAGTGTGGCCTTTGAAGGTTTCAGTCAGTGTGTTATTCCCCTAAGATGTGGAGGCAGGATGGGTCACCATGCCTGCTCCTGGTGGCAGGGAGGTAGGCAGAAGGAAACCTGTCCCCAGGGTTCCTGATGTGCCAGTTACCACTTCTTATATCTGGAAAGAGGATGTGCTTCCCAGTGAAGTGACAGCCTTGTCCTAGGAATAGTCCTGTCTATGCCCTGGGAGATTGACAGAGCTGCAGGGTGAAACCAGGTTCTGGGACATGCTTGTGGTGGCAGCAGAACCCCCTGGCCTGCCACACAGGAATTTATACCTTAAATTTCACTGGGAGAAGAGTGTTAGGAAAGCTTCTGGCAAACCTGAAGGAGAGAAATTAATACTCCTCTGAACATTTTTTTTTTTATGACATAGAAAGGGGCAGCCAGGTGCTGAGGGGTGTAACTGCTAATCTGCTAAGGAAAGTGTCACCATATAAAATAATTTGGACTTCCAGTGCAGAGCTAAAATTGAAATGAATATGTAGGATATCTGCTCTTTGTGTTGTCCCTCAAGATCTGCTGCCTGGTCTCCTTTTGGACCACCTATTTGATGCAGAGGCATTTGGTAAGAGAAGAGACACAATCCAGGTTGAGGTGCAGCACTTTGTACAGAGGAGCTTTCCCTTTCCAGCTTTCTACAAGTCTGGATCTTATATTATAGATTTACCTCTGAGGGAAAGGGAACAGCAGATCCAAGAATTATTTGCATCTTTTGAAGGAAGAGGCACTGCAATATTGAAGAAGGAGGCATAGATGTTGGGGAAGGGTTGCATAATTAAAGCATGACAAGTAATTCCCATAAGTGTGGACTCTAATGAGCTCTTTTCTCTAGTTCTAGACTTGTTTGAAGCAAGGGTAGATCATAAATTAATCTATACAGCACTGAGGTGTGATTTTTGTTGGTTTTTTTTTTTTTTTTTTTTAGCTCTTCACTGCAGGACAGCAGCTTTACCACACTCCAAATGCTATTCCTGATTCATCCTTTCAGAAATATCCATGCACAAATCCCACAGCACTGATGCTTTTATGCTTAAAGAGGGCACAGTAAGTATTTGCTGCACCAGCTTTAACTCTTCTATGCCATTTGGCTACAATATCAACACAGGAATTTAAAATCAGGAGAAGGTTCTCCTGACCACCAACTCCTCCACCAGCCCAAGCTGCAGTTCAAACTAACCTGGCTTTTTGGTTCCTTGGGCTCCGGGGGTTGTATATTAAAGTCTGGGGAGAGAAGGAGGGCTTCTGCCTGGCATTAGCTGGATGTGCTTGAACGGTGTGTGTGAGCTTTTTATGGCACAAGGAATGGGACTACGAAATCCCAAACAGATTTCTCATTACAATTTCTCAAGTAGCTGGGAATGCAGCACATCCTGATGCTGCTATAAATGTCCTTCTCTTTGTTGCTGCACAAAGTTGATTGTCCTATCAAAGAGGGATGTTCTATGTAATTGCAATGAAGATGTTCTCCTGATTCATTGCTCTCGCTTTGTGGATTTTTTTGTCTTTCCTTAAAAGTAGCTTAACAAGAAACTACAAGCTGCTGGTTTTATAAGCAGAGATTTTTAAAATTTTAGCAAGTGCTGGATTAAGATGAGTGGCATGAAATTTTGATTACTTTTTTCTCCCAAAAAAGCTCGTACTTAATGTTGGGGCTCAGATACCCTCCTTTTCATGCTCTATGTAACCTGTCACATTTTTACATGGACTGAGAGGCCTCCAAGAAGAATCTGTAACTTTTGACATAACTAAACCCTTACAAACTGAAAAGCAGATCTGTACATCCTTGAAGCAAAACAGCCTGAACTGGCTGGAAGCTGTTGTTTTAGCATCTACATTTCATTGCAAGAGCCAGTTCTTCATATGTGTATTTTCTTTGCATGCAGAATGAATGCACTCACATACTAATAAGGATCAGTTGCTATTTTCTTCTCAAGACACATACAGGATTTGATCTATGCTTGCTGTACTCTCTGCTCTCCCCTAATTTAGTGGCACTGTTTATGTAATTGCTGCTTTTCTGATTAAAGTGCATGAGTACAAGCTGAAGGTTTGACACAAGGCAGCCAAAGCTTTTTAATTGCCTTTAGCTTGCCTGTAGCTGCAGCACAGCTCTTTGAATGCAGCTGACTTGCGAGAAAGTCTGGGAGAGAAATGATGCACTTTTTATTTATGCTTTTTCTTTGGCAAAATTGCTCTGTGAATTTTTATCACCTAATGGTTTCTCTGACACTTTTAAAAACTGTGCAGCTTCTCACCAAGAGACTATTTTATATGAGACTTGGGCCAGTAAACCATTTCTGTGATCTGGGAAGTGCTATGCTTCCTTCACAGAGCAATTCATTTTGAAATTAGCTGGGCCTGCCTGCTCAAGAGGAACTCACAGTTGCTTGGCTGGTAGTCCTGAATGGACCTATTAAATGCCATATTTCTGCAAAAAAAACCCAGCAAAAATCTATTGCTGACTAGCAGGTCCTGAAATTCATGCATATCAAGGGTAGCATAAATAGTTTCAGTGTGCGATTTTGGAGAGAAAAGTGGTCTCTGGCTCAGTAAATACTAACTTCTACCCAGTCTATTGAAAAAGGTGGTTATATAAGGTAGGAGTCAGCTGGGGCTTCAGCAGAGCTTGGAGGAACTGGCTTCCATTCAAAATGCCTTTTAAAATTCACAGCATTTAGTGATATGGTTGCTAATTTACTTGCCCTGTACTAAGGTATGGCCAGCCTTGTGTTTCTCCCATGTGGTTCCAAAGTACAGTCTGAAGCTCCAGGTCCTTTCTCTCCCCTGTCTAAGGCATCTTACAGAAATGCTATCACCCTATATCACCCCCACTGATGTACAAGGGAGGTCTGGTCCAAGGCAGTTTAGATGGGTCACTGCTGCTGCCTCTGACCAGCAAGGTGGAGTTGTGCCAGATTCAAGCACTTTGAATTCGTGTGTGTGAAAATCAGTGTGTTATGGGTAGATGTCTGCTCACTACAGTGAATTGTAGTGGCAGGCTCCTATCAAGTGATGTGCTGCTTTCCACTGTTTTCAGACAGAAGTTTCCAGCATGAATCCTAAACTGTATTTAACTTGCCTTTGCACGTGAGATTTAGTACTTAGAAGGGGACAGGAGACCTGGAACACTACAAGATACAGTGAATAGAAGAGGCGTAAGGAATGTGCGCCATAGGCAGAGGATGGGGACTCATATGTAAAGGCACGAGAGCAGGAGCACACAACGCTCTAAAATCATGACAGACTCCATGTTCAGACTTGCAAGAAAGAGAGCAGGTTCCAGAAGGAGAGGGTACAGATGTTTTATTTGGGAGTGAGGGCTCTTCAGTCCTAGCAGTAAGTTGGAGAGTAAAACTAGGTCCTGAAGACTTGCAGTTGGTCATTGATGAAGACAGTCCATGACAGATTTCCCAGGGTCCCTAACCACTGCTATTTGCCCCCTTTCTTTCCCCTGACCATGGAGAAGAATCCTAGTTAATGGAAACTGCAGGCAGTGCTCAAACTGGGTTTTGAATTTTCATGATACAGAGCTACCCTAAACACTAATGTCGGTGCTCAGCCCCCATCCTTAACAACAAACTACATTTGTCTTGTCCTGTGCCCTGGGGACACATTCTGCATGTGTATATTTTCTTTTGATGCAGAATGATTGCACTCACACACTAATAAGGATTAGTTGCTTTGTGTTCCCCTGTTATATGTGAAGGTACCACCAACAGACACCATTTCTTGAGGAACTGGCAGCACTGGCTACTGTTGATGCTGTGTGGGTTGCAAAAAGGACCTCGCTCTGCTGTGAGCACAGCATTGCTTGGGATATCTGGTAAAGAGACCAGTTGGGAGGGAGCTATTCTCACTATGTGATCAAGGAATTAAAACGCTTCAGTGGGGGCAGTTTAAGTTGAATTCCTCAGTAATTGTCCCTCTCCTTTCACAGAAGTTGCTCTGGAAATACAGTTCCTGTGAAAAGCTTAAGGAGCATCTTACTCTATCACTTCCTTCTCTAGCTCCGCTGGAATTCAGTACATTCTTTTTCCTCCAAAGTAAAAGTATGAAATTTAGCAAAAGTATGTGCTGTGTCCTGGTCCTCCCTTGTAATTCCCTGGGAGTTTTGCCTAGAGGTGACCGGGTTGTGTATATCCGGGTTGTGTATATGGTTCCGTACCAGTTAGGAGTCTGGAGAGTGCTGGAAGCCTTGTCCAGCTATGTGAGCCTTTCAGAGTGGTGATGCAGAAGGAAGAATACAATCACCTGGATTGCAAGAGGCAAAGCAGAGTTAACTGTTTAAAAAATAAAACAGACTCAATTATACCGCATATTTCTCAGAGTAGAGAACCATGATTTAGTTGCTTGAGGGTTTTTCTTGTCCACCTCTTTTTTATTAAGCTCATTTTTCTTTATTCCTGGCTTGTGACAGCTGAATCAGTTTTCTTGAGAGGGAGATGAGTGTGTGTGTGCCAGGTGACCACGTTTGTTTATTGTGATGGTGATTGAGTCTTCCGGCTGGATTAGAGTAGTCACAGATGCTCAGCACGTTGGATCACAGCCCTAATTTTGAACATGCATGCTTTTAAGTATGCACTTAACTAAGAAATGCTTCAGATCAGGTTACTAATGTTTTATCTTCGGGCTTCCCGTAGGTATTTCCTCACTTTCCTCCTCTGCTGCCACCACGTGGACATGTCTCAGTGTTCATTAAGGTTTGTATTAATCTTTGAGAAGCATATCCCCAATCCTTGTTTGTATTGCAGTTTTTAACTGTACACAACATGTTTCTTCATTTGCCATGAAATTCAGCTGGGAAGAATCTGACATATTAAAATAACAAAGCAAGGAGAGAGAATCTCCATCATATTTTACTTTCCCATTTTACTGAAAAAGTTCCAGAAGGTGTACGTTTTTCACACTCTAGAAAAGGTTATGCAGAGTAACTGAGTGTGCATAGCAAGTTACAAACATCAGACAGAAGCTTTACAGGCATCTCAATCAAAAGTCAGGCTCAAGCCCGAGCACAGTTTTTCCAAAGGGCTGCTCATGAGACAATTATATGCAGAAGAATCTGTGTCACTGAGGGCTGATTGACTGGCTTTTATGTGCCATACATTCAGCTCTGAAAATTGCACTTGGGACTCGACACCATTCATGCAGTCCTGGAAATACTATTTTGAGAGCAGAACTCTATTAAAATTGCCAACATGGAGTTCTGGAGAAGAAGAGGGAGAAATGAAGATATCTGGTGCAGCTCATGCAGTTCAGTGACAGAACAGCATTGGAGCAGCAGCACAACCTGGATCCTGTTCCCCTTCGGACTTACTGAGGCCAGAGCCAAGTGGATAACCATATTTGAAATTGAATACAGACAAAGATAATGTAATTTTATATTGAACTATAACTTATTTTCCTATATTTCTCCATCAATAACTTCCAGCATTAAACACATCATTTATAATCTGCTGCTATAAAAAAGCAACATACAGATGCAACTCTGTTAGAAGTGGTGGCATCCTGGGGCAGGTCCTGCAACCTTATCTTCTGTGAGGCTAACTTGTTTCAGTATTGCACATGAGCAAACCACTCACCAGGTATTTATTACTTTGCTTAGTGATAGGGCATCAGAAAGGGAAAGAACAGTACTCTTTTCCTCTGCAACGAAATGTTGAAAGCAATGAAATGTTGGGGTGCAGGACTGATCTTGTCCCCTGTCCCCTTTCAGTCCAGGATGCAGTTTAGGGGTAGTTGCTGGAAGTAAATCCCTTGAGAGTGCTTTCTCCTCACTTTGTATCAGAGAACATCCTTCTGAATGGCTGGAGTGGAGCAGTCTCGTTTGATCAATTTACAGCCTTGTTAGAGGAAAAAAGTTTAAATGAAACACAGACTTTAATGCATCAAATTCTGCTCTAGGTGTATGGGAAACTTGTTCAGAGTGATAAATCAGCTACCAGGACAGATTACAGCTGGGTTCAGTCCTTGATATTAGCCACATAGCAGGTTGTTCTGTGTGGTTACAATACCTACAAGAATAACTGAATCTCATGTGGTTTTATCCATTACAATAGCTCTGACAGAGCAGGTTTGGCCCTGGGGCTGTGAAGTCCTGGTAGAGAATTGCTATTCAGTCTCAGAGAATCAAGAATGACTTTCTATTCTCTCTCTCCTTCCTCCCTCTACTGGCCGACAGAATAAGATCAGAACACATTCAGGATTTTCTTTTGCTCTTCAGAGACATCCTAATCCAGAATTCAGCAAAACTTCCAGCTTTGACTCATCTTGAAGGTAGAATTGAATGAGCTGAAACAGGTGCATCAAAGACCTACATGGGGTTTCTGTGCTGCTCTGGGGCTGTCTTTGGTTTCAGCCCTGGGCTACCATCTGTCACAGGAATGTTCTAAAAAGGCTGATGTCCATGAGTGCCTTAGACAGAAAATGCCCTGAGAGAGAGCCTGGTGTACTTGGCTGCCTGGGGCCAGGCTGACCATTATCACTCCAAAACTGCAGAATGACCACAGGGTCAAGGCACCTCTGGAAGTCTCCAGTCCAACACCTGCCCAGAGCAGGGTCACCTCGAGCAGGTGGTAAAGGGCTGTTTCTAGTGAGGTTTGAATATCTCCAAAGATGGAAACTCCACAACTCTGGGCAACCTATTCCAGTATCTGGCCACTCTCACGGAAAAAAAGGTTTTTCTTTCATTTCATTGGAATTTCCTGTATTTCAGTTTGTCCCTGTTGCTTCTCATCCTTCCATTGGGCATCACTGATAAGTGCCTAGCTCTATCTTTACTCCTTCCTACCAGGTGCTTATACATATGGATAAGATCCCACTGAGTCTTGTCTTCTCCAGCCTGTACTGGAGTATGGGGTTGTTTCTCCTCTCAATTTTGGACCATCTGAGGGTGCACTTTGCCTTCTTGTCTGGGTCATTTATGAAGATGTTAAGAAGTATTGGTCCCACTATTAATCCCTGGGGTCTGCTGCTGGGGACTGGCCTTCAGCTGGAAGGGAAAAAGAAAACACATCTCAGAAGCCACGTGTTGGTCTCATGTAGTGCACAGATCTAGGACAATAAAATAAGTTTCCTGGTGGCATCTCTACATGCAGTGAGGTGCATTTATTGACCTGTGCAACAGGGATGAAGCCTTCTGAGTGACAAACAGTGCCAGTGCTTCCTATTGGAGAGGAAAATTCGGGCACAAAAACTTTTAACCAAGCTGGTGTGGGAGAACCTGATGAACTCTTTCCCTCTCTGTTTTCCTCAGATCTTGAGATCTCACTGTGCAATGTATTGACAACATTACTTGGAAGGACACCATAGCCTTTACTAGATGTTTCCACCTCTGCAATCTGTATCATACCTGTTCCCTTGATAAAACAACTTTTGGACCAGAGGAGTCAGTGTTCACAGGAACACAGCCTGCATCATTCTGTTCCATCTAGAAGCTTTTGGGGCTGCTAATATCCAGATGCAAATACCCAGGATTGGTGTTAAATACTTTTGCACCTCAGAGTTTTAGGCTTTTCCTTCTAGATTGCTTACTGGTTTACATTTTCTGAAAAGCAATCTCTGAGTATAAAATGAGATGATATAGCAACAAACACTTTTCAAAGTCTGCTTCTGCTGAAAGAAAGCCCGTCCAGCTGCATTAAGAGAAATATGAGCCTCTTAAATCTGCTCACCACCCCAACAGAGGGAAGTTATATTCTGTTCTGCCTTAGACAATTTAGTAGCAGCCATTTCAAAAACACCGTTCAGCATCTTAAAAGCAAACATGCTTTTGACAAGACTTCTAACAAAAAAAAGGACCCCCATAAAAAGCATGAGTAATAAAAATTATTCTCTTAAATATAAGAGAATAACTGGTGAAATAATGGGGGATATACTGGACTAAAGTTAAATTTTGCTATCTTTTTGACTATCACCTCAATGTGTGGGTAAAAAACCTCTCTCCTGGTCTGTATGAGAGTTATTCAGAACAGACCTACTTTAGATTTAATATACTTCCTAGACTGACGGTGAGAAAGGCCATTTTTAACCATCTCTTTCACCCTTAGGAGAACTCTTGGTCATTCTTCCCAGCTTCTCTGAAGTTTTTCATCTATGGTAGATTAACTGTTTCACAGCTTTTCTTCTGAGAGTCTCAGAAGTATCCTGTGTATTGTGTTAAGGTGCATTTCTTATAAGACTTTTTGGAATCCTCCATCTTGTAGGTTCACCCCGCTAGTGAAAGCAGTTTTGAAGACATAACCTACAATACCTTTGGCAATGTTTTATATGGTGATTCTAATAAAACACTTAGTGGTCTCTACCTCTCCTCCTCCTGCAGTTTTTCACAGGACAATAGCCCTGCCTCCACAGATCACAAGCGATCCTGTATACTAAGGAGAAATCCAGGATACACAGCTGTTTGGGATTGCCATAATTTTCACCATCAAAATACTTGTTGCTCTGAGGTATGTTTTAAATTTCTGCAGAGGTCTGTGAGGACACAGTTCAATCATCACCTTGCCAAGACAAAAATTAAATATCTCAGTTCTAATCTGAAGTTTTTGCAGTGAAGTGGTGCCAGTAGCATGTTTACTCAGAGCAAATTAATGTGGATAGTCATAAGCAGTGGTAACAAATTTGTTGGCCTTTTTTTCCTGGATAAGTATGTAATGTAACAGCAATGCAGAGGGCCCCTGAAACACTGGTATCCTGCAGTGTCTGTTGTGGCTTCAGATAGTTGAATCCTTTGGAAACTTTCTGCAGAAAAAGGAATATAAAGGATTTTGAGATGCATTGGTGTCTATGGGATGACATGTGATGAAAAATGCCCAAGTTCTATCCAAAGCTTTCAGGTTTGTTTCTTGCCAAGCACATCATCCATCAGATGATGAGCTCAGAAGTTATGGATTGCCACGTTAAATACTGGGGAAGTAATCCCTGGAGGACTAAACAAAAGCCATGACTATTTCTTACTCATATAGGAGAATTTGAAATACTGTGTTTTCCAGTTGTAGGGCTGGTGTGTTTCCATTACTTACTTCCCAAGAGATCCAAGGGTGTAATGAATTGTACTGGAAAAGCAGATTTGGCATTTTGTTGGAATATCCAGGTGCAAAGTCTGGAATACTAAATTTTGCTGGGAAGAGTGATGGAAACCTCCCTGTTTCTGGAAAGCATCGTATCTGAGTGTTGCAGCCATGGGAAATACCTTCCCATGTATGGAATTTAGGAAGTCATTCCAATCAGCTCAGCAATAACCACTGCCTTCTCTCCCTTCTGCTTATAGAGGAACAACTCTTTCAGTCAAGTAAACATGCTTGAGTGTTTTGTACTGGCATGAGCGATTTGTATTTCTTCAGGATAAAAGCTCTTTGCTCCCCCAGTCCCCATCCTGCTGTCCATCCACTCAAGAGGTTTGCCTGAAGACAGGCAAAAAAGTTGTTGAGTACCTCTTGAGTACCTCAGCCTTCTCCTCATCCATTGTTACCAGTTTTCCAGCATTGTTTATTGGTGGGGGTGTGGTGTGTGAACAGTTGTCCATAAACTTACTCAATAGTTCCTTTGGATTTATACGCTTTCAGATGTTCCCTTTTCTTAAAAAGACAGATAACCTCTTTTTCTTAAAAAAAACCCCAAACCAACCAGAACACCCAACTTCCCATAAACAGTTTCCCAAGCCTTCTGGGAGTATGAGGCAGCTGGACCTTCAAGACTGCTGCATATTCTTCTGTGAGAGCTGCAGTTAACTCTGGTAGGTAAACACTGCTAACACACCCATGTAGCAAGAAGTATTGTGGGTTGTAAAATACCTCTGTATACTGCATTTTCAAGTGCTGTTAAATTGCTTTACAGTATTAGCTTTGACTTAGTTATTAGTAGCAAAGGGGTGAATGAGGTGTTTGAGCATTTTGTTTGAGGGCTTGTTTATAATTCTTCTATTGGCACCATAATTCTGAGACTTGCAAAAAAGGGGCCTGCCTAAGTAGTGGCATCTCAGTCTTCCATCTTTGCATTTGTATGACAAGCTCAGCTTAGGGAAGCTTAGGAAGAGTTAGACAGAGCTGCTACTGCTGCTGTGATGGTCTGAGAACTGGCTAACCCAGCCCACCATTGTACATCCGTATCTGAAACAGTATTTCCATTCCTCTTCAAATTTATTGGTGCCATCTAGGGACAGAATTGTGACAGCCCTGCTCCTGTCTGTCCTTTTTCAAGACCTTATGGTTTCTTGCAAAAAAAGCACTTGTCCTTCCAGCAATATCAGCTTTGCAATGCATTTTCTTTAGCAGTGACACGTTTAACCTTTCTCAGAACCGTTGCTGTTATAAATATATGGTGCTTTTCAGATACACAGAAAAATCACCCTATAAAACATGATTTATTAACCACGTGTGGAGGCCCAGTATTTCACAATAGCATTTTACTCTCTAGTTATCCAGAACTCTTCTCATCTGAGCAAGAATAGCACTCAGCTGCATACAACACACTTGGGACCATGAGGGTCAACACTCGGCTCTCAGCAATTCAGAGGCCAAAAATCTGCCAGGCAGAGGAACAGAAACCTAGGTCCACCCAAGAAAGCAAGACCCAAGACCTTCTGAGGGTTGTTACCTTTGAAGTACAAAATAAGAGTGCCAGCTGGATGGACTCTGGTAGGGAGATGTTAACGTGGACAGGTGTGATTATCAAGGCAGGATACATTTCACCAGCTTTTTGCTGTAAGGCTGCTATAGAGGACCATGTTTAAAGCTTTACTACAGACAAGGAAACAGCATCAACCACACTCTGCATCCAAAGAAGCCAATCACTGCATTGTCATCAGCAGTCACAGACATGGCCAGGCTGTGGTAAGTCCATGCTGGCTGTTTCTAATCACTTTGTTGTTCATTTGCTGGGATTTCCTTTGCAACCTTCCCAGGGACAGAGGTTGGCTGACTGATCTGTCTGTCCCTGGATCATTCTTCCTTCTCGTATTGGTGAGGACTGTGATAGTCTTTCCAGTCACCAGGAACCTCTCCAATCTCTAAGACATTTAATGGTGATGAAGTGGCCTCATAAAGATGCTGGGTACCAGCCTTCTTATCCTGGGAAGCAGATCTTCCTTTTCTCCTCTTCTACCCATTTTCTGCCTCCATTTTTTTATTGTTTTCCTACGTAAAATACTCTCCTGGGGACTTTTTCCTCCTGCATCTCCACAATTTCCCTCTCTGTAATTGCCTTTGTTTTTTTTAATTTAATTTTATTTTTTTTATTTATCCTCACACTGGGCACTACACTCAAACAGCTGCTCTTCAATATGACCCCTCTCCAAAGAACCATAACATGAGAAGATGCTTAAACAAACAGGCACTCACCTAAGCACCATTAACCTGGGCTTATCTCCCCACATCATACTTCTTTTTTAATGAAAAACTGCTGGCTGCCTCAAAAGATATTATCTAAACAAGCATAGAACAGCTCCTTAGAGAGATGATCTCTCCAGTTTTATACACTCCAATTTATTACTGCATCATATTTTTAAGAAAATAGTTTTTCTTATGCTTTTCTGCAAAGCACTCTTCTCACAGATTATTTTTAAGCTTTCATTACAAAAATGAAAAAAATCTATAAAACTTAAGTAGTAAAATGAGATGATCCTGATTTAGTAATGTTAAGGGGTGTACCTAAACTAAGTGGAATGCGATCTGGAATGTCTACCCGTGGCGAGTGGAATGCGATCTGGAATGTCTACCCATGACTGAAGGAGATCACATAAAGACAGAAGAAGCAAAAAGAGGTTGAGAGGACGTGTGAGAGGACATGTGGGGAAACGCCACCATCCCAGGGAGACATCGGCTGAGCCAGCTGGGGGCTCGCACCTTGCCCCTGGTTTGAATGGATGACGGGGTTTTTCTTAAGCTTTGTTGCTCTCAGGGTAAGTTTCAGGGATTCACACCCCCCCATACTATTTTTGTAGCATCTTCCCCCGCCCATACTAGTGCACTGCACCCAGAAGCTGCCTGTAACCTTGGGAGGTGAATTTGCCCCGTCTCCAGCAGCGTTTTACAACCTTATGCAGGTAGATGTGCACTAAAGCCGATCCCAGAAACATCTCTGCTCTCCCTCCTCTGGAATGCGTTAATTATGCAAGCATCCAGACGGTTCCTCCAGCCAAACCCACCCGGTGTCCTTACCTTAGGACAAAGCACATTGCCCCTGAGAGGTGAGGAAAGGAGCGGGGGAGGACACCTGTGAAGACCCGACTATCTTTCCTCACGGTCACAGGCGCTTAGGTGGAAAGTCGGCACTAAATCTTTCCTCACCTTTAAACTAGTTCATCCCTTCATTGTCTCCAGATGCAGACAGCTTTATGCCTAGCCAGGAAAAAGAACTGGGGGTATCAAGTATCTGCACTTTTAAATGTTATCAGCCACTTCCCTTAATTTATTACAATAAATTGCTGATGGAGGAAAAGAACAGGATTTACCCGCATACACATAAAGAATATTTCTGCTACTACTTTTTTCAGACCTCTGAAGATTTGACTTTCTTCCCTCTCTCTCTCTCTCCATCATTTATGTGAAATCTGCCTTTTTTTCCCCTGCATTGGCTTTGGTGTCTAGACTCTTCCATTTTTCATTAAAACAGTGTTGTTTTTGCTCACCTGCTGGTTATTTCTTTTAACTTCCCTACTGCAGAGAAGAAAGTGACTTTCATTTGGAACTAACTTCAGCACTGAGGCATCCAGGAGCTCCTAATCGTTAGGATCTACAACCCAGGTTTTTAGGTTTTTCTCCCACTTCATCTAAAGACTTGCACCCTCCAAAAAGAAACTGCTTTTATATGGGAATGCAACTCACTCAAATGTCATACTTCACTATGCCACACCACTGAGAGCCCCTAAGTAAATTAGAGACTGGATTAGTGTGTATCTACTGCCTTGTACTGAGAGAGCCATAAATACAAGAGGTAAAGAGCTGAGACAGATTATGTTTGGGTAGTGCTACCTTGGGTATTACTTAGTCGTTAATAATGTTTCTATTCATTTTTTAGAAATATATTAGAGTTTTTTTGTTGGCACAGAAATTTTCCCACTTTGTGGGAGCACTGGGCACCCACAACCCCTTCTCTCATGGTGCCTCCAGGAGGAGGAATGGATCCTGTCAGTGAATAACAGAGAAGCCTCTTTGCAATGCTGCAGTGGTTGTGCGTGTAAGAGATAAGTGCTGCAAAAGGGTTTGTTATGGTCCCTTCTCCTCACTGGGAGGAGAGAGAGGACACAGGAGAGAAGAAAGGATAATGATGCTGAACTGCAGGGCTCCTGTGAAGGTACCACATATGCTCTTCTGCTGGGTATATTTCCTTGCTATAGTCTCTTGGCCTGCTTTTCCCCATGACCATGGTCTGTGAGCTGTCACAGACCTTCTCCTTTGCTCAAGGAGAAGACCTCAGTTCCAGTTCCTCAGACTCCCTCACTGCTGCAGCACTGTGGGCATGCACATGCCCTCATGCTGACCTCCTCCCGTGGCCTGTGTTTTGTTTTGCTCGTCTCTCCTGTGGCTCATCTTCATGTTGGGTGCTGCTGTGAGAGGTGTTGGACTTGATGTCTTTGTAGAAAACATTTCCTGGGAGACCATACAGCTCCGTGACGTCACCACAGGGCACCAGGCAACACAGCATGGCAGCTTTGGGATTGCCCCATCCCTTCCAAGTAAATTCCTCTTCTATTCAGCAGCACTCACCAGGTATGCATTCACCCCTTCTCTTGCTCTATTCTCCAACAGGCCTTGTGTCCTCTCCTCCCTCCTGAGACTCACTGTTTTTTGATGTGCTCCATGTGATCCATATCACTTTGGGGATGCAAGGGCAGTAGGATGGGTCCTGCCACCTGCAGTCACAGGGCAAAGACACCCGTATCCCTGGAGAGATCCAGTGTGCCGTGTAGTTGTAGCAGAGCACAGAGGATAGTCAGCAAAGTGGTGGGATGTCACGGTCAATCGGGAGCTTGATTACAGATGCACAGCAGGAAATTGCCCAGAGAGGTTGTGGATGCTCCATGTTCAAGGCCAGGATGGGCGGGCCCTGAGCAACCTGATCCAGTGAGTGGCATCCCTGCCCATAGCAGGGGTTTAGAACTAGTTGATCTTTAAGGTCCCTTCCAACTCAAACCATTCTATGAGCCTGTGAAGGACGTTGTTCTTCCACTGCTTTCTTTCCACAGACTAAGTGCTGGAAAGCTGGATGTAGCTCTTGTTCAGCGTGATGCAAAGGCAGGGTAAGTATAAGTGTGATTTTAACATCGTAAGATATTGCCATACAGCAGTGCTTTGCATGGCACTGCACATGCTAACTGGGTACAGAGCTGCTGTTAGCACTGGAACAGCACCTGGGGATGGGTTTGTCATCTTGGGTGTGAACCCAGACTTAGGGTGCTTGTAACATAAAGCTGTGCTCCAGAGTTGTTTGGGATCCCTGTTCAGACACAGCAGTCATGATCTAAATTGTGGATGGTTTCAGTGTGCCTTGGCCAGGATCTCAGAAAAGCTGAACGTGTGTGTGCTTCTCCGTTTAGGACCAGGATTAATACGGTGAACGCTCTAATTTAGATTCCAGGAACGAAGTTCAAGAATCTACGCTTGCAGAGCCAGGAGGGCTATTTGAGGCAAAAGTGAAATTGATTTTGGTTTAAAAGGGCTGTAAAAGAAGACAGGAGTAAATATGGAGAAAAATAATCTAAAATTGATTAGAAAGCAGCTATTACCCAGCAGGCAGTAAACCACTGAAGATAGGCCATTGAATAACCATGAAAAGAAAATGAGAATGTTGTGGTATATACAAATAAGAATCGAACACGGTACTCCTGCAATGATATTTTTTTTCTCCAATCAGTGTGTCACTCCGACTGAAGAGTGTTTCAAGATTAGAAACTGCTGTGAAAAACTAGAGATGTGTGCCCTAGACCTTGGAAAAAACTTTGAATCAGGATTGGTAACTATCAGGGGGATTTATACCAAAGTTTACCCTAGAAACTCAGCACTGGGGACATACTCTGGGAGTGGACTACAAGCAGAACCTGTGGGTCAAATTAAGTCACAGACACCAAACTGAAGGAAAAAAAGATGGATTTCAAACCTGATGCTGGCATAGAAAAGGACAATCTGGCTGCACATTCGCAATATCTGGAACATGAAACTGTGGCAGTGGTTTTAATTACACAGATGGGACTTACTGAATACACCAGTTTGGAGACCGTAGAGAGATTCCCAATGAATGGCTGTATCACAGACATCGTTACTGTACAAATTTCAACTACATTTTTACAACCATACAGTGAACTTTGCACACCTAGAGATGTGCTCAGGGCATTTTTACTTCCAGTTCTCTCTTCAGCCCAGACTTGATGCTGTATGTAAGGCATATCTAACATGTTAATGAGAAAATAAAATTATACATTCCACTCTGTCCTTGGGAATTTATAGAGGTTCTATTACTCAGTATACCTGTGAACTCCTTAGACTTATGGATTAGTTCCAAGTGAGTGAAATAATTAATGTCTCACCAAGCTATATATGGCACAATTAAATATTTTAAGAGTAAGAGCCTAAGTGTTAGTTCAACCATTCAAGTTGGTATAAGTTCAGATTTAGAATATCATGTGCAATCTTAAATATCATTTACAAAATTCTTGACGTGAAGTGCTTTTAGGATAGTCCTTGTAACAGCTAGGACATTAAGCTTAATCTTGCACCCAGCTGTAATAATACCTATGTTTCAAATAATTATATTAATGTCAACTATTGCATTGAGAAATGAGAATTACTGTTTCTTTGAGATAAAGGTTTATGCAAACTCGTGCTTGTGATACTGCCTCTCTACCCAAGGGGTGGGTATGGCTCAGTGTTAGCTTGGACCCTGTCTGGTTAGACAGTCACCTAAGGGGCAGGAACCAGAAATGGTCCAAAAGTCAAGGTTTTTTACATGCCTCTTCAACAGACCTTCCCATAACACTGCAGTGTAGTGCCTTAGATGTTGTAAGTGGTCCACGTGAGCGTCTGTAACTTCTGTCTTCAGGAAAGTGAATTCTCCATCAGCACAAGTCAAGGACTGAACCTTTCTCAGACACTGGTGACCTCCATGGCATTCCTGCTGCTGCTTTATAGAAATGAGCCACAGGCACCTGCCATATGTCTCACTGCATTGTAATAATTAAGCATGAGTGTCACAATCTTAATGTGGGATTATAAACCTATATTCATAACTGCTGTTTGTCTCCAAAATCAGCAATCTGGCTTGTGTCTGGATCCAGCCCCTGCACCTCCCCTGTCCTGTGTGTGCCTATATTGGTCTTCTTCTGTCCATGGAGTTATGGTAAGTCTCTGAGGAGACCAGCTTTCCCTATATAAAGTAACGTGCTGCAGGGGGATCAGACTGAAGGAAATGATGGCACTACAAGCAGCCGGTGGAGTGGGATGGAGAAGCAGTGCTTCTGTCTTTTGGGACTCTTTTTTTTCTTTTGAGACCTTACCTTTCCCTTCAGTCCTCTGTGTCTAAAAGTCTGTGATTTTACACAAGAATCCCAGCCTTCAGAAAAGGGAGAATTATGTTTTTACCAAACATATATGCGTATAGAGGGGCAGAGGAAGGAGTTTTGAAGGGCCTTAATTTCCTGCCAGTATTGGGGTCAAAGAGAGTAAAAGGACTGTAAAGAAGAAGACATTGCATCTTTCAGAGGAACAATGAGAGCAGGTCTAAGCAAGCTGGGCACAGATATATACTTTCTCTGGTTTTACACTCTTTGTTGTATATTTAGTTTATTATAGCTGCTGGAAAGAAAGAGCCGATATTAGGTTTGAAAACATGACTTATGTAAGATAAAGGAACCCAGAAATACAATGCACATAAATATGAGAAGAGGGAATAGGTTGCTCTCAGAAATGTGGAATAAATTTGCAGAGGCACAGTAAAAGATGAGAGATTATAAAAAGGCATTAGGGCTGTCACTGTAAAGGAGTCAGGGAATTACACAGCAAGCTCACATTACCAATTCAAACTGGAGGTTGCTTTAAAGAATGGCCTGGTGGTTAGAGGTAACGGAAGAGCAGTGCAAAGTGCATTGAAATCTGATATTCTTTGGAGAATTCAGCAGGCTCATACGGGTATAGAAAAATGTAAATGGTAAGCATAAGCTATGTACATGTAGCAGCCTCATAAAAACTCAGAGATAAAGGAAATTGTTGAAAACGAGCTATTTCTTCAAAACACCAACTTAGAAAACAATAGAACTCACGCTGATAGATCAGGAGACACTACAGCCATGGTTTCAAGTGCAGATATATTTATACTTCGCTTTTTTGCCAGAGACTACATGGCAGTGTTGGCTCATTGTTTGCATTTCCCTGTGGTTTTGCTATAGGGAATCCAGCACTAGAGCGTCTCGTAACGCCCTTCATATCTGCATTTGCCAGGCACAGAACCACAGAAGGGGGCTGAGTAATGAGCTGTGCTTCAAAGAACAGAATATTCAGCCATTTTCAAGGGCTGCCAGAGAAATTCCACAGTGTAACATCTGCTCCCAGATATCCTGTATTGAAAGGTCTACTGAAAAATGGAATTAGGATGATTTAGATTTTTTTTTTTAAAAGCTACCAGATCTTAAAGAGATTCTTCTGCTGAGCTCGAGAGACTGCATTTAAAACACAGTCAGTCTCCCTTTATTTTAAGAGGTAATTGGGAACCAGACTTACTAATACAGAACTAATCTAAGTGCTTATAAATACCATTGAAAATATGCAAGAGTCATACTCTTTCATGGGGAACAAGGATACTAAAGTGCAAGGAAGATGCAGCCTGCATACACAAACAAGACTCCGTGGTCTCTGTCTGACAAGGAGATTGCTTCTTTCTCCTTCAGAATACAAATGCCTGAAGGACAGGCTTTGGGAAGACAAGGAGAATATGGAGATGAAACCTAGGGAAATAGCATCTGAAAAGATTTTACTGAAGTCAAGCAGAGATCAGTAAGAGCTCCTGAAAGACATTTTGCGTGCTTTTAGAGCAGTTAGTGCTGGTTTGTTTTTTTTTATATAAGAACCGTATCAGGGGAAAAATAAGGATTTGTAATATATGGTATTATCAAGAAGATCAATGAGAACTGGCCTGAGAGGATCAGACTGGAGACAAACTGGAGCAGAGAGACCCATTTTTGTACCTATACCTGGCTACTGTATTATACAAATTATTAACTTTCCCTACCATATACCCTAATTAAGGTTTGCCTGCCAAGGTGCCAAGACTACTGAAATGGCATTTTGAACTCTTGTATGGCTAGGTGCTTTTGTTCTGGGTGGGTTTTTTTGTTTGGTTGGTTTTTGTTTGGTTTTGGTTGGTTGGTTTGTTTTGGTTTGGTGGGTTTTTTGTTTGTTTTTTTTGTTTGGTTTGTTTTTGTTTGGTTTTGGTTGGTTGGTTTGTTTTGGTTTGGTGGGTTTTTTGTTTGTTATTTTTGTTTGGTGGGTTTGGGGTTTTTTTGGAGGGAGGTGGGGAGTTTAAACTGTGATCCAAAGGTTTAAAGGACAGCTAAAAGTAACTTTGCAAGTGTTCCCAACCTGTAACTTTCCATTTGTGTTACAGTCACGGATGCTTCTAAAGCAGGGTGCTCTGCAGCTGGCACAAGCACTGTCTCACCAGAGCTCCTGCCCTACCAGGTGGAGGACAACAACTCCCAGGTGTCTGTCCCAGTGGAAGTGTGACTGACTATAAACCCCATATCTCCAGCTGGAGTTTCACCACTCTTGTGAGCTCACATGGAGTCACAAGCAAATGTCCCAAACCTTTGAGAGTCACTGGTTTAGGCTGACTGGGTACCCTCTGGTGCTCCCCACTGCCTGTTGTAGGGAAAGACACATTGGTCTCTCCTGCCCAAAAGAGGGGGTAGTTGTCTTGCAAATCCTTCAGTCACCCCCAGCTACACCCCTCTGCCATGGCCATCACCTGCTTCACCACCTCTGGCTCCTCTTCCCTGGCTGTTCCCACTTCCAGGGCTCCCACCTCTCTGCCCATGAAGCTCAAGGACTGATGTAGCTCTCCCACAAGGACAAGTCACTGCTGGGGAGGTGCTGAAACAATCAAACATGGTGAGTTGGCAAGTTCTGAAAGGAGCAGGTAAGATTTTGGTTGGGTTGTGTGCAGCACAGTATTTCATCCTGGTAAAATAAAAGGACCAATATTTTGGATTCTGTGGCAAAGTGTCAGTGAACAAAAGCCTTAGTAAACAATCTGCTCACTGCAATACTTGGAATACATTTAAATTTAGCCTGAATTTGTTTTTTCATCTTTGGCTGTGACTAAATGGTGACTTTGTTTATAGCAACTGTTTTTGTGTTCTAGTGAATCACCTCATGCAGAGGTGGTGTTCAAGAAAAAAAGAATGAGTGTTTCTGGAGGGGGGGGGCAGCAGGAATTTGATGGGTATTCTCATTGTCAGAAAACTTAATACTGAGTGTGTATTGAACCTGCTGAGAATTCAGCATCTTATTTCACTTTGGAGAACCTCTACAAAGAAAAGAAACTATATCTACTTGTACCAGACTGTACTCCAGGGAAATACACTCAAAGGGTGCCTTTATTGGAGAGTGCTGAGATGAACTCTGTGGCCACTGTGTTCTACTGGAACAATAGGGGGATAAATGAGGTGTTCGACTTCCCCTTCCATCTTGTGGCTTCTCTTCCTTTAGCTTTGGAGTGGTTATGCTGCAATGCTGAAGATACTCCATGTGGGGCTCCAGGATCTCATTCCTGCCTGCTTGCCATTTGTTTGTAAGCTACTCTAGGACAGCTGCACCTCACAGAAGTGAATACTCCAAAAGAAAGCATTTTTTTTCTGTCTTCCCTACTGCCCTCTTGTACTTAATACTCTACTGTAATACCTTTAGAAGACTTACAGCATGCACAAGTGTGTGTCATATTCCTCCTACAAACAGCTTACTGAAGGCTTGCAACAGGCAACGTGCTTGGCGAGGTGGACATTTGTGTTTGAGACTTGACCTCACACCCTTTTACCCTTGTCTTAAAATGAAAGAAGACAAAAATAATTTTGCAGGTTGCAGTTACACGTGAATATGAAACACGGGTCCCTGAGTTCACTGCTTTCATTCAGACAGGCTGCCTTTCAGCACCATTTTCTCCCACCTCCCTCCACGATTTCAGAGCCATGCATGTAGGTACTGCATCCAGGAGGAACTGGCTGCAGATACCTGTATAATCAGGGTCCATGGTCACTGAGCAGCAGAATATGAATGTTGCGTAGAGAAATCAGAGATTTACTTTTCTATTACTTGGGAATGTAATAAGACTCCTCAGGATCACAAACGGAAGTTAGGAAAAGCAAGCTTGATTATTTAAGAGTATAGAAAAATAACCCAACCTTTCTCCCAGTTCTCAAAGCATTGCTCTGGGAACGGAGTAAGGTACTTTGGAGACTTTTTACTCAGTATTTCAGAATGTTTTGATACTTTGTTGTCTTTGAAAGTTACCTGCAAATAAACCAATTTCTTGTTGCTTCTTCCACATATCTCTCGGTTTTCTAAAAATCCCTCAAGTAACATACCTGTAATTACAAAGTCAGCTCTTGTTTGCTTTGAAAGCTTTGCCTAATGGGAAAATAAGTAATTAAAATCTCCAGCCAGCTGTAGCCAACTTTAGCCACAAAACTGTTCATTTCAGAGGGAGCTGGAATAACTGACTCGAAAATTTAAATACTTGTTTCAGAATACTGGCAAAAAAAAAATAAAATTAAATTGGACTCACTGAATTGGGAATTGCTGATTCTGACTTAATGTTTGAGTTTTCAGAGTTATTTAAGGTATTCTTTTTTAATACATAGTGGGCTGGGCTTTTTCACCTCAAATTAACAAAGCAGATTTTTTTAAAGACTGAGTCCTTAACTGAAGGAATATGCTCTTGAGATCCATGATACTGCCAAAGATCACAACCACCACTGAAACTAGAAAATAGTGACCCTATTAACACTGAGATTAAAAAGAAAATGAGGGTGAGGACTTGTATTGCTAGACTGTGAAATGCAATCTGATGAGACTGACCCGGACGTTTCTGTACCGCCATGAAGCAGCAAAGCAAAGCTTGTTAACCTCCTTCATCGATTCCAGTTTCCTTTTTGTTTAAATTGAAATGTCTAATGTTTCGTGTTTTTCTCATTACTACATAGTGTAATACAGTTGCTGCTGCTATTAACCTTCAGGCAGACAGAAAATCAGTGAAGGTTGATGTGTGATACACTTTTATCTGGAACTAATAGCCCTTGCACTCAGTTACAGAGAGAATATTGTAACACCTGATTTGTGATAAAGATAGTGGGAATAAGAGCTAGTGCAGCTCAGAAAAGCCATTTTTTGCTGTCTGATGGTGAACTCTGCTTCTTTTGGCCACAGGTGTCTCACAGTGCAGAGGAAGGAGTCATTAACCCTCTACAAAAGCTTAATATTCCATAAATGGCACATGGAGAAAGTGCAATGGTAGCTGCTCTTGAATCCCCAGTGAAGAAAATCTCTGCCTGGTGCAACAAGCTGCTACCTGTGCAGGGGATGGAGCAGCAGAAAATTGCTAAACATTTCATGAAACCTGCTTTGTTGGGCTGCACTCTGGTGGGGGCTGCAGTTATGTGACTGCACTGGGACTGCTGCTGGAAATTGTGTTGAAAAGATGTGGAAGCATCCTCTGCTCAAACAGGTGATGAAATTCTTATGAGTTCGGTGGGTCTTAACATTCATTTGTAGACAGCAGCATCTGTAGGGAAGGAGATGGGGTTTCATGGGGTGAGTGAGTGGGATGACTTGGATTTTCACGATTTCTGCTTTCATGTATGCCTACAGTGCTGTTCATGTCATATGCATAGTTTCTGTGGAAGCGACACAATATGCTGGGCTGCTGAAGATACAGCTGCCAAAAAAATGGTGCAACTGATTTAGTATGAAACTAGGTTTACATGTGCACTTGGGCAACAGGTGAACAGTAAGAGGCAGGACCATCAGGTCTTTATTTTGTTTAAAAATGGAGGTTTTCTGACTGGTGATTAAACTAGTCAAGGACATTCAGCTAATACCCTGGTAGAACTTTGAAAAATTCAGCTGACAGTTCTACTTCAGAAGCAAGGCAGTCAGGTACAAGATACTCACTGAGGTGTGCTCCCACAAGGCAAAAAACAACATGCAGACAGGGTGCAAGATTGCAGTAGAGGCCATAGGTGATAACTGGGCTTGGGCTCATAAATCACATGGCAGACTCTGATAATACCGATGCTTTTACTGTGGAATACTGATTAGGGCCAAGTAATAAGTGACAATTTGGCTCTTTCATAATTTGCTTTTGAAACAAAGTTTTGTTGAAACAGATTTTTCTCATGTCCCTTCAAGTTTGTTATCAGAGCTGTGCTGCATTTGGGTTTTTGCAGCACTGTCTAAAATAAAAGGCAGGGGAGATTTCACTCTGCCTGCCTGTAAGAAATTACTTCACTCCCCTTCCCTCCTCTACCTCTTGCTGTTTGGACGCATCCTCTGATAATGGGATTTTTGCACAAGTAGTTTGTTTTTTGTTACCAGTGGTATTAATCTAACTTGCCTGTCCTACAAGGGACATCTTCTACAAGCATCTTCTTCAAAAGAAAGGAGGAGGGAGATGGGGCATTGTTCAGGAGAAAGAATGTGTAGTCTGTGCAAAGCCCTCCCCTCTGAAAAAGGAAGGCTGCAAAGTCTAGATTGCTGTCTAATTCCTTTGGAATCTGCAACTGCTCAGTCCAGACTTTGTATTTAGGAATAACCCCACTCTCTCTGTCTCTGGAAATGTTGTTATCCACAAGTAGGAAGGGGAGATAGTTGGGTTCTTACCAAGGTGGAGACAAGAATCCTATTTTGTGGTGCTGAGGGCAATTAGAATAAGGAAGTGGCCCAGTATTTACCAAGTTCCTGAATCATAATGTTAATTTTCCTGAAATCACCTAAGTAGCATGCCATTGTCCTTCTTTGCTGGTGTGACTACTGCTTTTCTATCTCCCAAGATTAGAGACTTTTACAGGAGTGGATGAACTGAGAAGTCAGTTGCTCCCGGAAAAATGATAACATTTTTCCTCAGCTGCATGTGTGGAGGTCTTGGTGAACAACACTTTCCCAACATTCTCCTGGAAAGCCCGGTGAAAATATTTCAGTCATTGCCAGAAACTGATTGCCACATACTTCAGCCCCTTACTTACTGCTGTACCTCAATCAAAGGGAACAGCCATTCCCGCATTCCCTGGTGAAAAAGTAACTGTCTGAACACCTGTGCACCAGCAGCACTTGCAGGCTGTATTGCAACGGGTAAGTTTTGCCTGTGGTGGATGGATGGATCCTTTCCCGTGGCATAAGATATACATGTGTAGGTCCTGGGATATATTATGCTGCACCTGCACAGCAGAAGCTGCAGTAGTGACCAGACTCAGAAAACCTTTAGGAATAGTAGGAGGGAAGTGGCGGGCAGCCTGGAACTAAGTGTTCCCGGGGAAGAAAACACCATCCTGTCACCCACAGAAAAGCAGCTCTAGGCTTCAGCAGTGATGCTTCCCTACCCGCCGGGGCCTGCAGGCTCGGTAAAACAGAGCGAGCGCTGGGAATCGAGAGCAAGGAGCACTGGAAACCCAGCCTGTGTGGTTCCTTGAGAGCTGCGTCCGGTTGTTGACTACCGTGTGCGTGAGCAGGTACGAGCAGTGACTGGAGCTCCTCCCGCACGGGAGCGAGCTCCGGTACCCACCAGGATGCAGAGCCGTGCCCAGCCGCCTCCCTCCCAGCACTGCCGAGCACGGTGGGCGGCAGCGACCCCGCAGAGCGCGCCGGGCCCCGCAGCCCCCGGGGGCGGGTCTCCGCTCCCCCTCCGCCGAGCGGGCACCTCCCTCCGGGCGCGGTGCTGCGCAGAGCTCGGGGAGCGCTGGACCCGCTCCCCATCGCCCGGCGCTCACAAGGGTTAACACCGCCGAGGCAGCTCCCATCGCCCGGCGCTCACAAGGGTTAACGCCGCCGAGCCACGGAGCCCAGCGCCGCCCCTCGCCCGGCGGTCCCGCAGCGCCCCCGCCCGGCCCCGCCGCCGCCCCCGCCTCCCCCGGCCCTGCCGCCGCCCCGCACATGGCCCCGGCCCCGGTAAGTCCGCGGGTAAGTCGGCAACAAAAGCGGGGCGGCGCCGGGCGGGGGAGCCCCGCGAGGTGACGGGCTGGGGAGCGCCGGGGCAGTGTCGATGCGCTGCGGGGTCCGGCCGGGGCGGGGGGCGGGCGCCGAGCGGCTCTGCCCGGCCCGCAGCCCCCGCTGCCCGCCCCGCCCCGGCGGGGGAGCCGCGGGAGGGTGGCCCGGCCGTGGGTGGCCGCACCGGGCCGTGGCTTCGTGGAGGGCCCGGCCGGAGCCATGCGAGTGGAAAATCTGTAGCGATCGGCTCGCGGTTGCCAAATCTGACGCCCCCAGCCGGGACCTGAGGGCGGTGATGGCAAGGAA
This sequence comes from Lepidothrix coronata, assembly GCF_001604755.1. Classification (NCBI taxonomy): domain Eukaryota; kingdom Metazoa; phylum Chordata; class Aves; order Passeriformes; family Pipridae; genus Lepidothrix; species Lepidothrix coronata. The sequence continues at coordinate 6,450,903 of NW_016690190.1, forward strand.
GGATGCTGCCAGAAGTGCCCCCGCTACTGGGGCTGGAGGAGATGTCATTGCCCAGGCAGCTGGCGGGGACACAAGCCCTGGTACCTCAGGCAGGGATCTGGCAGCTTTGGCCACTTTCTAGGGAGAAGAGAATGAGCTGGTGTGCCAGGGCGATGCCAGGGTAGCGTGTGCTCTGTTAGGGATCCCACCAGGTAAGGACTCTAAGCTGAGCAGTCCTCTGTGAAAGGAAGCCAGCAGTCTTGTTCCAGGGCTTGCACATTTCCCATCTGTGACCTGCCTTAGCCTTGGGAAAGATTATGCTTCCCAGAACAAATGGAGGACCTGTGATTTTGAGATCTCCTTTCTAAGGACTTCATTCAATGGATGACAGAGCCTGTATTTCACTCAGCTGTGTTTGTGACACTTAGGCTGTGTAAAGGAAACCAATATCCCTGACCCTCTCCACAGAGATGTTGCTTGGTGTGGTGCATCCTCGAGGAGAAATGCCTTTGGCTTCTTTCTCCTCACGGCCCTCGGTGGAATAGATTAAAAGAAGGTCTGCAAAAGGAAGGGGTTACTCATTTCTGTGATGGTCTCCTGAAAGCCCAAACCACTGGAGCTTATATTGAGTTTGAGGTAGCTCCAAACTCATTCTGAGTGGAGATTCAGAGAAGCAGAGCTGGTTCCTAGAGATTTCCCACTCTGCTTTTGTCAACAGGTGCTGGATCCAAATGGCTTGACACAATTTTACTTACAGGTATATTCAGTGTTTAGAAAAGGAACAACGCTTCAGCCAAGGTCCCCATAAATCAGACTGATTTTCTGAGGCAAGGAGAGGCTCTTAATATGAATATTTATCCTGTGTGTTTCATAGCATCACTGCGGAATTAGATGTCAACCATGTGCAATCCCCAATACAAAGAGGATGCTAGACCACCAGTTCCCTTGCAGGATAAGGCTTTCCTGCATTTGGAGAGCACGCCTTGTGTATCTTTATGTGTATATTCACATGCATACTTCCAAAGAAGATTCTTCTCTTAATACTTTTGAACAGAAGCACCTACATTTAATGAAGAAAAGACAACATTCTCTCATGACATTCCTTGAGTGACACAACAAGCACCATCACAATAGTGAGCAAACAGTTTTTGCAGGACAGAACAGCATCTTTTCAGTGCATTCACTTCCAAGAGGATACCATCTTTTTCTTTGAATCCTGAGCAGTAGCATTTCACATGACTCTGTTTCCCCATGCACTTGGAAGAGGTGGCTTTTCCTATCTTTCCCACACTGTTGACCTGTGTCAGTTGTTTGGCGATTGAGGCACATTTGCATTGTTCAGGGCCTCCAGCAGCCTTGCAGCAGCCTCCTGCAACTCTTCTTCCTTCACTGCCTTCCCAACAGACAACAACAACTTCATTGTCTGCAGGGAGCTCTGCACCTGGCTGTCTAGCAGCCTGAGGAGGAGATCCTCGATGTCACTGTGTGGCAGCTGCTGGCCACCGGCTGTCGCCTCTGTGGTTTGTGGGCCAGCAGGTAAGAAGGTGGGGGTCACAGATACTTCCGTGTCAGGGCTGGAGTCAGCTGGATGGGTACTTGTGGGAGATGTGGGGTAAAGTGGCTGGGAACCGGAGTTTCTGGATGACATGGCATCACTGCTCGTGGTAATGTCATTGGTGCCTGCTGTGTTGCGCAGCTTGGCGCTGCTCTCTCCTGGGCATGCAATCCTCTGTGGAGGAGAAAACATACCTCTGTAGAGGCTTCAGGAGAAGGCACCTAGGCACTCCCCTGTTCTGTGAGTTTAGCTCTCACTGCACAATCCCATCTTTCCCACTCCCTACAAAGATGAGCCCAAGAAAGCAAAGAAACCTTCATATCCTTTCTTTGTCGAGTCTCCCCACAAGTCTCTCATGGGACTCACAGCTGTCTTTACTTTCTTTCTCTTCTAGCCTGCATGAATCCCCCTCTCTCCTGGAGAACCTAGATTGTCTCAACTTGGTTGGGAATGAGCTGGAGAGGAGGGCTGAGGTGGTCCTCAGAGGTTCATTTTCTTGAAGATAACTCCTGCAAAGTCTCCTTTTTGGCAAGTGGCTTCAGGTGCCATCTGAAGCTAATCAGCTTGGTGTGAGTGTGCCTGGAATGTGGGCTACCCCTGGCTCTCTCCTCTCTTCCCTGTCTTTTAGCCTCTTGTTTTCCCACTTCCTTATTTTCAGGGCTCTCCCTTTGGCCTGGTACTTGCTCAGAGCACACATAGTCTTCAGGAAATAGCTAAATAACTCACCTTAAGAAAATACTTTTTCTTAATACAGCGATAAAAAGAAAAGGTGCAGAAGTTTGGGAAGAAAGGATTTCCTGGCATTTCGGAGCATACAGGTCCTAGAAAGAGGCAAATGAAGAGACAGACCTAGTGATAAACTCCAGTGCTGGCATCCTACCAGTCCTTAGCAATAACCTCACTGTCTAGTGACATCCCTCCATGAAAACTCCTATGCCATTTGGGTGCCCCCCTGAACCTTGTGAGAAACTCCGTGTTTTCTTGGTCATTTCCATGACCCAGGGTGTGAGAGGAGGCTGGTCCTAGGGACATGTGTGGATGCAATCAGGTGTGAGAAAGGATGTGCATGAGCACATGCTTTCTCTTCACTGCAGGATTGCTACCCATCTCTCTCCCCCACCAGCTCCCGAGTCTGTCCTCTCCCAGTGATCAGGTCCCGTGCTGGCTGTGCGGGACCCCCATCCAGCTGACTGCCCTTGGGAATCACGCTTGGCTTTACCTTGAGGGATGACTCCGTGGTTTTCGTACTTGTCCAGTGTCTGGACCAGTGAGTTCTGGCAGCCATACAGCTCACGAAGATGGCAAGCAGTGCTGGCTTGGAGAGTGATCCGGAGGAACTTGAAGAACTGGCGGTACTCCTGGTTGGAGAGTGGCGTTCCTGGCTGCTGTGCCTTCGTCTCTCGAGGGCCAACTATGCAGCCCCAACCCAAGAGCACTGGTAAAAAATAAAGTGCAGGGAGTCAGAGGGAGAAGGAAACCCTAACCACACCACATTCAAAAGAGCTGGAGGGCTGAATCCAGATCTCCGTTGCCTTTTCTGGGTGCAGGATCCAGCACGTGGGAAATGCAGTAACAGACTAGAGATGACGGATCCAGACCTGGGAAAAACCTGCCCCACCCATGTTGAGAGGGGTGTAGTATTTTGGGGGCAGTACTTGGCTGAGGGGCCTTCACCATAGCTCTGGAGATTCAAATCTTGAACTGGGAGAAATGTCTTGGAAGTCCTGGCTGGGAATATTGCTATGCTCTTGGGGCTGGAGCAAGGAGACTGTTTCATTTCAAGATTTTTAGCCTCTGCAAATGTTCTTCCTCTGGCTAAGTAGGTCTTTAACCAAGGTCCTCTCTCAGATCTCCTTCTCCTGCCTCCCCTGTTGCTTCACTGGGCCAGCTCTTTCCTCCTGGCCTTGCAGGTCAAGTCTAGATCTCTGTGCTTGTCTGATTTAATGCACCCAGGTGTCCCTGTCTCCAGTCTCTACCTCTGCTCCAGTCTGTGCCTACACATCCAGCTCTGATTCCTCCCTGGCTCCAGGGTTACTCTGTGGCCCTTCCTGAAGAATAAGATACCAGCACAAGTGGGTGAAAACTGGCAAAATTGTAAGCCTCGGGATCTTTGCACCTGAGGTGTTGGAGGGTGTTCCTGTCCCTTCCTTTTGCCTCCAGACTGCCCAAGCTGAAAGTAATGGGGAGGGGTGCAGAGCAGCCACTTCAGCTGCCCTTTCTCACAACCAGGCTTGGAGGAGAGATGTTTGCTACTCACCAGACAAAACCAGGTAAACCCTCATAGCCGATATCGAACTGCGAGCAGGGCCCGTGACAGGCAGGGCCGACAGTCAGGGCCCAGTGTGCTCCCAGAGGTGTCACCTCCACTCTTTCACTGGTGATGTCATAGACACCTGCATTCCCAACACTCCATCCTCTGCTGCTCATGCCTCCTCCCAGCTGTGTGTCCCTGCTGCCTCCCCCCCCTCCTGCCCCCTGACAGGCTGAGTGTGGACATATTGGTATTTGTGCACATACTCCTGCTCACTGCCAGCTCTTTAAAGTCCATCTGGAAGGAGGCCATTTTTCTGGAGCACAGGACAAAAAATTCTGCCTTTGGACTGCTCGTGTCAATAAATGTATGAGCAGATCAAAATCTTGTCTCTCACTCAGACTTTTGCATGCCTGGCTGATCCACTGAGAGTGACTGAGCAAAGTACTCCTTCAGTGAAGGCAATAAACAGAGTTCCAGACAGAGGCAAAAAGCAGCCTAGTTGTGAAGGTGGCATTTTTCCTCCACCTGCAGAACAGAACTGCATTACATTATGTTCTCCTTTAGTTCACTGGGAAGAAAGATGATGGAGAGAACACGGTTTGAAGAATCAATATTTTTCTTACACAAAACTCATCAGGAGGCAATTTTGGTCTGGAAGTGCAGCAGGAGGAACATCCAGACACTTGTGAGAAGGCAGCAAGCTGGCAGGCAGCTCTCAGTGTGTGTGGTTGACCTGTCTGTGCTACATGAGGTGGCCCTGGTTATTGGACCCGAATGTCGGTGTCACAGTGTGCATGACAGGACAGACAGTGTCCCTGACTCATGTTTCTGGGTGTCATTTTCCTATGGTCTAGGTTGCTTCCAGCTCCTAAACACTTACCTTCCTGAAATCTCATTCTACAGCACTGCTGCTATGGTGGGTATTTATTATGTCTGTTTTCTTTCCTCTGATCAGGACCTGCAGTCCTCAGCTTGGCTTTAACCTTTCAGATGGAGTGAAGAGAAACAGCTTTTTGGCCAGAAGCAACTAAATACCCAGACAGTAGAGAGATTGCTCACAAGGTGAGAAATTACATGAAGCATGTCCAGGAAGGGAAGATCTGAATTCTGAAAATTTGATGTGTACTGTGCTGCACGCTCCACAGTCACCCTGCCTCTTCTGCTCCCATACTATAGAGATGCTGCTTTCAGGAGGATTTGTAGGCAGGGTATGACAAAGACAAAATACACTCCTGGGGTATCTAGACCCTGTCCAAAATGAAATCAAATCCTGTGTATTTTTCAGCAAAGACTACAGACTGTTAAAAGACATAACTAACCAAAGTGTAGCTTTTTCTTCCTTTCACACAGACAGTATTTTTAATATTTTATTGGTCACTTTGCTGCTTTGAGGTGCTTTTGAGTACCTTTATTTGTACTACAAATGTTTTTCATCCCTGAGTGTTGTAAACAAAACGTTGGGAATTGGTATAACCCATGTGGTAGGGCCTTCCAAAATCTGCAGATCACTTGAAACAAAATCTGCTGCATGACCTCATATTCCATGTTGAGGAGAGCAGTTGTGATGTTCTTCTAACCTTGCTACACGTGGGAACTTTGAGGGCAAGCAAGTGACAGGTCTTGCCCTTTAGGGCTGTAACTTTATGACAGAATACCCCCTTTACAATCTGTGCCATAGTGGCCACCCATTCTTGAGTCACATTCTGTTCCTATGCTCCTTGTTTGCCGTGCCCTCTGCCCTGAGAAGATACTGAGGGGCTGTCTCCTGTGCTGTCAGCTCATGGTGCAGCAGGTCTTGGTGGCCTCCCTGTTTGGGCTTCTCCCTCAGACAAGCAGGGGGTTATTCACTGCTAATTCCTCTGTTCACTCCAGCAGGTGACAGGACCGTGGGTGACATGCAGAACAGCAGCCATCATCGGGAAAGTCCTGTGAGAGCTGAACCGCATCTGTGTTCCCCCAGGAAGCTCACAGGAGATACCTTGCTGGACACCGATCAAAGACAAGACTGCAAGCAGGAGTTGGAGACAGAAAGTGAGATGGAGACCTCTTTTGCAAAGAGACAGGGAATGGTAACTCCCTATGGGATGGAAATCTGGGAGTGCGAGGACAGCGGTAGAGGTCACATCAGCAAGGTTATCCTTGCTGGGGACAAGCCCGACCCACCCATGTGTGGGAATGGTGCCATTTGGATTCAGCAGGTGGAAGAGAAAACCTATGAGTGTCCTGAATGTGGGAAGAGCTTCAGCCGGAGTTCTTATCTGAGCCAACACCAGAGGATCCACCTGGCAGAGAAACCCTTCAGCTGCTCTGAATGTGGGAAGAGTTTCACCCGCAACTCGGACCTGATCAAACATCAGCGGATCCACACTGGTGAGAAGCCCTACCAGTGCAACGAGTGCAAGAAGACCTTCAGCCAGAGGTCCAACGTGATCAGGCACCAGCGGACCCACACGGGAGAGAGACACTACCTGTGCAACGAGTGCGGGAAGAGCTTCAGCCAGAACTCGCATCTCATTGTCCACCAGCGCAGCCACAAGGGTGAGAAACCCTTTAATTGCCTCCGGTGTGAGAAAAGCTTCAGTGACCGTTCCTCCCTGATCATACACCGGAGAGTCCACACCGGAGAGAAGCCCCACAAATGCCAAGAGTGCGGGAAGTGTTTCCGGGACAGCTCGGCCATCATTCGGCATCAGAGGATTCACACGGGAGAGAAACCATACGAGTGCACCGAGTGTGGGAAAACCTTCCGGCAGAGCTCCTCGCTGGTGACCCACACACGGACACACACGGGCGAGAAGCCCTACAAGTGCCCCGTGTGCGGGAAGGGCTTCAGCCAGAGCTCGGCGCTCACCACTCACCGCCGGATCCACGGTGGAAAGGCCCTGCCCATGTACCACGGCGGCCTCCTGCCTAACTCCTACCAGTGCACCGAGTGCGGCCGGAGGTGCAGCGACCACTCCACCCTGGCCAAGCACCAGAGCACACACGCCGAGGAGCGGCCCTTCATCTGCGTGGAGTGCGGGGACAGCTTCCGGCGGAGCTCGGCTCTCAACATCCACCTGCGGATCCACCGTGGGGAGAGACCCTACAAGTGCGAGGAGTGCGGAAAAACATTCAGGCACAGCTCGGCCCGCTGTGCCCACCTGAGGATCCACGCAGGAACCAAGCCCTACGAGTGCGTCGAGTGTGGGAAAAGCTTCCGGAAAAGCTCAACACTTAAAGTGCATTTGAAAATCCATGTGGCCAAGAAACCCTATAAAAGTGTGGTGGGTAGAAGAGTGCTCACTTTCCGCTCACTTCTGCCATAAGCCTGGAATGGCTGTTCAGAGCAGGAAAGTAGTGTTGGGGCTACCTTAAAAAGGTGGGTAATGAGAACCACGGTGTGAAGAGACTGACTGGAGACACAGTATCTCTGGTGTTAGGGCTGGGTGCTAAACCCCAGTGGCACAAGAACTATTAGGAAGTCTGGAAACAGGGAGTTAGTCCTAAGAGCTGAGTGCTGGTGGTTTAGGAAGAGTGCCAGGAATGTGAGGAATGAGCACCAGCTTCAGGGTAAATCAGGGACTGAGAATATGTGGTAGAATAACAGCTGGGAGAATTGGGCTTGTAAAATACAACAGAAGTGAAGATCGTAATAAAATGTTTCAGGTTGGTTCTGGCTCAAAACTTTAGCTTGTTAGACACTGTAGTAGTCTTAGGAACTGAACTCTCTTATTATTACCTTCCCTTATTTTTCATGAATATAGTCAGTTTACCCAGTGTTTGACAAGGCATTTTCAAATCTTTTGAGTCTGAGACTTTGGAGCTGAACTTCAGTCTATTTTGTCTTTTCCAAATCTTACATGGGACAGTGAGTTCCTACCTCGTGATAGGTGAGTATGTACCCAGAAAACATGGATGTGGAAGTGTTTCCAGTTGAAAAGCAGCCCATTAATAGTCTGTGACAGCTTCTCCCAGATTTCTTCTTGCTGATTTGAAACTCCTTCCACTTGAGACATCAATGAAACATGGACAAAAATGTGGCCTTTTTTTATTTAACCAAAAAAACAGGATTTTCCCCCTAGATGTCCTACTCTGAAATGTTACATGATGAGTTCTTACTGCTGGTCCGGAGACTGACTGCAGTTCTGTAGTCGTTGTTACACTACTCTTCTTTAGCTCACCGTTCTTTGAAGAGTATTAACATATAAAGTTCAGCATCGAACAGGTAGGAACGACTATATTTGCATTTATTACTATGCCGACGACTGCGTATTACATAAACCTGTATTGCAACGTTTTGTTACTACGTGTTTCCATCCTGAATAAAACCTTTCATTCTCTCCTGCGTACAGTCCAGTTTTCTGTCTCTGCCTGTGATGGAAGGTGGGAAGGGGTGGGGGTGAGCACCAGGCGGGGTTTGGCGAGGAGGGATGCTCGGGCAGCGCGATGGGAGGACGGGAGGGAGGAAGAGGCGGCCCCGCTGGCTGTGCGGTCCTTCCGGCGCGTCACGGGAAGGGGCGGGAGGGGCTCCGGCGCCCGGTTCGAACGGGGCGGGATGGAGAGCGGGAGGGAGAACGGGATGGAGAGCGGGAGGGAGAGCGGGGCGGCGGTGGCGGAGGCAGCGAGCCCTGCGTGCAGCCGGTTCCCATTCCCCTACACGCCGTACCGCATCCAGGAGCAGTTCATGGAGGCGCTGTACGGCGCGCTGGAGGCCGGCCGGGTCGGCATCTTCGAGAGCCCCACGGGCACGGTGAGGCGGGGCGGGGGCCGGGGCTGTGCCCGGCGGGGCAGGGCTGCGGGGTGGCGGCGGTCTGTGACAGCAGCGCTCCCTCACCCTGTTGGCTTCCCACGGCAGGGAAAGTCCCTGAGCCTCATCTGCGGGGCCCTGTCGTGGCTCCGGGACTTGGAGGAGAAGAAGCGGCAGGAGGAGGCGCGGCTCCTGGAGGGGCTGAGCCCGGCCGAGCCGGGACACCCGGGAAGCACCGACACGGCCGGGGAACCGGACTGGGTGACGGCGTTCGTGCAGAGGAAGGAGGAGCGGGACAAGGTGGACAGGCTAAAGGTTGGGAAACGCTCATCTGTAGGGGATGGGTGAGATAACGAGGAAGGGATTGGGAAGGCTGGTATCACAGAATGGCTGGGACTGGAGGGGGCCACTGGAGGTCATCTAGACCAACCTCCCGGCTCCAGAGCCCCTGGAGCAGGATTGTGCCCAGACGGCTTTTTAATACCTTCAGGGAAGGAGACTCCACAGCCTCTGGGCAAACTGTTCCTGTATCCCGGGTGATGAGTGGGAAAACACGTGAGGCAAATTTGGTGGTGGTCTGTCTGTCACAGGAGTTTGTTTCCATGAGGAGGGATGAGGCATTGCCCTGCGGGTTGCATGAGACAGGAAACAATATTGCTTTGAACAGAGCAACACGCAGTAGGTGCTCGAGGAGAACAGGCCTGTGTACTAACAATTTCAGTGTTAATTTTTCTCTACACTCAGAGCTTAGTGATACCAAGGGTTGAGGACTAAATGCACTTCCCTCTCCCTTTATTGTAGGAAGAGCAGATCAGGAGGAAAAAGCGGGAAGATCGTCTCGAGAAAATTCGCAATAACGTGCAGTTAAAATATGCAGCAAAGAGGAAGGTGAGTTATTCCACAGAGATTAGAACCTTCTGTTTTGGTTACATTGAGTGTTGTTCATACTTGTTTATGTCTGTGACTTCACACTGCCTTTCTGAGGAGCTTTTTGTATTCAGATGCTGAAATTTGCCATCCAAAATTTTTGCTTAGATTTTGTTTTAGAAGTACAGATGTGAAAAACAATTTGTGCATCAATAATTTCCTCTGGATGTGTTTGTGTATGGGTGGAAATGATGTATGTTTTGATGACCTCTGCCCCTCTGCTTCTCTTTAAAAGTTTTAATACTTATATTTTTTTTTTTTGAAAGCTCTCTGTTTTATGAGCATGTGTGAGCTCTCTGTACTTCTGGAATAAAAACTGTCATTAAGTTTATGGTCATGGGAACAGAATACCACCCAAAGGAAGCCAGGTCAGGCATTGGTTGTACTTCAGTCACCACTAGGGAACAATTGTTTTTATTTACTTCCACGGTAAACATGATTGTATTGTTCAGAAATGTTTCTTTTCTGAACGCAAAATGTTCTCAGATATATTTTCCTGTAATTTAGATTAATGAACTGGCCTCAGTACTCTTAGCTCTAAGAGGTTTTTGATGGTACGAGTGGAACTTCCCAGAAATACATATTTCAAGTCCCCAATAGGCAGATTTATGAGGCTGCAAGGCTTTTAGTTTCTAATGTGCTCCATCTCAAGTGTCATGTAATGTTTTGGTCAACTCCTGTCAAAGGGATGTGACAGAAATAGTGAAGAATGGCAAATAACAAACAAGTGGAACAAAGACCTTGTCTCTTTTAAGAGGATGAAGAGCCTGTGAAATGAGAAGCATGATAAAAAGCAAGAAAGTAAATGAGAGAAATATTATAGAGATTTGGAAAAGCAATTAATCTTCTGTGTAGGGCTTACCAACTGCATTTCTTTATAATGCCGTGGTAATAAAACACTCACTGACATTGGAAGATATGGTTTTCAGATTGAAAAACAAACTTTATCAGGACACGAAGTTAACCAACTGTTAACATTAAGCTGTTCTTCAACAGCTTAATGCAATTTTTGTTGAAGGCTAGACCTGTGTTAGAATAACAATCACATAACTGGAGAAAAAAACAGCAAGAGAAGTCTTGTGCTCTGTGTTCTAAAACAGATGCTGAGTTAATCCTAGTTTTGAATTAAGTGTACATGGAGTGTTTGATTATATCCTTATATGTTTGCTTGGGTTTATTTACACACTTTTTTTCTCAGGCAGATTTGGGCCACTTTAAGCAACTAATACTTACATGAATGTTTCATTGAGGATCTATTAGTTCAGCAGGCCTTTGGCATAGAATTTTCTTTATGTTTCCCTTTTGTAACTGTCTGTGTGGGCAAGTCTTTGATCGTTGGTAACAACTGCATTCTGTGGGGCTGAACAGCTTCAGACCCCTTTGGTGCACGTGCTTGCCCTGCTGTGGGTTTACCCAGCAAGTCAATCCCTGTGCTGTGTAT